>NC_058131.1:240913616-240946186 GCF_016433145.1 Gracilinanus agilis | reverse complement strand
CCTTCCTTCCTTCCTTCCTTCCTTCCTTCCTTCCTTCCTTCCTTCCTTCCTTCCTTCCTTCCTTCCTTCCTTCCTTCCTTCCTTCCTTCTTTCCATCCTCAATCCCTCCCCTTCTAAAGGCTTGGAAAGGCTTTTCAGGATTTGGATTGAGTGCACAAATTCCAGACAGCTTTGTGGGCTTCTTAAGATGTGAACAGGTTAGCACCCCAATAGGCTCTGAACAGCTTCTCCTTTGGCACTATTTAAAGCAAAGGCCTACCAGAAGAAGTGGAGGCTCCCCCAGAGAAGACCTCTGATACGAAGAAGGAGGAGGAGTACCGAAGAAACATCTGGAAAGGCTTTCTCATCTCCATTCCGTACGCAGCCAGCATCGGTGGCACAGCTACACTCACTGGCACCGCCCCCAACCTCATCCTGCTGGGCCAGCTGAAGAGGTACAGGGTAGGGACACATGCCTAGTTCTGGAATTTCTTGTCTTTCCCTCCTTCCAGGCCACGCCAAGTTTGGGGGCACATTTACAAGAATGTCTCAATGCATGGAGTCAATTAGAGTTGTTCAGAAATATTCTTGACCCTCTCCCTGTTTTTTTCTCCTGAGAATCATGGGACCAGGGGATGGAAGAATGTAGGTGAATTCTGTCTATAAAATTTATCCCATTCAGCCTCAGGGAGCAGAACCTGGAGACATGGAGTTAGGGATGGGAGAGGAGCAGTGCCATGGAAGGGAAAGGAGAAGGTGGCTCAATAGGAGGGAGAACCTCATAATGAGAGCTATCCTAAAGTGGAATGAGCTGCTTTAGAGAGTAGTAAACTCCCCATTAATGGAGATTTTCAAGCAAAGGCTGGTGATCCCTTTCTGGGCATGTCATGAAACAGATTCCTGCTCAGGTTCAGGTTGGTCTAGATGCCTCCTGAGGTCCTTTTCGGCCCTGAGTTTTTTGATTCATTGCCTTATTAGCCAGTTGTGTGACTAGATTAGCTAACTGTCCTTTCTCTCCCACCCTGAGCCTCAATGTCTTCATCTGTAAAATGGAACTAATAACCTATGATCTGTCTGCCTCATGGGGATATATGAAGATGAAATCAGAGGATTCTAGAATTTAAGAATACTAGTGCAAACTGTATCTGAATAGGAATTCTCTCTACAATGTCGCCAAAGAGAGTTCATTACCTCGATCTGGAGAAATAAGACCCTAGATGTGGATGAATCGTGAACATGAGCGTGCTGTTCAAAAGTAATAGAATCATGAATTCAGAACCAGGCCTAGAGATAGGAGATCCTGGGTTCAAATCTTTTTTTTTTTAATTTTTATTTTTTAAACCCTTAACTTCTGTGTATTGGCTCCAAGGCAGAAGAGTGGTAAGGGTAGGCAATGGGGGTCAAGTGACTTGCCCAGGGTCATACAGCTGGGAAGTGTCTGAGGCCGGATTTGAACCTAGGACCTCCCGTCTCTAGGCCTGACTTTCAATCCAGTGAGCTACCCAGCTGCCCCCTCTGAGTTCAAATCTTGCCTCAGACACTTCCTAGATGTGTGACCCTGGGCAAGTCACTTAACCCCAATGCCTAGCCCTTACAATTCTTCTGCCTTGGAACCAATACAGAACTAAGACAGAAGGTAAAGGTTTTTTGTTTTTTTTAAAGTAACAGAATCATAGGATTTAGAGTTGGAATGGAAGTCAGAGAGCATCTAGTCCAAACCCATTCCCATTCTTTAGACAGGGAAACTGAGACCCGCAGGGACAAAATGATTCTCTTAAAATTAAACAACTATTGTCTAAACTGGGATTTGGACCCAGGTAATATCTGGGAGAGACATCAGCAGTCATCTAGTTGAGGTTTCTCATTTTGCAGATGAGGAAAATGAAGCCCAGAATGAGGAAGATGGTAAATGAATGTATTTTTGTTGTTATTTACAATCAAGAGTATGGGGGTGTCTTTCAGTTCTACAGGGGGTCCAATCATTTTTGGTCCCCTTCCCCTTTGATTTTTAGTAAATCTTCCCACATCTCTTTTTCAATATGAAAGGCAATAAATCATAGCATTTGCCATGTGTGTACACATAAGAAATAAAATAGATTAATCAATTCCAATAGGATAATATAGTTGTTAACCAAGTATTTCCTGTACTCCTTGGCAAGCTTCTCATACCCCAGAGGGTTTGTGCACTTTGGTTGGGAATCTTGACAGCACTATAGTTAATAATATGCCATATAATAATAAAAGAATATTCTTATAAAATTATATATGATCCTGTTCAATATACATAGAGAGCATTCATATATATTCATATAGCACTTTACAAATTTGTCTCACTTGATGTATGGGCAGGGGATCCCTCTTCCCAGATGTCCTGAGGGGAGCCTCCCGTTTCCCTGCCCTGTCCTCCCTTATTTCCCCTGGAGTTGGCTGCCCTGACCTGACAGAGTTCTCTTTTCTCCTCTCTCCTTCTCTCTCCAGCTTTTTCCCACAGTGTGATGTGGTGAACTTTGGGTCTTGGTTTGTGTT
Source organism: Gracilinanus agilis (assembly GCF_016433145.1). Classification (NCBI taxonomy): domain Eukaryota; kingdom Metazoa; phylum Chordata; class Mammalia; order Didelphimorphia; family Didelphidae; genus Gracilinanus; species Gracilinanus agilis. The sequence goes on along the minus strand of NC_058131.1, from coordinate 240,943,681 downwards.
CGCCTTTCCCCTCATGCTGCTCTTTCTGCTTGTTGGCTGGCTATGGATCTCCTTCCTGTATGGTGGTATCAATATAAGGTATTTATTCCTGTCCAAGGGCTTTTCCATATTATACACTGTATAAAATAGTGGTAAGAGTGCCGGCTCTGGAGACAAACTTTGGGTTCAAATCCAGTCTCTGCCGCTTCTTTCCCAAGTGACCTTGGGCAAGCCTCTTAGCCTTTGAAGTCCCCAGTTTCTTCATCTTTAAAATAAGAGGATTGTACTAGCTGGCCTTTGATAACTCTTCTGGCTCTCAAATGATGATCCTTTGATCCGGTCAACTGTGAAAAACTCACCCCTCAAATATAGAGGAGTCCAGGTTGAGTTAACAAGATTATTTATTCAAAATATTTATTTAAATGTATTTACTAGGCACGTACACTGGGAGATGTCCAGAGTGGAACCTCCCAGCTCGAGATGGGCAGGGACAATTTATGTTTTGAACCACAAGGAGTGTTTGAGAGTGGAGAATGGGCACTATGGACAGGTAGAGCACGGAAAAGGATGTGTCAGGGTGTTTAAGAGCAATGGATGACTACAAGGCTGGGTTAAAGGCTGCCTCAGGGTTTGTGATAGACAGCTCAGCAAGATCGGCCAGCAAACACCACAAAGGCTTCCAGGAGTGAGCAAGACTTCTGGCTCATTATAGACTTTTTTTTTTTTTAAACCCTTACCTTCTACTTTAGAATCAAGACTGTATATTGGTTCCAAGACAGAAGAGTGGTAAAGGCTAGGCAATGGGCGTGAAGTGATTTGCCCAGGGTCACACAGCTAGGAAGTGTCTGAGGCCAGATTTGAACCCAGGACCTCCCATCTCTGGGTCTGGGTTTCAATCCACTGAGCCACCCAGCTGCTCCCTCACTATAGGTTTCTGGTCAGCTTTTTTCTGCAAACAGGCTTCTTCTGTGTCTAGTGTATCTGTATAGTTAAGGCAGTGCATGGAAAACAGACTTATCTGTTTCAAGAATATTTGGACAACCTTGAGTTAAAATCCTTTCTCAGACATTTACATTACCCTCTTGTATAACAATGGCAAATCACTTGATCTTTGTGAATCTCAGTTTCCTTATCTGTAAAGTGAGGATAATAATAGCAACTACCTCACAGATTCTTCTGAGGACCCCAATGAGGTAATATGCAAAGTGTTCTACAAAATTTAAAGCACTCTACAAATGGTATTACTCCACCCTCAAACACTATAATAGCTTGGGAGGCAAGAGGGAACTTGGTAGAAAGAGCATGTCATAAGGCCTGGTTTCAAGTGTTGGCTCTGCTATTCCTGGACAAGTCACTTTCTGTCTCTAACCCTCAGGTCCTCATGTCAAATGAGGCTAATTATATACTACTATCACTGAGTGGATGAGACAAAAAAAATTTTGAAAAAAAGCAATACCAGAAGATGAGCCATTATGACAATATGACATAATGGAAGGTGGAGCCCTTGACTGGAATTCCCGAGAACAAGGTTCTCCTGCCATCTCTGCCCCTAACTTGCTGTGTGATCCTGGGCAAATCATTCCACCCTTGGTGACCGTTTCCTCATCTGTAAAATGAAAGAGCTGAATATAATGATCTGAAATGGCACCCTCCAACTCCAACCATTTATGCCCTAAGGTTCCTTCTAGCTAGGATGTTCTACGGTTTTAAGATCATTATAAATGTTCTAGTAATTGTTTTTATAGATTATATATATATTTTTTAATTTTAAACCCTTAACTTTTTTGTGTATTGACTTATAGGTGGAAGATTGGTAAGGGTAGGCAATGGGGGTCAAGTGACTTGCCCAGGGTCACACAGCTGGGAAGTGTCTGAGGCTGGATTTGAACCCAGGACCTCCTGTCTCTAGGCCTGGCTCTCAATCCACTGAGCTACCCAGCTGCCCCCTAGTAATTGTTTTTACATAGCAATCACTTCCCATTTCTATTCTATAATACCTCAAAGGCTCATTAGATACTGAATGTTGAGGCAAAGGCAATGCCTGTGCTGATGAGATGAGGAAGTGTGAGATGCTTTTTCTGTTCATACCAAAGTCCACAGGTTTCTCTCTTGTTTTCTTCAACAGAGCCTTTGCTTTAAATCAAACTAGTACATAATGGGGGAAATTCATATACTGTGTAGAAAGTCATCAAGGGAGAAATTTGAGAATAATGAGGAAATGCTTTCTATGATATTTTCACAACTGTACTGTTCAGACAGCTTCTTGCTCTCCCTACACCGATGGCCAGCTTTGCTAGGCTCCTAACTTTGTTGCTCTTTGTTTCAACAGGGGCTGGAGGACAAAAAAATCAGAAATCCAAGTAGACGCTGAAGCTCGAGCCCGAGCTGTAATAAGGGAAGACTACCAAAATCTGGGCCCAATCAAGTAAGGGTCTAAGTAGGCTGTGGCATGGGGGAAGGAGAAAATGACTCGAGATGAAGAAAGGGATAGTACATTCTTTACAAACAAAACAAAACAAAACATTTTTAAACCCTTCTCAGAATTCTGTCTTAGAGTCCGTACTACGTGTTGGTTCTAAGGCAGGAGAATGATAAAGGTGTTAAAGGGATTTTCTTAATCTCTCCCTTTGTCTCTTTAAGAGGCAGGAGAGCAGTTTTTTCTAAGTGGAGTAGAACTGACAGGGGCCAGTAAACCAGAGCTGAAGATCCTTTTACCAAGGAGAAGAGGGGAGAGATAAGGAAGGAATCATTTGGTAGTTAAGGTCGTTTGCCTCTGGATCTCTTGAGCACAGGAGGTTTGTCTCTTAGTCAAGGTCTACTGGCAGTTTAATACTGACAGCTGGGTCTAGAAACAGATTGAAGGAGTTCGTGGGTGGTGGCTATTGACTATTTAGGAAGATGGGTAGTTAGTGAATCAATTTTAGATAGTGTAGGTTAAATAGGTTTGGTCTTGCCAAGCAAGAAGAACCTGTCCTTAGAAGACTGTTAGAAGTAGGATTTTAGAAATTAAAAAAAAAAAAAAAGAAATTTTAGACAATACTAGGAATTTAGGTATAGCCATAGGGTATTAGAAGAATAATCTCCCTTTCCTCCTTTCCTATTTTCTATCTGTACTTCTTCTCAAATTAAACTAAGTGTTTTATTCAACTGCTCTCCTCTCTTTTGTCAAACTCCTACTGTTTAATCCTTACAAAGGCTAGGCAGAGTCACACAGCTAGGAAATGTCTTAAACTAGTTTTGAATGCAAGACCTTCCTTCTCCCAGCTTGGCTGTCTATCCTCTAAGCCACCTAGCTGCCCTGGTAGTACATTCTTAGAAAGAGAACTATAGCCTTCCTCTAGGCTTAGCATGGTGCCTGGTATGTAGTAGGTCCTTAATAAATGTTTATTAATTGATTGATGCTTTGAATGATTCTTGGACTTATTTCAGACCTGGCTTTGCCCTGTGTTAGAACATGTCCCAGAGCCTTAGGGTGGGTGAAATTACTGCAGGCTTCCTTATGTTCTTCCTTTCCTTGGGACCATTTGACTCTATCTGAAGATACACCTTGCCCTGGGTTAACCTGGTTAGGATACTACACCTTGTGCTTAAGAGAACAGGCAGAGGCTGGTGTTCTCTTAGGCCATCCCAGGCCAGGTGACAAAAACATGGGCATTCTTATAAATGGAGAGGGTCCTCTCTGATGCCATCAAAGCCTCCTATGCTTTTTGGTTCAGATTCTCTATGTTATAAAAGATCCCTTCTCACCACTCTTCGGCGATCTTCCTTAGTTCCTTCCTCTCAGCCAGCAATCCAGTGTCTTATCATCTTCTGGGGTTGCCTCCAGGACACTAGCATATATTTGCCAGGTCCCTTAGAATTTTCCTCATAACCACCTCCACCACTCTATGTGTGAGCAGGTGTGTTCACAAGTACACAGAGGCACACACTCACACAAATCAGAATTCCTTTGGGAAGTAGGGAAAGAGCATGAGATTGAAGTGAAGAGGGGTTCTAGTCCTAGCTCCCCCACCAACTAGCTCTGTGAGGATGGACAAGTGACTTTACTTCTCTGGGTCTCAGTTTTCCCATCTGTAAAAATGGAGATAATGATACTTTCACTCCTGATCTCACTGGGGTGGTAAGGCAAACATTACAAACTTTTGTGATTGATCAAGTACTCTGGAAAATAGAAACTTCTAAGATTCTTAGGCAAGATTAATTCCTTCTTGGGGACAATGTGATTTGGGCAGAAACTCTGTGTGTGTTTATGTTTTAAGAAATATTGGGGTAGTGAACAAAGAAAGCAAAAGTGGGGTTTCATGTGTCATAATCTACGAGACTCCAGAGGCCATAGGAAAAGGAAGCTTCCAGCTCTTCCCCAAACTGGTTCTCACCTGAGCCTGTCCCAGGGGAGGTTCTTCAGGGCCGGGGCTACTTTTCATCACCCTATTTTGTGTATTCCACAGGTTTGCAGAACAAGCCGTGTTCTTCTTCTTCTGTTTGTTTGCCATTCTGCTCTTCTCCAGGGACCCAAAGTTCATCCCCGGCTGGGCGAGTCTATTTTCCCCTGGGTGAGATGACATGGACTGGTAACCGTTGGGAAGGGGTCTTGGCTGATTTTTGGGGTGCTGGGCTAAGGCTACCAGGGAAGGGGGAACCCCACTTTTGGAGTTTCTTGACTATGAAAGAGTCTCTCCGTTCAGGATGAAGTCACTCAAAAAGCTGTCCTCGCTTTGAAGATGTCCTGGTGTCACAGAGATAGACACAGACTAGGAGTCAGAAGACCAAGATTCTAGTCATTAACTTAACACCATCTGTCCATTTTAACCTCTGCCGTCTCCTTTTCCTTTTGTCTTTACTCTTTCCCAACAACAGGATCTTTTCCAATGAGCCTTGTCTTCTCAGTAACAAAGGTGTCAGGGTGGCCAGATGGCACAGTGGATAAAGCACTGGGCTTGATATCAGGAAAACTCATCTTCATGAGTTCAAATCCAGTCTCAGACCCTTATTAGCTGTGTGACCCTGGGCAAGTTATTGAATCCTGGGTACCTCAGTTTCCTCATCTGGAAAATGAGCTGGAGAAGGAAATGGCAAACTGCTTCAGTATCTTTGTCAAAAATAACCCTAAATGGGATCATGAAGAGTTGGACACAACTGATCAAATAACAGATTCGCGTCTTATTCTTTCTTTCAGGAATCTTTGTACAAGGGTAGACCTTAATAAGGTCTAAAAGCCTTTAAATGTCATTGTAGCTGGACAAAATTTCTAGCGTACCTTGGGACTTGAAATTTCCAAGTGTTAGTCACATTGGGGAAAACACATTAATGTGGTAGAAAATATGCTCGATTTTGAGTCGGGAAGAACTGGATTTGAATGTTGGGTCTAACACTAGCTCTGTAACCCTATATAAGTCCTCTCTATGAGCCTTCATTTCCTGATCCATAAATAAATTAGAATAATATCTTTACACCACCTAGCTGTAAAACACTCTTGAAATGTGAGCTATAATTCTTATCTGTAATTAAATTATATTGTAATTATATAACCTTGAGAGCATAGCTCATTAGTAACCTATGAACACTAATTTTCAAATCAGCAGAGAGGGTTTATTCCTCTGTTTCCTAGTTGAGAAGGAGTGTAGAAGAAGGATAGAAAGAGGCTCCGATCCTATATGACACTGTTTTGGAAGAGGGAGTGGATTTGGTCCAGATTATTATAATTCTTTGTCAATAGCTCTCATGAAATAGGATATTGGGATTCAGAGCTAGAAAATCATCTAGTTCAATTCCCTCATTTTACAGATGAGGAAACTGAGGCCCAAAGAGGTTAACTGACACAGCTGACCAAGTCACACAGCTAGTAGGTAGCAGATCTAGAATTTGAATTCAGGTCCTATGACTATATTCAGTGCTCTTTCCCCTATACTATGATACCTCCCAAGCAAAGGATCAGAGTTCATCTTCTAGAGCTCTGATTTCTCTAGACTCATATTCTCTATCCAAGAAACTTGTAAATATATATATATATGATGTTCCAAAGTAGACCAAGACCCATCTCATCCTTGTGTTGCCATGTGAAAGCACACAGTTCACAATGTTATAGGATCAAATTGAATTAAAATAAGGAGAAAAACAGGAGTTCAAAGAGTAGCCATTACATCCAAATATATGTGTAAACCTCCAGAACTGATTACAGTCCCGAATACAAGAAGCCTTCTAGGAGATATCTCCCTCCTTTTTAGAGGTAATATTTAGGGGAGAGGATGAATGTGTTCCCTCCCTCTCTCTCCATTTTCCTCGCCCTCTCTCCTTCTTTCTTTTCCCCTCTCCCTCTTTTCTGCACCCTCCCCTTCTTTCTATTTTTTAGCACAGCGCTTTTCATATAGTAATAAATTACATGTTTTTTTCACTCATTCATTGTGTCTCTCCCCTCCCCTCCTCTCTCCTCTTATTTTCCCTTTCTTCCCCTCCCCTCCCTTTCTCTCCTCTGCTCTCCTCTCCCCTCCTAGTATTCTTTCCCTGCTCACACGTTCCTCTCCCAGATGCCAAAGGAAAGGGGCACCTCCAGAGGCTTCCTCCATACCCCACCCCCCAGTCTTCAGCTGATTCAGCTCCCATTTCTCCAACCCTCTCTGTTCTTTTCTGATCCTCCTTCACTGCCAGGTAGTTTCTAGCAGACACCATTTCTTTTCCTGGGAGCCTCCAAGGAGAGGAAGAGGGGGAAGGGGCCCAGCACTGGGGACATCATATTGAAATCCCTGGCCTGGGACCTGTTTCCCAGAAGGCAGGCAGGCAGTCCCCAGCCTTTCTGGGGGGTTTCTGAGGCCAGCAGCCTGTGTGCCGTAGCAGCAGGAGGCGTGTAACCCAGATTGCCGCTGAGAACTATTTTCTGACAATGGTCCCAGCACTTTGTGAATGGACAGGCATGCCTGCTCTCTTTTCAGAAATCCTCATTTGCATAAATCTTTACAGAATCCCTCCATCCCCAGGCTTCCCCATGGTCCCTGTGCCTTCTTTTTTTTTTTGGTAGATTTCTCTCTGACGCTGTCACAGGCATCTCTATCGTCACGGTCTTGTTCTTCTTCCCATCTCAGAAGCCAGCTCTCAAATGGTGGTTTGACTTGAAAGGTAAGCCATTCCACACTTGGGCCTCGATGGGGGTTGACCGACAGTTACATTTACAGCCTTCATTCATATACACTCCTCCCCACTTAAGGTTTATGTGCAACATCGTCCTTCCAGCAGCCTTGAGGCTCTAGTTCAGGCATCATTATACCCATTTTAAAGATGAAGAAAACTGAGGCTCAAAGAAATTAAGTGGACTGGCCCACGATCACGTAGATTAACAGTTTCCAGGTCAATGTTTAAATCCAGCTACTAAGTTTAAGTGCTTTTTTTTTTCATATGCTAGGCTGCTTCCCCTGGGCAGTCACTGATCTAGAGCTTGGAGGGACTTTGGAGGATTTCTATTTCAACTATCTCATTTTATAGCTGAGGAAACTGAGGCCCACAAAGAGGAAAGAAACTTGCCCAATATGACACAGGCAGTAAATAGCAGAGCAGGGATTTAAAAAGCCAGATACTTCAGACTCCCAAACCCAGCATTCCTTCTACTACAGCAATGTAGCCTTTCTAGGAGCTAAGATGGGCGCTAGAGACTTAAAACATCTACATAATCATAGCACGCGTGCTATTCTGGCAGGGGTGTAGTGAGGGAGGCAGGTGCAATTAGAACGGATCCTAGATCACAGTATGGGGATGAATGAACCTTCAATGGAGAGAACATCAACTGTAAGGGACCATCAGGCTGTAGCATGGAAATAGCCATCCCTGTCTGTCACAATAAGATCAGAGAGAATGACTGTATTGACAGTGGCGGAAGAAAGATGATATGACAGAGGACATAAAGGTTCAGGCTTCAGAGAATACCAGTTTATTAAGCAATGTACACCACTTGCCCGGTGGATCGGGACCAAGTCCTTTCTTCAGCTCAGGGTTAGACCCCACATACTAGGGGAGGCAGATTTTTTTACATTAAAAATGATCAAATAAGGTCAATTAATTTAAAGGAAACAGTTCAATATTAGGTAATGATTTCTAATTGGAGGAAAGATTAGGAACTTTCCAAGTTGGGAGGCAGGAAGCGAATGGGTACAGTTCTCTGAACTCAGAAAGAGAGGTGTCCCAGATCCAGCCTAGAGCACCCATGCCTATCCCTTCCTTACTTTTAGCATCTAAGACTTTCTCAGGGTCACAGAGCTAGTTAGCCACACCATTAAAAAGGCACCGCTGGTGATGTCTCAGGACCATATCCCATACCTGTGGAATGTGGTTAGTTCAGTAATTTGAAGTTCATAAGTAGGAAGAACTCAGGACTTGAATTCAGGAGACTTGGGTTTGAGGGTCACCTCTACTACTTCCTAGTTGGGATTGTGAACAATTTATATCCCTCTCTGAGTCTCAGCTTCCTTGTCTGTGAAATGGGGATAATATTCCATGCAGTATTCACCTCATAGGGTTGAATGAAGGCACTATAGGGAAGAGAGCATTGTGACACTGTCACAGGGTCTCCAGGTTGGAAATGACCTCAGAGATCTCTAGTTCAGCCTGACCATAGTCCCCTCTGCAATTTTCTAACAAGTGGTCAGCCAATTTCCTTGAAAGCCTCCAGTGTACGGCCTCCCAATACAACCCCAAATTCTACTTTGGGACCACGAGTCAGTCAAGCATTTAAGAAACTCTGATTAGATGCCAAGAACTTTGTTGCACACAGGATATAAAGAAAGGCAAAGAACTCTGCCCCTGACTTCAAGGGGCTCCCATTTGAATGGAGGAGACAACATGTAAATAATCAAATAAGATGTTTACAGAGTAGATGGGAGGTGATTTTGGAAAGGAGAAAACAGTAGCCAGAGAGGGTTCTGGGAAAGCCTCCTGCATGCACAAGCTGAGTCTTGAAGTACAAGAGAAGCTAAGAGATGAGGTATAAAGGGAAAACATGCTAGCGATGTGGAATAACCAAGGAGATGAAGAAGCAAGGGTCAGCAAGCAGGCCAGTGCCATTGGAGAGGGGAGTAGAGAGGGACAACTGTTTTTATTGGAAACTCGTCCATATGTTGAATCTAAATCTGCCTCCCTACCACATCCATCCCTTGCTCCTCTTCCCTCTGGGGTCAAGTGGAACCAATCAAATCCTTCCACATCACAGCCCTTTAAATATTATCATTAGCTAAGAATATCTAAACTTGGTGGTTCCATCACTTTGGAAAAAACATGCTGACACATCCACTGAAAGCCAACATCGTCTGCTCGATCCCTGACCCTGGTCACGCAGGGGATTCCACCAAGCATGAGGTGCACCCTCATATCGTGTTTTCCTGGGGTGGGGGTTGTTTCTCTGCCCAGCTCCCAACACAGAGATGGAGCCCCTGCTGTCTTGGAAGAAGGCCCAAGAGACGGTGCCTTGGAACATCATCCTCCTGCTGGGTGGGGGCTTTGCAATGGCCAAAGGATGCGAGGTAATGTCCTCCTCCCAGTGTCTGAGGGATCCCTAAGCTGCCCCTCGAGCTGGGGCCTGACCTCAGGATGGACTGAGGAAGGGTGGCTCTCTTTTGTTAGGTCCTGCCTTCAAGAAGTTCTAGGGAAAGAGATAGGGGGAAAATATTGGAAACTGGCATGAATTTCCTACTGTTTCCCAAGAGGTATTAAGCCAGGGGTCCTCAGATGATTTTCAGAAGGTTCTTAGCTAAAACCTAAGAATTGGGCGGGGAGTGAATTCTGATTTCCACAGAAGGAAAGGGTGATTTTTGTCTAAAAAGGCCATGGACTTGGGCCTCAGGAGTCCTTGAGTTTGGGACTTGGCACTGTGACTTAAAAATTGGGTGACCTTGATCAAGTGACTTCCCCTTTTGTCATCTATTTCCTCACTGAAAAATGAGAGTGGGGCAGCTGGGTGGCACAGCATATATAACGCCAGACCTGGATTCTTGAGGACCTGAGTTCAGATCTGGCCTCAGATACTTTCTAGCTGTGTGACCCTGGGCAAGTTACTTAACCCTATTTGCCTAGCCCTAGCCCTTTTGTGTCTTATAATTGTTACTAAGAAAGAAAGTAAGGGTTTTAGTTTAAAAAAAAAAAGAAAAAAGAAAAATGGGAAAGAGGATGGGATTAGATGACCTCTAAAGTCTTTTCTTGCTAGACATTCTGCATTCTCTGTTCTAAGATCCCTTCCAGCTCTAATGTTCTGTGTTCTAAGATTTTTTTCTAGTTCTGACATTCTGTGATTATAAGTCTGAACTAACTAGCCACGATCAGGAGAGGGTCAAGATGAACTTAAAGGTAGGGTCAAAAGCTCTAGGTTCAAGTTATTTGCTAACTAGAGAGCTCATTGGAAATCGTTTAACCTCTCAAAGGTAGTTTCTCCCTCTGAAAGGCAGTTAACATCTTCCTTGCCTCCGTCCAAGAGCTCTCATTAAGATTAAACATGTAAACATGCAAAGTTCCTTATTCATGATTGTAACATAATTTTTCTTTACAGTTTATAAAGCATATTCCTTACAATAGTCTTACAATTTGTCTCCATTTTGTGGATGAACAAACTGATGCCCTGGGGGAAGAAATGGCTTACCCAAGGTCACCAAGGCATGAATAAGCATTTTTTAACTGCTTACTCTCTGCCCCAAAAAGGGCTATGTTCTTGGTGCAGCATCTCCAAAGGGAGACAGTGCCTGCCCTCAAGGAACTTCCATTATAACACGAGGAGACAACATAGATGTAGGGAGAAGGTGGTCAGAAAAGGGTGTCTTGGTGAGGGGAGCCATGAAGCCACTGATTGGTAAGCTCTTTCTAGAAGCAGGAGTGTTATGGTTTAGATGATTGTTTCCAGAGCCAAGACGTGCAAAGATGGCATGCGTGCGTGTGCAACAAGATGGTGCAGGCATGGTGTCAGGAAGATCAGTCTTTCTGAATTAAGATTTAGGCTCATACACCGACTAGCTTTGTAACCCCATGTAAGTCACTTTACCCTGTCTGCCTCAGTTTACTCGTTTGTAAAATGATCTACAGAAGGAAATAGCAAATCTCTCTAGTGTCTTTGCCAAGAAAACTCTAAATAGGGTCATGATGAGTTGGGCAGACTTGAAAAATGACACCGTGTGTGCGTGTTGGAGGACCAGGCTATCTGGAGCTGGTTAATAGAGTTGGCTTTCCCCAGTCAGGACATCCTGGTGGCCCTGGGTCCAGAGTCCCAAGTGGAGAGGGGAGGTGGTCTGGGGAGGTGTGGTTTGTGGGGTGCAGCAGCAGCAGGGAGACAAGGCAGGAAGATGGCCAGAGAGAAGCATGGTTGGGTGTCTGGGGCTGGCTAGATAAGGCGTGCTCACACCAGTGGGGACGGCACAACCCCAGGCCAGAAGGATATCCGAACAGAAGGGACATAGAGCCTCGGTGGGTGCTTCCGTGGCTCTCAGGTTTGGGGGAGGGGTGGGCAGCCCAGTCCAGTCCAGCGCCGCTAGGGTGGGACCGACCCTGCATATCTAGTAGATGACTTGGCACCTAGCCCAGGAGGCAAGCGAGCCACAGGAATTCCCCATTAAGCCAGTGATTGTATTTGGTGCGACTGGGCAGGGGGAGGACAGCTTGGCCTAGGAGAAGGATCTGCATGCTTATTCCCATTCCTTCTCTGCTGCTCAAGGACCAGCCTAGCCAGGAGCCCAAGACCCAGATCTGCCCACCTTCCACTGCATCTCTGAACCTTAAGGGATTTGCAAGCCACAGCCCCTGGGAGAGGAGGAGTGGGAGCCAATCTGAAGCAGAATGCCAGAAGCTTACATTTGGGCTCTGTCTCTGCCACTCGTGAGCCTGGATGACCTGAGATTAGGAACTTTACTTCCTGATGTATAAACTGAGGGATGGGGAGAGGTCTGGAACAGATCTCTACAGACCGCGCCCCTCTGAACCCAGGCTCATGGATTATTCCCTTTCTCTCTACTTTAGAGTTCCTTGAAAACCCTGCTCATAATATGGAAATATATATTCCATGAAAGCACTGGCATAACCAAAACCAGACTATTTACAGCCTCAGGAAAGGAGGGAGGGAGAAAATCTGAATCCTAAACGGCCGGAAAACAGTTATTTAAAATTGTTTCATGTAACTGAAAAAAAAAAAAAAGGAAGAAAAGAAAATCTTGCTCTTAGTTTCAGAGAAAGTGAAAAATGATGGGAGTCAGGGCAGCTAGGGGACACAGTGGATAGAGTACCAGGCCTGGAAGCAGAAGAACCTGGGTTCAAATCTGACCTCAGACACTTCCTAGCTGTATAACCCTGGGCAAGTCACTTAATCTCTCATTGCCTAGCCTTACTCTTCTGTCTTAGAGTTGTTACTAAGATGAAAAGAAAGGGTCAAAGAAAAGAAAAGTGATAGGAGGCAGTTCCTTTGATCTCCTTTAGAGAAGGACCCTGGGCTAAAAGGGAAAAGACCTCTGAGGCAGAGTCCTTGTTCTGTTGCCTGCTGGTCATGTAACCCTGGGCAACAGTTTGTACAGCTTTTTCCATCTAGAGATGATGGGGTTAAATCTCTGAATTCAAAACTGGAAGACATATCCACATGCCAACTTTGCCATGAATTTCCTTGTGATCCTGGGCAAGGCCTTTGATTTGGTTTCCTTGTCTGTCAAATGGGGATAGTTATATTTGCTTTGGCATCCCAGCAAGGTCATGGAGAGGAAAACTCTCTGTAAACTTTAAGCTGCTACAAAAATTCAAACTATCATTCAAATCCAATCAGCATTTATTAAACACCTACTATATGTAAAACCCTATGCCAGGCAAAGTTGGTCCTGAGGTTAGATAAAACTTGGTCCCTGCCCTCGAAGATCCCCTAGCCTAGTAGAGGAATAAGATGGACGCATTCATTACATGATAAGTACATCAGAAGGAGCAGCTGGATAGCATAGTGGATAGAGTGCCAGATCTGGAGTCAGAAGAACTTGGGTTCAAATTTGGCCTCAGATAATTCCTAGTTGTGTGACCCTAGACAAGTCATTTGACCCCAATTGCCTAACCCTTACTGCTCTTCTGTCTTAGAATGTATAGTAAGACAGAAGATAAGGTTTGTTTGCTTTTTTTAAGTACATCAGAGAGATGGGAATATAAAAGATGAGAGGCTTGGATGGATTATCTTCTCCATCTCCTAAAGGCCTAGCAGAACTTTCATTCGGAGCCTCAGGGCTCCCAAACCTTTGTTCTCATGGACTACCCACTTGGCTTCCAGTCATAATCCTGTCTCTTCTCTATGTGTGGAAATGGAGGCCCAGAGAGAGGTAGGGGCAGAGGTGGTGGCGGTGGTGATGGTGACCTGGCTCACCTCCAGGGAAATCAGCACATGTGTGTGCTGGGAAAGAAACCCTCCTTGCCCCAGGGTCTAGCTCCAAGGAAGATATTTGGACTGATTTCCTCTCCTCCCCTCCCCACCCCCTGCCATCCCACAAGGCATGGAAAGCCCTTGGTCATTAACATTCTACTTTGGAACTTCTACTCTTTGGTTAATTGGATACCATGTCCATCCCTTCTGGGCTAGAGCCAGTGGCTGACAGAGGGGGAGCAGAGGCCACATTCCTCATCCACCTCTCCCTGGGATTGGAACAGGGGGAGGTGGTGGTGGAGAGATGGTTTGTTCTTTATCCATTCACTGACAATTTCTTCTGTAACTCATGAGTGAAGCAGTGAGTCATGGGACGAGTATTAAACTAGGCATTGGTGGTAGATGGTAGGCTCATGGGATTTTAGAGAAATCTGAAAGGATCCACAGAATCACTGAATGATAGTGCTAGAAGGAACCTTAGAAAGAATCTAGTCAAATTTTACAAATAAGGAAACTGAGAGAAATCTGTCCGGAAAAATCAAGTAATTGGTTTGTTCAAAGTCAAAAGAATCAAAGGAGATCATATTTGTAAAGTACTTAATACAGTGCCTGGCACATTGTAGGCATTTAATAAATACTTTTTCTTTGTCTCCTCCCTCATCTTTACCCCCTGTACCTCCAGAGAAATTAATGGTTGAGCTGGGATATGAACCTGGGTCATGGATTTCACTTTACAGATAAGGAAACTAAGGCCCAGAAAGAGAAAAATGGACATCCTCAAAGTCACACACCTAGCTAGAAGCAAGGCCAAGACCAAACCTAGGTTTCTCATGTTCTTTCTACCAACCAGTATTGGCATTCAATCCTCTTATCCTTGACTCTGTGGGAAGCCCAGGGAGTCAATACATAAAGAACAAGTAGGTCTTGGCCTTGTTAACAGGTGTAAGAGTTAGGATTCAAATTCAGGTCTTACAATTATTTTTCTTAGAAGTCCCTTTTCTTACAAGTCCTTTTTCTTAGGTTTGAGTCATGGTTCTGGGAGTCACAGTCTGTGTGACCATGTGAAATAAGGATTCTTCCTAGATGGTAATCACCCACTGAGGGAACCCTCTAAGCCAGTAAAGCACAAAACCCTTAGGCTATAGAAAAATAAGTTTATTTGATGGTTGGAGTAAGAGAAACTGGTAGGTAAGATCCTAACCGCTACTAAAATCTAGGCTCCACCCAGCCTCTACTCTTCTCGCAAGAGATGGCCTTCTGGTCTTCTCTGGGCCCTGTCTATAGCTCCCTGCTCTTATCTAAGACCCCCCCCCCCCAAAGCTATCTGACTATACCTCTCCTAATTTACATAGATTAACAAAAAGGACACAGAGGAAGCAAGGACTCACAGGTCTATTTGAGCCCTTACCTAAAGCCTGGGGTTGGCTTCACTAGATAACCCAAAGTCCCAGTTGCAACCCTTGGATTACCTTGGTCAATTGGATTTCTGGCAGATGAGTCACATGCAGATGGTCTCTGTATCTCAGGGAAAAGGCAGTTCACTCCAAAGCAGACTCTCAACCAAGGAATCCTAATCTCTCCACGAGATTTAGGACTACCAAGGGAAATTTGCCAGAGCAAAACCTCCTTCCAGCTCACTAAAACAGGAGTCCCAGAATGATTGTTAATTCCAGTAAACTCCCACAATCCTTCTCTCCTTGTCAGAATCCTCTCCCAGGTTTGCATCCAAATTCTCCTCTTTTCCTCTTTAAGCTAATCCATGAAATTTTACTCTACCCCTTACCTACATTCCTACCCATGGGTGGGTAATTCCTGTCTCTGAGCTCTCTGTTTCTTCATCTTTCAAATAAAGACAATGCTATTAGCCAAAACAACCTGGGAGGAGGGTACATATATGTGAAAAATATATCATATTCTACAGATAATAAAATAGAAACTAGATCCATGATTTCATTGATATAGGGGCATCCAAGATGAGGAAACCCCTCTCTGTGCTAGTGAGCATCTTCTCTGCTTCCTAGAGACTAAGTGATTTGTCTAGAGCATAAGAGATTGTGACTTGCCCAGGGTCACACAGGTATCCAATTAACCAAAGAGTAGAATTTCTAAAGTGGAATATTAATGATCAAGACTTTTGATGCCTTATGGGATGGCAAGGGGTGCAGAGGAGAGGAAGTCAGCCCAAAGATCTTAGCTGGAGCTAGACCATAAGGCAGGGGGTTTCTTTCTCAGCACATCCCATGTGTTGAACCGGGTCACCATCACCACCGCTGCCACCGCTTCTCACTGAGTGTCACTATGTGTTGGAGGGAGGTCTTGAACCAAGGTTTTCCTGGCACCAAAGCCAGCTCTCTACATTGTACAAATGCAAAGAATTATTATGTTAGGTCAATAACCAAATCAATCCACATAAGAGGTAATCAGTTCTCTAGCACTTTGGTAAATTAATCCCTTTGCCAATGAGAAAACAGCCATATTAGTAGTGTAGAACCAGCCACGTGTATCTCTAGACCCAGTTGGCAATAGGAATATCTGTGGAAGGGGAAGTGCTAAGGTCCTCTCTTCCCATCTACGGCAGGAGTCAGGGCTGTCAGCATGGATAGGTGGGCAGCTGCATCCTCTGGAGAGTGTCCCACCAGCCATTGCAGTTCTGCTGATCAGTGCAGTGATTGCCTTCTTCACTGAATTTGCCAGCAACACGGCCACCATCATCATCTTCCTCCCTGTCCTGGCTGAATTGGTAAGTGCCTCCCATAAAGGTCTAAACAGTTACCATCCTCTGCCCCAGCCCATGCATCTGGAACACAATCAACAGAATGGGGAAAACTTCCCTTAAGGAAGACCAGAGTCAGGAAGACTCTTTTTTTAAAAGAATTAATCTCATATATATCTTTTGCTTTCACATTTTTGTTTCTCCATTTATCTCCCCACTCTCCTACACAGCTACCTAGTCTGACAAAAAAAATTTAAGAGGGGAAAAAGAGAGTTCTTCAAAACTAACCAAGTCAACAGTCTGACAGGATATGCAGTTTCCACATATATAAGTCTCTCTTCAAAGAAGAGGAGGAGGTGTATTTTTTCACCTCCTTTATGGTCAAGCTTGAATACCCTAATCATTAAGTCATTAAAATATTATTTAAAAATTATATTTATATAATAAACATGATATATCATATACTCAAATATATTGTGTGCCATTAAATGTTATATAATCATTTAATATAAATATGTGATTGTTATATAATTACACAATATAATTTATTAGTATATATAACATGATATGATAAATATAACAATAAATAATTAAATATATTATATTTACTACATCATTTAAATATATCATAATTAAATGTCCTATCAAATAAGAATATTAAATTACTGAAATATTTTATTTTTCTGAATGTTCTTTTAAAGTATCCATACACCTAGTAAGTGTCAGAACCAGAATATAAAGCCAGACCCTTTGACCCTTAATCCAGTGTTTTCTCCATACTATGTCAACCTGAGAAAGGATGCAGAGAAGGGAAATGACAATGGTTACTTGTTGTGCCAGACTAGGGTTGTTTTCTGTTTTGAGGCATTTTTCCCCCACATTTTTGCTTCAGCTTGCTCCTAATGTTAGGATCAAGGTACAGCACAACTCACTGGGGGCCAGAGAGACCAACTAGCAAGGAGAAACAGGGGAGAGCAGAAAGAGCATTGAACTTAGACTTGGTATCCCTGAGTTCCAATGTAAGCCCCACCAGCTTGAGTAAGTCACTCCCCTCCACCCCAAGTTTCATTTTTTACTCTATAAAATGAGGGAGCGAATTTTCAAAAGCAGAAACACAAATTGTCCATTGCTTATTTTCTGGGATATAAATTATGAAGTTGTGTAATAAATTACATATCAAATCAGTACCTCAAAAGCAAGAAAATTCACTATTGTTAGAATGAGGGAGAAGAAAATACACTCATACTTTGTTGGTAGAATTGCAAATGAATCTTTCAAAAGAGTAGTCTGGTAGCACACAGTAAAAGTCACAAAAATAATTGTTCCATTTTTGAGAATATAATCAGAATGTGTTGTCAAAAACAAACAAAAAAAGAACCATCGATTCAAAGATTTTTATAGTAGCAATGTACATAATTACAAAAACACAAAAATAAATTATAAACAATCTAAATGTCTAAAAATAGAGGAATAATTAAAGAAATTATGGTACCTTGATGAAATGGGATACTTTAACAATTAAGACAATTATGAGGAATACAAAAAAGTTTGGAAAATCCTTATGAAATAATGCAAACTAAAAAATCCCAGAACCAGCAGAGTAGCATCTACATTATCTACAACTAAATAAGAGGAAAGAGTTACTAAAAGTTATGTGAAGAAGGGGACTAAAATGTCTACACCTTTTTGATCCAGAGATTCCCCAAGATAATGTTCAAGTTCCATAATCACTCAAATATTTATAGTAAAAAATTAATTGGAAATTAGAGATTCATCAAGTGAAAAACAAATGAGCAAGTTATAGTGGACTGCAATAATGGAATAATGCTATACTATAGCATAATAGAAATATGACTAGGAAGATGACAGAGCATGGGAAAATTTAAATTAACTAATGCAAAATAAAGGGAGCAGAATCAGGAAAATAATATGCACAATGATTGCAACAATGAAAATGGAAACAACAACAAGAAAAACATGAAACCTAAATGCTATAAGATTAAAATGATCATGCCTTATCCCAGAAAAGAAATAGAAGGTATCAGCCATCTTTTCTTTGGAAATATGGGGGACTGAACACTACAGATAATGCCAGACTTTTTTTTTTTGGTGTATTGGCTAATTTTGAACTTTTTAGAGAAATCTTTTTTCATTTTTTTGTTATAAGGGATGATTCTTTGATAGGAGGAGGGGGAGAATACCCTGGAAATGTTGCTGATGTAGAAACAAAAGACACCAGTCTGTGTGGTGAGGGGTACATTCCCATAATTCCTTATCCTGGGGCAGGTTGCATGGGTGGATTGACTGAGTTTAGCAGTTCTGGGTTTCCCTGTACAAAAATCAGTTTGGTACTCTCACTAAGTCTGACACCAGAATGGTGGGCGTTCTGGAGCAGAGTTCTATCAGGCTGCTTAAGAGGGACAAATCAACCTTGGTTGGGAAAAATTCTGGTCAAAGGTTCCATGCCAATCAGCAGTGAGATCAAGCTTACAGGTGGCTGATATACTTCTAGCCTGGGTGAAATAGGGAGACCTGGCCAAAAAAAAAAAAAAAAAATCAACAAAAAACTTTTTTTTAAAAGAATGAATTGATAGAGATCCTTGGCAATAACTGAAAAGTTATAATAGTATATATGTTTTTTAAAGTAATGAATTAATTTTTTCATTTTCACGTAGAAATAATTTTTGACAATTGTTTTCTGACATTTTAGGATTTAGATTTTCTCCCTCCCCCCCCCCCCATCTCCCTGAAGTGGTCAATAGTCTATTATAGGTTATACCAATACTATATATGTTGAAATTAATTTAAATGCAATTGCTAAACAAATTTAGTTGCTTATTCTGATATTCAACATTAAGGTTTTTAGAAAATATTTAATTAAAAATAGAAATAATGAAGTGAGGAGGTTCAATTGGATGACCTCCAAGGTCTCTTCCAGCTCTGATATTCCATGTTTGATGTGTGTTTTCTCCCTCCCTCTCTCTGCCGGGGTCAGGCCATTCGCCTGCGCGTCCATCCTCTATATCTGATGATCCCAGGCACAGTTGGCTGCTCCTATGCCTTTATGCTTCCAGTTTCAACACCTCCCAACTCCATTGCCTTTGCTTCTGGACATCTGCTGGTCAAAGATATGGTAACTTCTGAGAATTAATTGTGAGCTTCTGCAAGGAGGGAGGTGCGGGTGACTTAGGGGAGACTGGGAAGTCGGTGCCACTTGGATGAGAGCCTCAGGGTTGGAGCCCAGAAAACCAAACTGCTGTCAGAAGAAACTCTGGCCTAGGAGTCAGAATATCTGGGTTCAAATCCCCACTCTGTCATTCAGTACTATCTGTGGAACTTCAGGCAAACCCTTTTCTCTTTCTGGGACTCAGTTTCTTCATCTGTAAAATAAAAGGTTTATACTAGATCGGAGTTCCATGGACCCCCAAGGGTTAAGGAGATAGATTTCAAGGGATGTGTAACCTTGGACCCATTCGTATTTCAATTTCTTCATTTCCATGTAGTTGGTTTCTTTTTCATCTTGTGTCTTTTCTATTCTGCATTTAAGAATGTTCTTCTGAGAAGGGGACCATGGCTTTCACCAACATGCCCGAGGAGTCCATGCCAAGAAAAAAGCTTAACACCTGGTCTAATGTAACTAGACAGTCTGAAAGTTGCTTCCGAGCTCTCATGTTCTATGTCCTAAGGTCCCTCCTCACTTTGACAGTCCGGGACTCTGATATCCCTGCCTTATTAAGCAGACAAAACAATATCACGTAAGCCTGGATGTTCTGGAATCTTCGATGTGGTATAATGGGAAGAGTACTGAGTATGGGATGAAGGGATCTGAGCTCCAATTCAGTATCCATTACTTACTCCCTGTGTGTCTATGGACAAGAAGACTAATTTCTATGGCTCTCAGTTTCCTCATCCATAAAATGGAGGCCTCTTTTTGCTCTAAATCTATCCTTTTCCTCTCTTCTTATCAAGTTACTTAACTTCTGTCTGCCTCAGTTTCCTCGTCTGTCTAATGGGGATAATATTAGCACCTACCTCCCGGGGTTGTTAGAAGGATAAAGTGAGATAATATTCATAAAGCACCTTAGAGCACTCTATAAGTGCTAGATATTATTATTGGTGGTCATCTGGGGGCCGTTAGGTTCATTTCAATATTCCCCTAAGCCTAAAAAGTTTGAGGAAGGCAGACTGTCTTTGAAGCCTTTATCATGTATTATATACATTCAAACATAAATGGTTTCTTATTAAAAAAAAAAAACAACTCTTATCTTCTATCTTTGGGTCAATTCTAAGACAGAAAAAAAAAAAAAAATCAAGGGCTAGGCAATGGAGTTGAAGTGACTTGCCCGGGGTCATACAGCTAGGAATTATTTGTGGTAAGACTTGAACCCAAGTCCTCCTGCCTCCAGGCTTTGTGCTACCTACAGAGCTGTGCCAGGTCTGAAACTTTTAAGCAACTCCCAAAGTTGAGACCATTTTCTAGAAATGCATCTCACCTCTAATGGACATATAAAGGATTTGACTAACAACCAAAATAATAATAATAATATTGACTAATAACCAAAATAATCTACTTAGAGGAAACTGAGGCTCAGAGAGAGAGAGGAAATGACTTGCTCAGATTCACAAAGATTCAATAAATAACAAAAGTTTAATTTGAACCCGGGTCTTCTGAGCCCAAATCTTGTACTTTTTACATTATATTGAGCTATGTTGCCAGAATCTAAAGCTCTTGGATCGAGTTTATGCAACAGAATGAACTTTTAGGTCAAAATGTTTAAACTAGAGGAAGAGGAGGAGGCGGCGGAGGAGGACACCAAGTAGGGTGAGCAGCTAAGCAAGCTTTCCTCACACATACAAAGGAGACTGTACCAGAGTGTGTCTCAGATCTCTTTCATCACTAAGTCATGAAATGTTATTATCTTCTGAGGCCCCGGACACATCTCCCACTTAGCCTGGAAATGCTTAACTCTGAAAAACGACCATTGGCCTTGTTTCTCTTATACTTGACAGTTCACAAAGTGCCTTCCCTGGGAGAGCCCGTTGGCGTTCCTATTGACCAGAGAAGAAAGCTGAGGTTCCGAGGAATGGAGAGGCTCGCTCCAGGTCGTCCCTCAGACTCAGCTTTTCCGATTCAGGGCCGGGTCTTCCTTCCCCTCTCCCAGGCTGCTCTTACAAGGAGTGAGAGACATTCACTCCCTGTCCCCTGCCTGACTTTCCACCCAATTTCCTCAGCCACGAGTTCATCCCCTCCTGGACCTGAGCAGCCAAGTGGAGTGACCTGATTCATAACATGTTTCTGGCCTTCAGCTACCCCAATCTTGAGGACGGACCTCAGTTTCAGCCAGGGCCAAGTTCACATCCACCCCAGGGATGAATGGAGTGATTACCTTTGTCCTCCTCCCAAGGGGTACTCAGAATGTGTGGAGCAAAGTTTAACTGCAAAGGAAGTTTCCTAGCGTGGAGAGTCAGTCCCAGGAGAGGCGATCTTAAGTCATGGAGAAAACCTGGCCGGGGTGGGGTTGGGGGGGGTGGGGGTGTCAAGGGCCCCTTACTAGCTGAGTCACCTTATCACTTCCTCTCTGAACCTCAGTTTATCAATAAGAAATCGAAGCTAGACCATCTTCTAGGATCCATTCCTGCCACCAAATTCTGTGTTCTAAGGCCCCTTCCAGCCCGGTCAGTCTACATTCTAAGATCCCTTCTAGCCTTGCTAGTCTGTTCTAAGGTCCTTTTTAGCACTGCTAGTCTATTCTAAGGTTCCTTCCAGCTCTGCTAGTCTGTGTTCTGAGGTCCCTTCCAGTCTTAACTAGTCAGTATTCTAAAGTTCCCTCCTGCAATCAAGTTTTGCATTCTATGCTCCGTTTCATTAAGAATATATTCATTTAACAAACATTTACTAGGAAGCTACTCTATGTAGGGGCCTGTGTTAGGTGCTCAAAGGGCACAAAGATAAGGCAAAGGAAGAAGCATTCATCACTATGTTCCAGGCACCATGCTAAGCATTTCTTCCAATATTTTCTCACCTGATCCTCACAACAACTCTGGGAGTTAGGTGCTCTTATTATCCCCATTTTACAGATGAGGAAACTGAGGTTAAATGTCTTGGCTGGGGTCACACAACTAGTGTTTGGGGTCAAATTGAACTGCCATTTTCCTTATTTCAGACCTAGTGCTCTCTCTACTGTACCACCAAGTTGTCTTTAAATAAAATAAGAAAGACTCGGTCCTTGCTCTCAATGGGGCAATGTTCTTAAATGGATCTAAGAGGGTTATTAAGGTTCTCATGCTCTTTCCTATAAAAAGTCACAATTTCCTTAAAATTTTTTAACTCCTACTTTCCATCTTGGAATCAATACTAAGTATTGGTTCTAAGGTAGAAGAGTGGTAAGGGCTAGGCAATGGAGGTTAAGTGACTTGCCCAGGGTCACACAGTTAGGAAGTGTCTGAATCCAGATTTGAACCCAGGATCTCTTGTCTCTAGACCTGACTCTGTCCACTGAGCCACCTAACTGCCCCCACAATTCCCTGCATGTATGCATTGAGGGCACTTATCTTGACATTTTTTTCTCTTTTTATGTTCCCCTTTAACAAAAAGTTCTTAATCTGAGATCCGTAAACTTTTTTTTTTTATATTTTGATAATTTTTTCAATCCAAGTATTTCCTTCACAATCGTAAGTGTTTTATTTTATGTATTTAAAAGCGTACTTCTGAGAAAGGTGCATAGGCCTCACCAGACTGACCATTGAAGGGGATCATGACATAAACAAGGTTGGGAGCCCCTGTCTTCTAGCCTCGCTGTTAAGAAAGCGGGCCAGAGATTATCATCCTCATTTGGTTGATGAGGAAACTGAGGGTCAGAGAACTTAAATGATCTATCCACCAAGTTAATGGCAGAACCAGGACTTTGCTTCAGATTTCCTAGGTTTAAACCTTGGTCTGAACAAGTAGCTGGCTGTGGTAAGCGTAGATGTCTCTGACACAATGCCTCTGCGTCTCCGTTTGCTCCTCTCTAAGATGAGGGGTTTCCATCCGCTGCTCTTTGCCTCTCCTTAAACCCTGTGACTTTCTCTGAATCTCTACCAGGCCTGTTGAGTGACTCTCTTGGTCTTCCGGGTTTCCTGTGTTTCAGGTACGGACAGGCCTCCTGATGAATCTTGCAGGGGTTTTGCTGCTTAACCTGGCCATGAACACGTGGGCGCAGAGCATCTTCCAGCTGGGGGCCTTCCCCGCCTGGGCAGAGGACCACTCCAGCAATGTCACAGAGAGGCTCCTTGACGAGTACAACACCACTCTTCGGCCCCTCCTCAACGTCTGAGCCCGTCCGAATGGGTTGCTCGAGGGACTCACTTTTCCATCCTAGCCAGGCCCTCCGAGAGGGCATCCCCCAGACCAGGTGCTCATCTCCAACTGGCCAGCCAAGCTGTTTTGTTTCTCATCAAATAACTGCCAGGTGAAGAGGACCTTCAGGACTCCTGCAGAGCCTCAAGGCTCCTTCAATAGGATCTATTCCTCCTCTACTGCCACCTTCCACACCAGCCCCCAACTCCCACATTGCATGGCACAGCCACACCTTGGACCAGATATTTCAGGGAGCAGTTACTTCCTTTACCCCCAAGGTTTCCTATTAGTATTCAGTTGGGCCTTGTGTCTGTAGGCTTCAGGAACCATTGAAGGATTTGGAATCCAACCCCATGGACAAATAAGTCCCCTTTCAGGTTTACAAAGTGTTTTCCTCACAACAAGTGTTATTATTTTATAGATGAGGAAACTGAGGCTCTGATATGGGAAGCTATTTGCTCATGGTCATAGTGTTAGATGCAGGATTTGAGCCCAGGTCCCTTGACTCCACATCTTATACTCTGACAATTATACCATGTTGCCTTTCCTATGAGGTCCAGGACCTCCTACAAATTAAGGTTGAGATAATTAAAGACTAGATAGTAGTTCTCCTGCCGTGGCCTTCTGGAGTCTGGGGCCACCTCTGCTCCTTGAGGAGATGTTGGAGAAAGGAAGATCAAATACAACTGACTTGAAAATGTTATCTGACAGAAAGAATTTGTGTTCCTTTTATCGGATGTTCAACTCTTTAGGTTATTTTAGCTCCTACAATGGTCTTCAGAACTATCATTTTTTTATGTCAGAATGCCACCAAATCTTCTGAAAACATTTTTTTTTAAATTTTGGAGCCAAACTAAATTCTAAGCACATGTACACATGGGCACACAATACATGCACAGATGAAGTAAGCTTTTGCAGAATGCCCCATAGTTGATTTGCAGAATGCCCCACAGTCAATTTGTAAAATGTTCCATAGTCATAAAGTGTAGGGCCATAGAACCATAGATTTCAGAGGCTATTTAGTTGTATTCCCTCCTTTTAAAAATTAGGAAATGGAGACATGTCAAACTGGCCAGTCCCTGGTGGCAGAAGGGAATAGTTAAAATGAACTATGGTGAATTAGAGATTGAGGCTATGGAGTCTCTTGCATAGAATCACCCAGGTGGAAGGACCTTGAAGACTTCAAATACAATCCTCCCTGAACAAGAATCCTTTCATCAGCATCTCTCCCTGTGGGTTATCTGACTGTTGCTTGGGGACATCCAATGACAGGGAACCCTTACCTCCCCAGGCACCCTTTTCCCACTTTGGGATACCTCCAATTATTGGAAAGTCTTCCCTCACATTGAGCCAAAATCTGCCCCTCTTCAACTTCTCTACCAGATGCCCCTAGTTTTGCCTTCATGAGCCATAGAGAATGACTTCTCTTTCATGCACCAGACCTTCAAATACTTCCAGGGGATAATCATGCCCCATCCCTTGGTCTTCTTGTCAGGTTAAATACCCCATCCCTCTGGTTAGGCTCCTATGGCATGGTTTCTAGTCCCTAGTCCTTTTAAAAAGAGGATTAACCGCTATCCTAGAGGATCCATTCAAAGGGTTTGTTACCAAAGCATGAAATAGCCTCCTGAAGACTTGATGACTAATTCCAGGTCCCAGCTGTGCATTTTAGATAGGGTTGCCCCGCCATCTCTAGAATCCCCTTTAGAAGAAAGAGGTAAACCCTTAACTGAAGGATCAGACCTGGTTCATTCTGACTTTCAGAACCTTAAATCCTAGGTAACAATTGTGACTTGGTTGTCCTCACTTCTTCCAAGGAAATAACATTTCATTTTTTGTAAAACACTGTGATACTGGTAGAGACACATTCAGGGAGATAGCAGAGAACCAAGCCTCCAGAGTGTCTGCTTCTCCCACTGAGAACATCCAGGAGCAAAAGATGAAAGAAACACAATATGGCTTGGAATTTTCAGTATGAGCCATATTTAGGGAAAGCAATGCTATTTAAATTTATTTTCTTCAGTGTATTTGTGTGCCTTCATTTCCTTTTAGCCTATCCTAGTTTTTAGGGAGTTGATTTCTTCAGTGAATTTTCCCCCCAGCTGTTGAGTGTTTCTGTCTATTTTCTTAATATTTGAAATATTTGATTTTTAAACTTCTTTTCAAGTTTTTTCAGGGGTTCTTTTTTGAGCCTGACATACTTTCATACTCTGCTTTGAGGCTTCATGTGTTTCTTCTTTGACATTTTTGCCATTTTCTGAGTCCATATTTTGGTCTTCCCTGTTATTTAAATTTATGAGAGGAAAAAAAATGATCTACCACAGAGTCTTATCTGGTTGATTTTTGTACTTTCAGTGAAAGGACTTGTAGGCACCAAGGATTTCCTCTTATTCTTCAAGCTCCACTTATAAATCACTCTTTATTTTCACTTGTATTCATAGAGTCAGAGAATGTCAGAAAGGGAGTGACCTTAGGACATAAATTGTCAGAGCCAGGGGGGACCTTGGAACAGAGGACGTCAAAGCTAGAAGGAGCCTTAGAGCATGGAATGTCAGAAACTAGGAGGAATGCCAGAACTTCCTTACCATTTTTATATCATAGGTCTTAGAAAATAATTTGTCAGAGCTGGGAGGCCCCTTAGAACATAGAACATCAGCTGGAATGGACTTTCCATCCCAGGATGATGGAATTTGGAAGGCCCCTTAGAACAGTGAATATCAGAGCTAGAAAGGACCTCTCTGGAGCAATTGCATCTATTCCAACCCCCCTCACTCACCCTTGAAGAAGAGAAAATTGAGGCCCACAATGCCTTATCCAAAGTACTGCAGTTAGCAAATAGTAGAGCCTGGATTCTAACCCTAGTCTCCTGCCTTTTGAGACTGGGGCTCTATATAGCACACCTTATACTTTATGCATCATATTGGAAAAAGTCAGGTAATGAAATCAATGATGAACCAGGAAGGCCTTTTTAGAAAAGTGGGATCTGTCTAGCTTTATTCAGGCTGGTGGCTGGAGGAAATAATCCCAGGTATTTATTTCTATTTTGCTTTATTATAAGTATGACTGTGGGGGTGCCTGCCCTCCCTCTTCTTGATTTGCCCCACTTACTTGCTCATTAGTACCAGAAAATCCTATAATTTGGGACCAGGCCTTCCTAGGAGAGGGAAGCCAGGGGCTATAACTTAGTTATACTGGGGGATAAATGACTGGTATCACAACCTTTTCATGGGGAAGGGAGAGAGGAAGGGAGGGCTTTGAGCTCTGAGACTATACCAGGGAACAAACACCATCTACCTTGAATCACATTTGCTGTTGATAAGACAATTCCCTCACAATCTTTTCATGTGTCAAGGGGTGGGAGCATCTGCCTGAGAGCCCATTTCCAGAGCCCATATGCAGACATCTTGAGATGTCTTGATTAACAGAGAATTCTTGATTATAAAATTCATATAATAAAGGATCTTAATTGGAATCTTATCTTGCTGTGATTTGATCTAGTCGAGGCAGAATAACCATAAAACGGATCCCATTTCAACAGTATTTTAAAACCTACAAAGCAGCCTTCTCCACAATAACCTGAACTGGGAACAGAGAAAACCACTGGCTTAGGGAGGTAAAAGAGGCCTCATTTTCCAGATTAGGAAACTGAGGCCAAGAGAGATAGAGCAACCTTCCCAAGATCACACAGCTAGTAAATGAAACAGATTCACAAATTCACTTTAGAACTAGAATAAATCCCAGAGGTGAAGTCCAACTCCTTCTGGGCAGGAATCCCCACTATCATATCTCTGGCATGTAATCATCCAGCCTTTGCTTGAATTTCTCCAGGGATAGTAAACTCACTACCTACAGAGGTAACCTTGTTGGCTAGTTCTATTTGTTAGAAAATTAATTCTTCATTATAATGAACTGAATTTGAATTCGTCATTCTACCTCTGTCCTTTGAGGCTAAGCAGAATAAGTTTAAGCTTTCTTTCAGAGGAATTATTTCTGAGACTATTCTAGATACTAAGAGCCACCTCTCAGGTCATTCCCCTTATTCTCCATCCACCCCAAGTGTCCTCTTTTCCATGCTAAACATCCCCATTTCCTTCAGTATATAACAGTATATAATGGCATTCCTATCTTGGTGGCCCTCCTCTGTTTGGATTCACTCCAGCTTATCCATATCTTTCCTAAAATACATTTCCCACTTCCAGATACAATATTCCAAGCAGGTTCTAAGCAAGGCACCCTGAAATCCCTGGGCTAGGATTTTCTCAGTAATCATATCTGGGCTGCCACGGATGGTAAATGGAGGAAGCACACACGGGACTTCAGACTTGCAGCCAACAGCAAGCTTTATTTCGTATTTTAACACACTAATGGCCCCTGACACATTGGTGGCTTGAGGCCAATCCAGACCCTCTCCAAGCTCCCATTTCCCTGGGAACTACACTCATGCCAGGCAATAGCCATTTTCTGTGAAACTCACCTGCCTGCTGGGAATCATTAGGTCGGGGTCTGTAAAAAGCTTTGAGATTTGGAGAAAGAGCTTTGCAAAGAGAGAAGGCACTAATATTATCACAATCGTATAGTGGTAACAGAGAGAAGTGACTCTCTAGCGGACCCCATGAGGACCCCCGGTGTCCTGGGTCACACAGTGCCTGGCAGGGGACTTTCCTTTGGAAACAGAAACCAGGAAGCAGCTCAGAAGCCCCAACGCCAGATTTGTTGTGTTGGACACAATGTAGTCTTACATCCTTTCATTGGATCACACAGGGCAGGCAGGGGACTAGAAACTAGGTCATATCCCTACACCAATGGACATTCTTTATTCCTCTCCTACCAACTCTCAAGCCTTACTTCAATCTTATCCGACACTGACTCTCATTGTCTAATTTCACCCACATATACACTCCAGTTTGGATTGTTCCTTCTATGACACCATGCTCACATTTCCTAGGTAGGTTCCCCCTAACTATTTATCAACATACACCTGACTTGAGACTATGTCCAGACACTCCAGTTACTATCCTGTCCCACAAAAGATTTACAGGCATCCCTTCCACATCATGGGGGTTGGAGGCGTGGGACCTCTGCCATCTGGAAAACCCACATCAAATTTTTTGGCCCTTCCTTCATACCAGAGAAGAAGTCTGGCTTTTCTCTTTTTTTCTTTTATCGGGTGTTTATAGTACCATGCTGTAAAATTCAGGTTAAGTATTTGGTCATATGCTATATAGTTTCTAAACTTTTTCTGTGTTGTCTGCTTGTATTTGTGTGTCATCTGTGGTTTCTGCAAAACTCCCCCCAAATCCTCGCTTAATTTCTTATACTGACCCTTGATATATAGAAACCATGATAGAGAAAGCCATGATGTGGAAGGCATTCCTGTACATACCTTTGTTTCTCTTAGCAGCTTCCCTGATCCATTAGGAGATATGGAGGAAATCTATGATGGGGTGCACTTATTTCTCCCTTTTTGTCAAGATTTTGCTCCCTTCTTTTCTTCTTCCCTCTGGTAGAGATGCTAATGAGCAGAGCCAGAGAGGGGCAGGGTTTGGGGAGAAGGAAGAGAACCCAAGGGTCCCGAGAAGTCACACTTGCCCACAAGTTCCTAGCTTGTCCTGAGACAAGGGCCCGGCTGTAGGCATGGACTACAGGTCTACAAAATATGGCATGAAGAGCCCCAGTGAATCTTATCATCCAGCTCTATACACATATGACTATCACAAAGCCTAAAATTCCATCATCCCTTCTTGCGGGGTGCAGACAGAGGTAGAGGGAGCGATAAAGGCTTTTCTAGTTGTCCAGAATCAGAATCAGTCACTTATGAAAATATAAGTGCTCCTGAGAGGGAGTCCATTCATTTTAGGCAACACTTTGGGTGAGGTCGATTGGGTTGGGAAGGGTGGGAAGAGAGATGAATGTGGAAAGAAGTTTAAAAAAAAAACCAACTCTTACCTTCCATCTTAGGATCAACACTTTACATTGGTTCCAAGGCAAAAGAACAGTAAGGGTGAGGCAATGGGAGTTAAATGACTTGCCCAAGGTCACATAATTAGGAAGTGTCTGAGGCTACATTTGAACTCTGGGCCTGGTTCTCAATCCACTGAATCACCTAGATGACCCTGGTTACAATTTTTTAACATGAAATCATAGAATCTTTGCTACCACTCCACTTTCCAAATGCCTGATATCTGTCTAGTTCTCAAAGAAACCTTGGTCTTGGTGGATTAATAATTTAATTTAAAAATCATAAGATCATAGATTTAGGGCTAGAAAGGATTTTAGAGGTCATCTAGTCCAATTCTTCCTTGAATAGAAGTTCCCTTAATAACATCCCTCAGCAAGTAGTCATCCTACCTCTGTTTGAGAGTTTCCAGAGATGAGAAAGAAACTCATAGCTACTTAAGGGAGCCCATTACATTTTGTAATAGCTCTAATTGTTGGAAAGTTTTCCACATACTAAATTGATTCTTGTCTCTCTGCTTTGTCCTTCTATTAGCCCTCTGAGATCAAGCAGAATAAATCTAATCTCTCTTCCCTATTTCTAAATGAAAGCATTTACATTCTTGAAGATTATTCTCATGATGTCCATAAGTCTCCTATTCTCTGAGGAGTTCAGCAGCATCTTTCCTTCCTTCCTTCTTTCCTTCCTTCCTTCCTTCCTTCCTTCCTTCCTTCCTTCCTTCCTCCCTCCCTCCCTCCCT
>NC_058131.1:240899642-240910633 GCF_016433145.1 Gracilinanus agilis | reverse complement strand
GAGAGAGGAGACAGAGGGAGGGAGAGAGAGAGAGGAGACAGAGAAGGAGAGAGTGAGAGAGGAGAGTGAGGGAGAGAGGAGAGAGAGGGAGGGAAGAAGAGAGGAGAGATGCAGGGAGAGGGAGAGAGGGAGAGAAAGGAAGAGGAGAGAGAGGGAGGGGGAGAGAGAAAAGGAGAGGAGAGAGACGAAGAGAGCAAGGGAGAGAGGAGAGAGAGGGATGGGGAGAAAAAGAGAGAGAAAGAGAGAGAAAAAGAGAGAGAGAGAGAGAGAGAGGAGAAAGAGGAAGGGAGGGGGAGAGGGAGAGAGAGAGAGAGAAAGTAACAATTTAAAAAGGAGACCAATAAGAAGCCAAAGTTCAACTTTTCTGTAAGCTATATTTGGGCAAAAGTACAGCCCACATTTGGACCAATAGTGTATTTTATCAGATTGTTCCCTGTCTCTTTGGAAAGCAAAGGGCAGAGACTGGGATTGTGGGTGAAGCATGAAAGAAGGGAATATCTAGAGGGAGAATATTATAGAATTGAGGATATTTGGCACAAGGAGACCATTCCTAGATGGGAAAGGACAGAGTTACTGCATGTCAATAGGGCATTTGGAAATGGCCTCCAAGGGGAGGGGAGCTCCATGCCCTATTTTGAAGATGGGACCCTGAGGGTGGGCCAATGGCAGAAAGGATGATCTATGGTATATAGTCAGAATCTGAGATTCCCAGGTCCTGGGCTGCCCCTGAGAGTTGAGCATTTCAACTCCTTATGGACATGAGGAGAGATGAGGTCAGCATAGCTATAGTCATGAACAACAGGTTTGGGGACAATCATAGAACTAGGTCTTAAAGCACAGAATATCAGACTTGGAAGGGACCTGAGACCTTGGAATCCAGGTCATCAGAGCTTGGAGGGACTTCAGAACTCAGAGCAAACATGATCAGAACTGATAAAGAACCCATTAGATCTTAGAACACAGTATCAGAGCTGGGAGGGACTTTAGAGCAAAGATAATCAAAATTAAGAAGTTAGTCTTTAATTTAGTCCTTCTGACACTGAATATTAGATCTGGGAGGGTCCTTAGGACTTCAGAACAGTGATTATCAGAACTGAGAAGGATTCTATTAGATCTTAGAACACTGGCTATCAAGAGCTTAGACCTTAGTCCTTAGAGATGATCAGAGCTGAGAAGGCCTTGTATCTTAGAATATACTATCAGAGCTGGAGGATATCTCTGGATATATCTCTGGAGGATATGGTCTAAGTAACTTAGACCATAGATCAGAGATGATGAGAACGGAGTAAAATTTAGATCTTAGAACCCAGAGTTGGGAGGGATCTTAAGCCTTCAAATGTAAGAGTATTTTATAGACTGTAAAGCATTACTATGTATGTAGCATTACTATGATCATCCCGAGTTCATAATAAAAACAGGATGATGACTGGTCCACCCACACAACACCCCACCCCCAATGGTACCCTACCCCTCCCAGACCACAGATCACTTCCACATCTCCTTATATGGTCATGAGGAGAAATGCCTGTGTTCTTGGAGTTACAAATCCTCCAGGGACAGCAGGAGAAGCCAGATGATGGGGCAGCAAGATAACCAGGGGCAATGAGAATCACAAATTATCCAACTTTGGGTATTCACAAAGCACTTTCTTCAAACTAGCTTCAAGGGATGGAAAAGGCTCTATTCTGGATGACTCTGTGGGTAGTTTGTTATAATAGGTCAAGCAGAAGGGGACTATGGTCTCTTGGCTAGCTGAGGGGAATGATATTTTACTCTGATTTTATAAAAAAAGAAACTGAGATTTAGAAGGAGGAAGTGGGACATGCCTAAGGTAACACATTCCCTAACTATTACAGCCAAAATCAAATTCAGGAATCCTGAGTTCTATCTGTGTTATGGGCTATATCTCAATGGGATCAAAAATGGAGGGGGGGATTGGGGTATGAAATCTAAGATCTAAGGAAGGGGGAGAGAAGATAGCTGCTCAAATTTAGTCTTATGGTAGTTCAGGGAAGGAAAGAATCATTCTAAATGTGGGTGTTTAAGGAAGGTTTCTTAGAAGAGGCAGCTTTGACCTGCCAGATATCAGAGGACTTAGACTTAGGAGAGAAACCTTATTTATTTTAATCTTTTTTTTAGACTAGAGTATAGAAGATTTTGTTTAATTAATTAATTTAGAATATTTTTACATGGTTACAAGATTCATGTTCTTTCCCGCTCCTTCCCTCATCCCCTCCCATAGCTGATGCGCAATTCTACTGGGTTTTACATGTGTCATTGATCAAGATCTATTTCCATATTATTGATATTTGCACTAGGGTGCTCATTTAGAGTCAACATCCCCAGTTATATCCCCATCAACCCATGTGATCAGGCAGTTGTTTTTCTTCTGTGTTTCTACTCCCACAGTTCTTAGGAGAGAAAACTTAGAGAACTACTAGCTTACCAACTTCTTTTTTACAAATAAGGAAATTGAGGCCCAGAAAAATTCAAAGACTTGCCCAAAGGTGGTAAGCAACTGGCATTTGAACCCAGGCCTTCTATAAACCAATGTTCCTTCTACTATGCCATGCTACTTCTTTAAATACTTCAGCCTGGTATCCAGAGTTCTCTACGATCTGGCTTTTACTTCCCTCTGGAAAGACAGACAGACAGACAGACAGATTAGATAGGCAGATAGATAAATGGATTGACAGATAAATAGATAAACGATAGACAATTGAATAAATAAAAAGATAAGTAAATGTGTGGCTGGATAGACAAATTGATGAATGGATAGATAGATAAATAGATAGAGCATTTTAAAATCACTTACTATGTGCCGTGTGCTGTGCTAATGCCAGGCAATAAAAATGAAGAAAACAAGACTATCTCTGCCTTCAAGGAGCTTATTATATTATAATAGGGGAAGACAAAAGATAAAGCAGCCAGAAGGATAGGGAGGACACAGGGAGGAAAGTGGGATAAAGGAGTAAGGCAGTCATTGTGGAAGTGGGATGGGTACAAAAACAGAGGCGAAACTTCCTTGTCATTAAGTTTACTTTCTATCAGGAGAGAAAACCTGTGCATATAAAGATCTACACAAGATATAAACATAATGCATACAAATAACTAGGGGTTGGAAGAAAGTACAAGCAGCTAGGTTACAGTCCTTCTGGGCCTTAGTTTCCCCCTTTATAAAATGGGCCTGGGAGAATTGACTAGAGGGTCTCTTAAGATTCCTCCTTGTCTTAAATTTCATAATCTTACAGCCCTGAGCTCAGAAGTTTCCTCTCTATCTTTCCCACATAGGTGGTGGCTTTGGCAATCAGGGCTCCTGAAGGCCAAGGCACTGATGCTGGAAGCCTGGGAAGTATATTCGAAGCCTGTTCCAGCCAGCTGTGGGCAATTGTTTATTCAGCTCCTGCTGAGTGCTCTCCTAGCAGGGGCTGCTGGTGGGCTGGCCTACAACTGGTTGGCTGTCTCCCTGTTGTACCCAGAAAGAACCTCTGCAACAGGAGCCCTGGCTTGTGGCTTCTTGCTTTTCCTGGCCCTCAGTCTAGTCCACCCAGCCCGGTGTCTGCTTGCCATCACTGTGCCCACATTAGGCACGAGGCAGGGTCGCCGCCTGCTTCTGTCATCTGGTTTCTCTGAGCTGGTCACCCATGTGGTACCCAACATTCTGGCCAATGTGGGTGCCACCACCCAGGTGCTGAGGTGTGTGGCCCAGGGCACTCTGGAGAGCCTGCTCAACTCCACCCACCAGCTAGAGGCGGCCACAGAAGCCTTGGACCAGGCAGCTGGGTGGGCAGGTGGCCGGAGACTGACTTTTGAGACCCCTGGTAACTGCTCTGCCCTGTATCTCCAGATGCTTGTGGCCACCCAGAGAGTCTACAAAGATGTCTCCGCCTTGGAGGCATTGGTCCGGGGATTGGCTCTGGGCACCAGCCGGGTGTTCGCTGGAATTTTCGTAATCTGCCTCCTATCTGAGTCAGGGTGGTACCTGAAGGGTTACCTGACAGACCTGCAGTTCGATAACCTGTATAACAGCAAACGATTGGAGCAGCTGCTCAGGGGGAGCCAGGGCAGCCCCCCAGCAGCCTCTCTTCCAACTCTGGTCCTCCAGGTGACTGGCCTGAGGCTGTCCCGGGCTGAAATTTTCCACTGCCTCTTTCGCTTGGCACTTCTGGGTATGCCCCTGGGAGCCATGGCCGTGATCGTGGCCACAGATTACGTGGCCTTCCTTCTGGCACGCACGGCTGTAGAATGGGCGCAGAAGCTGCCCACTCTGCCCATCCATCTAAGCATCAAGTATGATGTGAGTACAGGTGGATGGAGGGCAGGGGGGCTGGAGGCAGAGGGCTGGGAGGGCCTGGCCTACCTAATCTGGTTTTGGAGGTAGGAGAAACTTGGTGCTTAGGGGAAGCTTGCAAGATGGTCATCTTCAGTCTGTACTGAAGCTCTATCTGCTGAACGGGTATATAAACCTGCAGTTTCATAGAATTTCAGAGCCAGACAAGGTCATAGAATATGGGACATGCTCAGATCAAGGAGCTGGAATTTGAGGGCAGATAGAGTTGGCTCTTAGTATCAGGAAGACC
This sequence comes from Gracilinanus agilis, assembly GCF_016433145.1. Taxonomy (NCBI): domain Eukaryota; kingdom Metazoa; phylum Chordata; class Mammalia; order Didelphimorphia; family Didelphidae; genus Gracilinanus; species Gracilinanus agilis. The sequence goes on along the minus strand of NC_058131.1, from coordinate 240,906,053 downwards.
TACTTCTGCTGACCAAGTAGTAAAGACTTGAAGTTTAGTCCAACTCAGAGAGGTCCCTCATCAGAAGGTCATTGGAAGAGAGGGGTGTCAAACTTTCTTCAGAGAATCATGGGTTTAGTGCTGGAAGATACTTTAGAATACAGAATGATGTCAGAGCTACAACCTTAGAACACGTAGAATATAGAAAGTGGGGAAAACTCAAGAACATAGAATATCAGAGCTGAGAGGGGTTTTAGAAAACACACAATGTCAGAGTGGAAGAACCTTAGAACACAGAATATCAGCTGGGAGGTTCTTTAGAACACACAGAATATTAGAGCTGGGAGGGTCTTTAGAACATACAGAATGTCAGGGCTGGGAAGAGCCTTAGAACATAGAATGTCAGAGCTGGGAGGGTTTTTTAGAACACACACAATGTCAGAGTGGAAGAACCTTAGAACACAGAATATCAGCTGGGAGGCTCTTTAGAACACACTGAATATTAGAGCTGGGAGGGACTTTAAAACATAAAACATGGAATTTTAGAGCTTAGAAGGATCATAAGAATCCTTTACTTCAATTCCCTTCATCTTATAGAGAAGGAAACTGAGCAGAAAATGTCTTATCTAAAGCCACATGGCCAGTTAGTGTCAAGGTTTCCTGAGAGATGTCTAAGAGAACTGGCTCCTATCCTAAACTCTCACCTTTTGTCCCGTCTCTTCCAGGCCAAGTACACAGTCCTTGCCTTCATCTCTTTCATTTTCAATCAGCCTTCTGAAGGAAGATCCTTGGACATCTACCAGGATACATACAAGTGGGAGCTACGCTTCACCTCGGCCAGTTGCCAGTTGCACCCCGTTCATCCTCCACAATGCACAGCAGCATTGGCCGCTGGAACCCTCTTCCTCTTTGCTTCTGCCACAGTCTTCCTGGAGACCTATGCCCGCCGTCTGGTTCACAGAGTGGCTGCCTCCTTCTTCCAGGCTCAGGAGGAGCAGAGGGCCCAATACCTGTTTGCCCGGCTCCACCGAAGTCATCAGAAGAGGAAGATAGAACCTGTGTGTGTTTGATCTTCCTCCTGCTCAAGTTCCTCAGTCTCCTATTCTGGATTAGATCTGAGACCATCAGGACAAGTGTGGCATTGAGGATCAGGGGATACCTTAGAATGCTGTGAGAATCTCAGAGATACTATACTTCCTGGCCCTTTAGAACTTCTGAAGGAAGACAGAGACCCTTTTTTAGGTTGTTAAAATTTCTCCTACAGGAATGTCAGAGCTGGATGGACCTTAAAATATATCACTTAATCAGCAAAGCATTTATAAGCACCTACTATTTACCACGGTCAGAGCTAACTAACAGGAATGCAGAGACAAAATATAAAGTAATTCCTGCTCTCAAGGAATTTATGTTCTCATCCATACCTCTCATTTTACAGAGGAGGAAACTGAGAATCAGAGAAGAAAAGTTCATAGCTTTAGGACTAGAAGAAACCTCATTGGTCATCTAGTTCAACCTTGACATTTTATAGATAGAAATTGGAGTTGGTAGAGATTAACGGATTTGCCCAAGGTCACCAAGTGATGCTGGCATGATCAGAAATCAGATGGATATTCTGATTCTCAAACCACAGCTCTTTCTCTCCATAAACAGATAATAGCATAAATAGCAGAGCTGGGATTTGAACCTGAGTCTAGTGGCTCCAAAACTAGGATTCTTCTCACTCTACCATGTTGTCTTCCAATTACCTAGTTTAGACCCCTCTGAATTCTCAAAGCTCTCTTGTTTCTATTTATGCTTTATGCTTAATGGTCTTGTTGCCATTTAGCAGATAATCAGGTTAATGATTTGACATTCTTTCCCAGCTATTCTGGTTAGTTTAAAAACAAACAAACAAACAAACAAAAAAAAAAACCCTTTCCTTCTATCTTAGAATTGATACTAAATATTGGCCCCAAAGCAGATGATTAGTAAGGGCTAGGCAATGGGGCTAAGTGACTTGCCCAGGGTCACATTTGAATCCAGGTCCTCCTGACTCCAGGCCTAATTTCTATCCACTGAACCACCTCATTACCCCTTCTGGTCAGTTTTGACCAGGGGTCCAAGCTGCTTTATTTTACTCTTGGATTGTTTGCTGATGCTGATCCCCAAATAAGAGTTCCATGAGACCTCAGCCTCTGTCTGTTCACCCTGCTCCCCACTCAGGACATGGCTGGAAATTTGATAAATATTTATCAATATACTTATTTATCAAACATTATGTAAACAGTTCTGACTTTCATTTAAATTAAAACTGTATTTTTTAAATTCAGTATTTGTTATTGGTCAGTCGTTTCAGTTGCATCCAATTCTTTGTTACCCCATTTGGAATTTTCTTGGCAAAGACACTGGAGTGGTTTGCCATTTCCTTCTCCAGCTCACTTTACAAATGAGGAAACTGAAGCAAACAGGGTTAAGAGACTTGCCCAGGGTCACACAGCGAGGATGTTTCTGAAGCCAGATTTAAACCCAGAAAGATGAGTCTTCCTGACTTCCAGCCCAACCTTCTATCCACTGTGCCACCTAGCTGCCCTAAACTTATAGGGAGAGACTAATTTTAGTCTCTTGGAGAATGAGGAACTAGGAATTTTTTTTTTTTATCTTTGCTGTCATTTTAAAATTGTGATGTCCAGAACTCTCCATAGAATATTCCAGGTGAGGTCTGATGGAGGATAATCTATCACCTTCTTATTCTCCAAAATTATGTCGTCTAGCCCAAAACACGTTTAGCCTTGAGAAAAAAATTCCTAGTTCTTGCATTCTCCAAGAATAAGAGTCTAAAATTAGTCTCTCTCTATAAGTGTGTCCTTGATCAAGACCAATTTCCAAATTGTTGGTGGTTCCTATTCTTGGAGAATGAGGAACTAGGAATTTTACCACCAATGCAACCACCAGTGTCTATCACAAGAAAGAGAGGTAAACTTGTTTTGCTTAGCCACAGGACTTGGACCAATGAGAGAAAGCTATAAGGAGATAGATTATAGCACTTTGTAAAGAATAATTTTCTAACAAATGTAACTATTGTAAAAAGAAATGATTAATTCTATTAGTAGGGAGGGGCTGGATGACGCTGCCAGGTGTGTGGTGAAAGTGAAGGGAGGAAGGTAGGAAGGTAGGATGGGAGAAAGGAGAGAGAAAGGTAGAGGAAGGGAAAGGAAGATGGCAGTCCCCAGCCCAGTGGCAGGGGAAATTGATCAGAGCCCCTAAATGAATGATCAGAGAGCAACTTTAGGGTTTGAATAGCTGGGTTTTATTTTATTTTAATTAGAAAGGGAAAGGTCTAGGGAAAACTAGGAGGTAGGAAGAAAGGGAAAAAGGCGCCAAGAGAGAGATCAGGGTTTCAGGGTAGAGAGTGCTAGGTCACATCCTCCATGGAGAGCGAGAAAAGGCGCCAAACTTTCTCTTTTATACTTTCTCTGACACCTCCCCCAACGGAAGTGGGAATTGTCAGGAGAAATTGTAGCAGAGAGAGTCCTGGGGGGTTGTAGTCTCCCAGGGCTTAGGATAATTCCAAATGACACACAGGGATATGGTTCAGAGATTTCCTACATGAAATAGAAGGTTGGAGTAGATGCCCTTTAAAGGCTCTTCCTATTCTTCCAAGATTTTGTGAGCCTCTGATTTTAGAATCCTAAGATTCCAGACTTGTCTCAAATAATCAGAAAGTCAGTCTAACGATCACAAATCAGAGATCTCAGAATTTGGAATAGGAAGGGCCCTCCATTAATGGCCATATAGTCACACAGTTTGAGAAGTAGAAGGACCAGCCCATCCAACCCTTCCATGAAAAAGACTAACATACCAAGGAAGTGGTTTTCCAGACTCTTCAGTTGTTCAAGATAGAGAAAACCACCACTTCCTGAGGTAGCCCATTCTACTTCTGGACAGCTCCACTTGTTATAAAAGTTTTGTTTGTTTGTTTTTCTGATGTAGAATCTAAGTTGGCCCCTTTGTACCTTTCATTCATTGCTTCTGGTTCTTCCTTTTGGCAGAACAGTCCAATTCATCCTCTAAGTAATAGAACTCAGCATTCATTAAGGCAGTTCTCATGGTCACCCAAATCTTCTCTTCTTTAGGCTATAGAGCAGTGGTTCCCAAACTTTTTTGGCCTACTGCCCCCTTTCCAGAAAAAATATTCCTTAGCGCCCCCTGGAAATTATGAAACTATTTATTGAACTCAGAATAGAATGTAATACAAAAAAAGTGTGGCCATCACAGCCTCCCTGGATCGCTGCAGCACCCACGGGGCGGGGGGGGGAAGAGGGGGAGGCGGTAGTGCCCTCTTTGGGAATCACTGCTATAGAGCATGGACTCAAGGCTTATCATTATCCTGCTTGTTTTTATCTTTGCTGTCATTTTAAAATTGCGATGTCCAGAACTCTCCATAGAATATTCCAGGTGAGGTCTGATGGAGGATAATCTATCACCTTCTTATTCTCAGAAATTATGACATCTAGCCCAAAACACGTTTTTTATTTATTTATTTGTTTGTTTGTTTGTTTATTTTTTAACATTTATTAATATTCATTTTTAACATGGTTACATGATTCATGCTCCTACTTTCCCCTTCACCCCTCGCAATCCCCCCACCCATGGCTGACGCACATTTCCACTGGTTTTGTCATGTGTCCTTGATCAAGACCAATTTCCAAATTGTTGGTGGTTGCATTGGTGTGGTAATTTCGAGTCCACATCCCCAATCATGTCCACCCCGACCCATACGTTCAAGCAGTTGCTTTTCTTATATGTTTCCTTTCCTGCAGTCCTTCCTCTGAATGTGGGTAGCATCTTTACCATAAATCCCTCAGAGCTGTCCTGGGTCATTGCATTGTTGCTGGTACAGAAGCCCATTACATTCGATTTTACCACAGTATATCAGTCTCTGTGTACAATGTTCTTCTGGCTCTGCTCCTTTCACTCTGCATCAATTCCCGGAGGTCTCTCCAGTTCGCCTGGAACTTCTCCAGTTTATTATTCCTTTTAGCACAATAGTATTCCATCACCCGCATATACCACAGTTTGTTCAGCCATTCCCCAATTGAAGGACATACCCTCCTTTTCCAGTTTGTTGCCACCACAAAAAGCGCAGCTATAAATATTTTCGTACANGCAGTTGCTTTTCTTATATGTTTCCTTTCCTGCAGTCCTTCCTCTGAATGTGGGTAGCATCTTTACCATAAATCCCTCTGAATTGTCCTGGGTCATTGTATTGCTGCTGGTACAGAGGTCCATTACATTCAATTTTACCACAGTATACATGGATCCTTTTTTGACAGTCTGGTGAAACCTATAGATTCTTTCTCACAATAACATTTTATTGTCTCCCTTCATGATTGAAGGAAATATGAAAGTTCAGTTAAAGATTAGTGAAAATAAAGATGACATTTTTTTCCCCATCCAAGTTCATGGATTCCTTGGAATATCTATCCATGGACCTCTAGTGTGGACCCAGGTTAAAAACACCTGCCTTAGTTGTTAGTGATTCTCTTCCCTCAATTACATTGTTTTTCATTTGTACATACATAAATGTGTGCACGTGTGACATAGCAGGTGCTCGGTAAATGTTTATTGATCGAATAATTGATAATCAACTGACCTAAAGACATCTTTGAGTAAACTTCCTAGATGTAGTAACAAGAAAGAAATTAGTTTTTTGGGAACCTAATAAAAATATTTGTTATTTCACAATTCAATATGTATGGGTAGGTTTTAGCCCATGAAAAAACCCTGGACTTGAAATTAGGAGACAGACCTGGGTTTGCATCTCAACTTATAATGTCATAGAATTTAGATCCAGAAGAGACTTTATAATTCAACCCCCTCATTTTACAGAGTAAGAAACTGAGGCTCATTATGGAGAAGGTGATTGTCCAGAGTCACATGGATAATAAGCAACAGAGATGGAGCCTGAACCCATCTCTCCTGACTATAAATCTTGTAATTCCCCATAACTGTTCCTGATGCCGCCACTAACTAGCTGTTTGAGTGACCCCTGGCCAAGTTGCTTTAAGTTTTCAAGATTTCATTTTTCTCTGCTTAACATGAAAAAATTAAATTACATGATCTCAAAGACCCTTCAGACTCCCCAAACCTATCACTTTATTTTAGTGTTTTTTGTTTTCTCCCCCCTCCATTGGAAACATTTCCACGGTCCATAAACATTTTTGTGTTATTTGAAGATTTTCTAATTTATGCATCTCTTCTTAGTATCTAAGTGTCCGTCCTTACTTTGAAGAATGGGTCTAAGGAAGCATTTCTATCCTCCCTTTCTCTCTTGTTTTATGTCTCCTGCACTTAAGGGTAGGTTGCATTTCTAGTCTAAAGGAGCAGCCAGTGTAGTTTTCTGGTTCTATATCTGGGCAGTCACATTTGAGCAAAGGGAGAGCTAGAATTCTG
>NC_058131.1:240856830-240897669 GCF_016433145.1 Gracilinanus agilis | reverse complement strand
TTTCTCTACATAGGAATACAGATAATTAGATCTCACTGAGGCCCTTAAAAAGGCAAATTTAAAAATTATAAGTTTTCTTTCTTTCCCCTCTGTATCTTATTTACCTTTTCAGGTTTCTCTCGATTTCTGTGGTTGGATATCAAACTTTCCATTTAGCCCTGGTCTTTTCTGTGCAAATACCTGGAATTCTTCAATTTTGTTGAATGCCCATACTTTCCCCTGGAAATATATAGTCAATTTTGATGGGTAGTTGATCCGTGGTTGCAGGCCCAGCTCTCTTGCCTTTCTGAATATTGTATTCCAAGCCTTGCAATCTTTTAGCGTGGAGGCTGCCAGATCCTGTGTGATCCTGATTGGTGCTCCTTGATATTTGAATTGTTTCTTTCTGGCTTCTTGTAAGATTCTTTCCTTTGCTTGGAAACTCTTGAATTTGGCAATTATATTTCTGGGTGTTGTCTTTTCTTGATCGAATGTCGCAGGTGTTCTGTGAATCCTTTCAATGTCTATATTGCCCTCTTGTTGTAGGACTTCAGGGCAATTTTGCTGAATTATTTCTGTTAGTACGGAGTCCAGGTTTCTACTAATTTCTGGTTTTTCTGGAAGACTGATTATTCTCAAATTGTCTCTTCTAGACCGGTTTTCTTGGTCTGTCACTCTCTCATTGAGATATTTCATGTTTCCTTCTATTTTTTCAGTCTTTTGACTTTGTTTTATTTGTTCTTGTTGTCTTGAGAGATCATTAGCTTCTAGCTGCTCAATTCTAGCCTTTAGGGACTGGTTTTCAGCTATAATCTTTCGGTTTTCGGCTATGATCTTTTGGTTTTCGGCCATAATCTTCTGGTTTTCAGCCATAATCTTCTAGTTTTTGGGTATAAGCTTCTGGTATTCCTTTTCAATCTGGTCATTTCTGGTGTTCAGTTTGCTTATCAGTTCATTTGGTTTCTGAGCCTCACTTTCCAGTTGCAAGATTCTACCTTTTAAACTGTTATTTTCTTGCCAGATCTCTTCCATTTTCCTCAAAATCTCAGTTTTGAACTCTTCCATAGCTTGTGAGGAGTTTTCCTTATTTGAGGAGGGTCCAGATGCTTGTTTGTTCTCCTCCTCTGTTTGCTCGGTTGTCTGGATTTTCTCTGTGTAAAAGTTGTCAAGTGTTAAAGACTTCTTTTTCTTGTTGTTAATCTTTCTCTTCTGAACTTCCTGAGATTGGGTAGCCATCGTTAGCCCAGCAGCTTCTCAGGTTTATCCTTGCGCTCAGGGTCTGTCCGCGGTCAAGCCCCCTGGTGGATCCCCTTGCTTGATCCTCTGCCGGAGGTTTTTTTACAAGTCTCAGGGCGCTGCTTCCACAGTCTTACACCCGTCTGCCTCCACCCACGCCTCCGCAGAGCCTGAGCTCTGAGCCTGCCTGAGCTCTGTTCCCGTGCTCTGCGTCCTAAGCCCGCGCTCAGATTTCGGATGCATTCTTTGGCTTTTTGGGGTCCCAAATCTTGCTGCTCTCAGGAACAGGCCCTGGAGCTGCCAATGACTCGATGGGTGCCCCAAACTTGCTCTATTTCTTTTTAGCTGGCCTCAGTGCTACAGGTGTTGTGTGTGGAGGGGGTGGGGGTGGGGTGGTTGCTCAGCCCGTGATTTAGTGAGAGCTGTTTCACCCCTTTATAGCATGGAAATGCCTCGATTCCACGTACCTTCCATGCTGTGCCCTGTTGTGGGGTTCCTCCGTTCGTCTGGACTTGTTTTTATGTCCCCTTGAGGAGTTTTTTGTGTTTCGGTCAGGAGAGGTTAAGAGCTGCTTCTTACTCTGCCGCCATCTTAACCCGGAACCCCAAAACACATTTTTGACAAAGAAGGAAAATGAGTCCCAAATTGGTTAAAGTGTTTGTCCAAAGTCACATGGCAGGTACATAACAGGGCCTGGATTTGACTATAGCTCTCCTGACTCTCAGCCCTGTACTCTTCTCTTAAATACGTTTTTGAAAGAATCCAACTCCACTCATTTTGGGCAATGAAAATGGCATTCTTTTTTCCCTTCATTTTATTCCAGTAACAAATCTACACATAAGTTTTCCAAGGTTACATGATTCATGTTGTCTCCCTCCTCTCTTCCCTCCCTCTTCCCAGAGTTAACAAGCAATTCCATTGGGTTATACATATATTATTACTAAACTCCTACTTCCATATTATTCATTTTTGTAATAGAGTAATCTTTTAAAAACCAAAATTCCACATCCCATACCCATATAAACAAGTGATAGATCATGCTTTCATCTGCATTTCTACTCCAACAGTTCTTTCTCTAGATGTGGACAGCATTCTTTCTCATAAGTCTCTCAGAATTGTTCTTGATCATCACATTGCTATTAGTAGAAAAGTCTATTACATTTGATCATTCTGCAATGTTTCCATTTCCATGTACAATGTTCTCCTGGTTCTGCTTATTTCCCTCTGCATCAGTTCATGGAGGTCTTTCCAGTTCTTAAGGAAATCGAGCAGTTCATCGTTCTTTATAGCACAATAGTATTCCATCACCATCATATACCACAATTTGTTTAGCCATTCCCCAATTGAGGGACATCCCTTAAGTTTCTAATTTTTTGTCACCATGAAAAGCACAGTTATGAATATTTTTGTACAAATAGCTCCATCCTGTTTGGGGGTGAAAAAGGGATTTTTTTCCTGGGCCAGTCACAAAAGGGACTGTCCCTCACAGTTTTGGGGGACAGTGAGGAAAGATTGAGTATGATCAAAGAACAGATACAAGAAGAAAGTCCATTCCAACTCTCAAAACCTCTGATTCTTGATGCTTCAGAAATCCCATGTAGAATTAAAGCCTGGGCAGCTCCATTTACTCCTTGGGGTCCTTTCTTCATAGTCTTCCTTCCTCAGCTGCTCCATGTTTATTCCAAGGACCCAAGAAAATGGAAAAAATGGAGGAGAGGGATATTGCAATGTAGTGGAATGAGCCCTTGACTTGTCAAGAGATCTGGGTTCATATCTTGGCTCTGATACTACCTCTGTAACCCGTAGTAACAACCCCTTTAACCAGTAATAATTGACTGGATAAGTCAATTAACATCTCTGAAAATTTTCCTCCTACATAAAATGGGTCTAATAACAAAAACCAGCATTTATAGAGAGCTTTAGGCTTTATAAAGTACTTTACATCTGTTTATTCATTTTATATTCAGTCAGTACTATTATAACTCTCATTTTATAGAAGAGGACATTGAGACTGAGAGAGATTAGGTGACTTGCCCAGGCAGGAGGGTATTAAAGCCAACTCAAAACAATCCAAAGTAATGGACTTTGCTAATACGAGACAATCCCAAGGGACTTATGAGAAAGAATGCTGTCTACATGGAGAGATAAAACTGTGGACATAGAAACACAGAAGAAAAACAAATGACCAATCATTTGTTTATATGGATATATGATTAGGGGCTTTGGTTTTAAAAGATTGCTCTATTGCAAAAAATGAATAACATGGGAATAGGTATAAGTGATAACACCTGTATAACCCAGTGGAAGTGCTTATTGGATCCAGGACGGGGAGGAAAGAGTGAAGGGAAAGAAAATGAAACATGGAAACATGGAAAAATATTTTAAAAATAAAATAAATCTAACTCAAATTGCCCCATGAGAAGGGATTTAAAGATAATTACACCTGGAAAATTAGCAAAAACTACAAATTAGAGCTTAATTTATTGTTTTGTTGATTGTTTAGACTGAAGAAAGTAATGGATATAGAATAAGTTTAAAAGTATGTCCTATATAATAAACACAGACTCCAAAGACGATTATTAAATATTTACTATCATATCCTCATGATTTAGGTCCCCACAGCTTTTAGGTGTCTAAGGCACAATTCAGACTCTCAAGTCCAACACTCCACTTTACAAGCTACTGGCTGGATGTAATGCATTCCTTATACTACCTACCTCATAAGGTTGTTGTGGCAAAGTGCTATAAAAATGGGAATTCTTGTTATTATTAAGGGATGGTGTGGAGGTTGATTGTAGTTTCCTGGTCCCAGGAGAGAAGGGAAAAGATGATGGAAGGCAGAGGTGGATTCACTCTGTCAGTGAGTCAAGCCCATCAGCACTGACTGAGTCAATGGAAACAAGGCTGAATGGATCTAGGGAAATCCCCACTCAGGGGAGCAAAGGTTTGGTCTGAAGATCAATAAAGGATGGGATAAAATGAACTATGGCTCCCTTGTGAGGCACTCTGAGGGCTATAGAGCCCAAGGTAGAAGGAAGTCCTTTCCAGGGGACATTGGATATCATGGGATTTGGGCTTCTATGGATTCATGGAACCTACATTGAAGTCCCAGCTCTTCCTCTCACTTGCTGTGTAACCTTGAGCTAGTCACTTCACTGAACCGATTTCCTCATCTGAAAACTAAGGGAGTGGAATTAAGGAATCTCTATGATCTTTCTCAGTTCCAAAATTCCCAAGGAATCATGGAATCTCAAAGCCAAAAAAGATTTCAGAGGACATCTGGTCTAATCCCTATTCAAGCGGGGATTCTCCCTAGAAGCTTTCTGACAAGTGAACATCTACTTAAGCTCCAAGATTATCTCCCAAAGGAAAAGTTCACTCTCTCCAGAAGCGACTAGTTCCACTTGGAAACAATTCTCATTGTTAGGAAATTGAGGGACTTTGGTCCTTACTGAAACTCCTTTGATCTCATCTGGCTCAGACAGTACTATCAACCGAAATGTCCCATAAACCCTGCCAACTACCTGTAGACAATCACAAGAACATGGGGACAACGACTAGTTGATTAGTATGGGGTTCCGTTTCAGATATGTCATCTGAGCTGCTTAGATTCATAATTACGGTAAGACTCCTCGCATCAATCTTTAGATAGATACAACCCAAGACCTTGATTGGTGGTTCAATTTCCCAGTCACACAGGTCTAGGTTCAAGCAAAGCTCCATTTCCACACTCAACTGCCTTCCTTAGAGTCTTCAAAGAAAGGAGCAAAACTTACCTAAAATTCCCCCAGGACATGTAGCATATCATTAGCATTCCGTTTACATTGCGGTTTGCTCCACCCCCTCCCTCCCACAGTGGACAAAGTGAACCCTGGGTAAAGTGACTTCAGTTCCTTGGAAATCTAGGGCAACAACTGCCCAAACAAATGATCCCTTCCTAAGTGACTAATCAAGAGAGAAAGTATTCCTGAGAACCCCTCCCCACTTTGCTTACTACTTTTAACTTTGCTCATCTATGTTGCCCTACTTACTCCACTAGCTACTCTGTGACTAGAGACTCTTATAATAAAGCTCGTTTCCTTGAAATGGAGCCAGTTTGAGCCATCAATCAACTCCTTGGATGAGAGCCCACAATCAATACTGCCCACATCAGCAGGTGTTGGGAGAGGTGGCTCCTAAGGTCTCTTCCAGCTTTAAATCTGTGACCCTGTGAATTTTTCATAGGATTTTAAATACTAGAATTGGAACAGATGTCCGAGACGATCTAGTCCAAATCTCTCATTTTACAGATGAGGATACTAAGGCCAAAGAGATTAATTAACTTGCTCAAGGTCAGATTTCTAGTGTTTGAGGCAGGACTTGAACTGTGTTTACCCTGAACTTCAAATCTAACAAGCTATCTTCTATGTCATACTGAGTAAAAATTCTGCCTTCCTTAACACTTTTCCTTGCTCTTCCTGGTTCTGCCCTCTGGAGCCAATCAGGACAAGTCTATTTACTCTTCCCTATGATGGTTCTTTTGCAATGTAGTAAAATGGGCCCTTGACTTGTCAGGAGATTTAGATTCATATTTTGGCTCTGATACTACCTGTGTGACCCTGAATATGTCAGTTTACATTTCTGAACTCAATTTTCTTCCTACATAAACGGGTCTAATAATAATATCCAGTATTTATAAAGAGCTTTAGGCTTTGCAAAGCACTTTACATTTGTTTCCTCATTTTATATTCACAAAGACCTTGTGAGGTCAATACTATGATTACTCTCATTTTACAAATATCTCTCATATACTTAAAGGCAGCTGTCATGTTTCTCATTCCTCGTCCCCTAGACTCCTACTGGATGCATTTTTTTCCCTCCTCACAGGATAAAATGATCCTAGTTCCTTCAACAGATCTTCAGATGGCATGACTTCCACCTTCTGGTCATCTTCCTCTAGACACTCCCCAGATCTAAAACCTACCCAGAACTGGATAGGTATGATCTAACTAGGACAGTGCAGAGGGAGGTGCTTTCCCAGCCCTGGACACAAAATCACATTCCTTGGTTCTTTGTTTCCTTTGGCCTGAGCCCTCTCTCAGGACTTTCGCCCCATGGCCTTGGTCTCCTAGGGAGCCAATGAGGTCACCAAAAACATGGTACAGTGGAAAAAACACTGAACTTAAGAGTCTCATGATCAGGGTGTGGCCTACTATTTGCAACCTTGTGACCTTGGTCCAGTAATTTAATTTCTTCAATTTCCTTGGCTGTAAAATAAGAATATTGGATTCAGTGGTTTCTGAGGTCCCTTCTTGTTCTAGACTAGAGCTATAAGTCCACGGCCTTACGCATTTTTGGCATCATCTCTCCCAAGCCTGTCTCAGAGTGCAGAGGTGCAAGTGCCCAAGATCACATAGCTAGTAAGTAATAGAGATGAGATTTGAACCTACTACAGTTTTAAATATAGTAAGTGACTTTTACATGACTTCAAGACTTATTGAAAATCTCATCAGGGATAGAAGTGAAGGTTCCTATGGACCAATGAGTTTACTGGCCCTTTCATCTTGTATCTTTCTTTCTCAAATTTTTTCATCTCTCCACCTACCCTCCTCCAATTTCCTTCATGCTTCTCCCCATCCCACCAATCTCTGCTACCAGGAATAGCCTCCTGTGGATACATTTGGGATCCCTCCAGCTACAAGAGAAAGAAGGGGATGGGGAGGGAATTTGAGGGGGAGGTGATATGTTGTGGAAAAGGTGACACAGCTTTCATGGAGCCTCTGCTCCAAAGGGCCACTCACTCATACTCCCACTCCCTCTTCCCTCTTCCCTTTTCCCTCTTCTTTCTAGCTCTAGGCCCTCCCTGGGTCCTGCCCTTGGTGGCTAATCCAACGACAACTTAGCTCTGGCAGAGAAGATGCCATGTAGAGATAAGATTCATCAAACCCCTTTTCTATGTGATTATCATCCTGCTTTCAGCAATCAAGTTATTTTAATAAATCTTAGCAGAATCACATCTGTAAACCCCTCCTGGGAGTCATGAAGTATTTTTAGGCCATGAATCACCAGCTGCTGATGAGCTGATCATTACTCCAGCCACTTGCCACCCACTCCACCAAGGTGTTTGCTGCTCATCTCTGTATGTGGCATTCCGGGGTCCAAAGCATCCATTTCTGCCTCTAAGATATAATAAATCTGTCCTCCAACCCTTCAGGGCTAAGGCTGGACTAGCACATTGGTCCCCAGCTGCCCAGAGCTCTTCGGTGACTGTATAAACCAACAGCAGAAAGCCAAAACAATGGTTGTTTTTTTTTTAACCCTTACCTTCCATCTTGGAGTCAATACTGTATATTGGCTCCAAGGCAGAAGAGTGGTAAGGGTAGGCAATGGGGGTCAAATGACTTGCCCAGGGTCACACAGCTGAGAAGTGGCTGAGGCCAGATTTGAACCTAGGACCTCCCGTCTCTAGGCCTGACTCTCATTCCACTGAGCTACCCAGCTGCCCCCCAAACAATGGTTTTTTAATACATAGCATATATAGATTGCAAAGGAAACCGATTATATTGAAATAGTTATCAGAATATTGGTGGGGGAGTTTACTACTAATTCCAGGTTAAGAACAACAAGCACTAGATAATCCCCAAGTTCCCTTCTAGTTTTGATGTTCTAAGTTCTAAGCACCCTTCCAGTATTCTATGCCCTAGAATCCCAGGTCCCAAAGTCCTTGTTCTAAGACTGGGTTTATACCTGATCTTTGTACAGCACTTACAGCTAAAAAACCGAATAAACTGCTCCCTCTTCTGGTGACAGCGAGAATGTGTTGGGGGACTGGGGAGAGAAGAGGGAAGACTTAAAATGAGTCAGCTGTGAAGTAGCAGTGGCTATCACTGCCTAGAACTGGCCCGGGCAGAATCAGGAGAGTCAGGACCTAACGTTCCCCTACCCATAACCCCCCACTCCCCAATAAGGAAGATGCCAGCTGCTAAATTATTGCTGCTGATGTGGCTCACCCAGTGATAACAGACACTCCCTCAGATCTTGACCCAGAGCCCTTAGAAAGTGGATAGGTGCCTGCCAAGCCCATCTTCCCCTATTAGTTGATTGCCAACAAGAAGTTTTGGCTTTGGGAGGGAGCTGGGCAAAATTCTTCCCAATTTTGGAAGACTTTGGAGAAGGAGGGAAAGTTGGCATATTTGGAGATGAGAGAGAATTCAGAAGATAAAATGTTAGAGCTCAAAGAAAATTTACAACATAGGATGTCGAGAAATCCTTTGGTCCAACTCCATTATTTTACAAAATAGGATACTGGGACCCAGAAAGGCTGAGGGACTTGCATACATGCCAGGATTCTGTAGCTTCCCCTGCTTATGCTCAGAGCAGGCTAACAGTCTAGGTCAGATGTTCCCCCACCCCCAGAAGTGGCTTTTAGTCTAGCTGGGAAAGACCTTTTCAGAACACTGGAGGAGGAGAGGCAGTTGGGAGGGCTGGGGTAGTGCCTTCTTTTTCAGAGGCATTCAAGAAGCAGAGGTTCATCTCTCATATACATCCTCTTCTCTAGTCGCACAGCCATCACTCTGGTGTGGACCCTTGGCACCTCACCCTTGGATAATTGCAACAGGCTGCTGGTTAGTCTCTCTGCCTCAAGTTTCACCCCAATCCAAACCATCCTTAACTCAGCTGTCAAGGTGACCTTCCTAAAACATATATCTAGGCTTTACTGCTCTTCTGCCTTGAAACTGATACTTAGTATTGGTTCTAAGAAAGAAGATAAAAAAAGAAAAAAGAAAGAGAAAGAAAAGAAAAAGGTTCTATGATTCTGTGACCATGCTAGGCAGAGGACCGGAAACAAGACTATGACTAGATTGAGGATAAGGACTTTGTGTGCTCCAGACTGGGCTTGAAAATGATAGCCATCTCAATACGGCAGCAAAGGAAAATGATAAATGCTGGAAGGGATGTGGCAAAACTGGGACACTAATGCATTGCCGGTGGAGTTGTCAATTGATCCAACCATTCTGGAGGGCAATTTAGAATTATGCACAAAGAGCTTTAAAAGGCTGCCTGCCCTTTGACCCAGCCATACCATTGCTGGGTTTGCACCCCAAAGAGATAATAAGGAAAAAAACTTGTACAAAAATATTTATAGCTGTGCTTTTTGTGGTAGCAAAAAACTGGAAAATGGGGAGGGTGTCCATTGATTGGGGAATGGTTCAATAAATTGTGGTATCTGTTGGTGATGGAATATTATTGTGCTGAAAGGAATAAAAACTGGAGGAATTCCATGTGAACTGGAAAGACCTCCAGGAACTGATGCAGAGCAAAAGGAGCAGAACCAGGAGAACCTTATATATAGAGAGGGTTACACTGTGGCACAATCGAACATAATGGAGTTCTCTACTAGCAGCAATGTAATGATCTAGGACAATTCAGAGGAACTTGTGAGAAAGAATGCTGCCCACATCTAGAGAAAGAACTGTGGAAATGGAAATGCATTAGAAAAACATGTGATCGATCATGTAATGTGATTGGGATTTTGATGTTAAAGGATAGTGCTACTGCAGATATGAATAACACAGAAATAGATTTTGAACAATGATTCAGTGGAATTGCTTGTCGGATTTGGGAGTGGGGAGGAAAGGAGGAGGGAGGGGTAGATCATGAATCATGTAGCCATGGAAAAATATTCTAAATAAAAAAAGGAAAAGGGAAAAAAACAAACAAAAAAAAGAAAATGATAGCCATCTATCAAAGGCCATTCATATCAGTTGTTATAGACCACTTTCTCCTCTTTTGTCCATTGGCATTATTTCTATTTGTGACTTCAGAATATATATATCCTCTTAGACTTTGTGAGTTGACTATTTTTGTAGAGTTTTTTGCCATAGCATCTTATTTATCTGAACCCTTGGAAATCTGCTATCTGAAAACTTAGGATGCATTTAAGTAAGACTATCTAGCTTTTCTCTCCTTTTTAAAATAAATTCTGAAATAGAATGACCACTCTCATTTCTTTAACCAATTTTTTCAACCCTCTTATTCGAATTTTTAAAGCTTTTTTGAGTTTTTCCTTTAATTCTTTTTGGGCTTGAGAGCAATTCCTGTTTTTCTTGGAGGCTTTGGATCCAGCAAAATTGATTTTATAGTCTTCTTCTTCTGGGTTTGCATTTTAGTCTGCCCTGTCACCAAACTTTCTATGTTGTTTCTTTTTTTGTTGTTTACTCATTTTCCTGTCTTTTTCTTTTCTTTTAATTAAAAAAAAAACCTGTTAAAGTTGGGCTCTGTAGCTGTGGTGAAGGGAGCACTATTCCAAGCTTCAGGTTATTTGTGCAGCTGCTTTCAGAGCTAGCTCTGGGGATCTGTTTTCAGTTCTTCAAGGTGGTATGGTAAGGAGAAGTGTTTCATTCTCTCCCCACCTTTGCTCTGGTCTGTGAGTAACCACAAGCACTCTTTCCCCCCTTGGAACTGTGACCAGGGTCCCCTACTCCTTTGTGGCTGCAAACATTAGGGTGTGCTAGTGTTTCTCCTCACCCAGGACTGCTTCCAGGTTCTGTGTAGGGACAAGAGTCTCACACCCAAAGCTAGCAAAGGGACCCCTGCAATCTCCTTCTGAGCAAGCAATTGTCTGATCCTACTTTACTATCTGTGACTGAAAACTCCAGAAGCCTTTGCTGCTGTTTTGGCTACTCTCAATGTGTATTGCCTAAGTGGGACCTGCCTTATCACTAATTCGTGCTCCACTTCTGCCCTGGTGCAATAGATCCCTCATGCTGGCCTTCTACTTCGTTTTGGATTGAAAAATTATTTCACCCCATCTTTTTGTGGGTTATGCTGCTCCAAAATTTATTTCAAGGAGTTATATCATAGTTTTTTTAGAGGATAATTTGGTAGAATCTAGAGGAGTCTGTGTCCTTCTCCACCATCTTGGCTCTACAAGAGAAGTAGTCTCTTTACAGAACATCAAAACTCAGCTGGGGGATGCAGTTAATGACACTGTATAGAGTCGTGTTGGCAAACCTATGGCATACATGCCGGAGTGTGCTGGAGGGGGCTGCTCTCCTTCAAGCCCTCTCCACGTGTGCCCGAGGACATTTTTCTCATCACTTGCCCCTCTGCTCAGCAGCCCAATGGGAGTGCATCCTCCCTCCCCTGTCTGGAGACTCACATGCAGCTTGAGGGCACTCGGTCTCCAAAAGCTTCGCCATTCCAGGTATAGAGTGAGGAGGGGACCTCCTTTAGCTCACAGGGAACCTCACTAGAATCCCAATGTGCTTTGATGTCTGCTCACTTCTGTTTTAAAATCAAAAGACTTCCTCACATTCAGGTACTAGCTCCAATATTTCCTAGCCATGAGATCGCTGACAGCTTCTTCTACCTCTCTGAGCCTCAAGGCCCCCATCTGTAAAACGGGGCTAATAGAATAATATTTTTAGAGCTAGAAAGAAACTTGGAAGTTACCTAGTCCAGCCCCCTTATTTTACAAATGAAGAAACAATCTCAAAGAGAAGTAACTTTTCTAAGGCTGCACAGGTGATAACTGGATAACATAAGATTTAGAACCAGGGCCTTTTACTCCAAATCTAGAACCTTTCTCACTGTGCCATGTTGTCATCCCTCCTTCACAGGGCCTTTGTAAGAGAAGAGATTTATAAACTTAAGCTTTTTTAGAAATAGAAGCCATCATTATTGACCCACTTAAATGCCACGGGAAACTCTCACTAACCACTCCAGCAAGCTATGATCTCTCTCACCTTTAGATCCTCATCACTTTTTACTCCACTTTGTGATATTGTTCAGTCATACTGACTCTCTGTGACTCCATTTGGGGTTTTCTTGGCAGAGATACTGGAGTGGTTTGTTGTTTCCTTCTCCAGCTCCCTTTACATTTGAGGAAACTGAGGCAAACAAAGTTAAGTGACTTGCCCACAGTTACATAACTAGTAAATATCAAAAACTTATGAAGATGAGTCTTCCTGCTTCCACTGTGCTACCTAGCTATTTCTCTTTGTGGGGTTGATCAAATTCTATCAGTATTATGCATATTGACATGTGTCTCATTTCCCTTATTCAATTTATGAGACCCTTGGGGGCAAAGACTCCATCTTATTCATCTCTCTATCCCCCCACAGAGCTTTGTCTTCAAGAACATGCAGTAGGAACTAAATGTTATTTGAATTTAATTCCATTAGAAGAATGGGTGGCTTAGATGGCAGGATCTATCATATGATAGAAAGAGCACTGATTGTGGAGTCCAGAGACATGGCCCAGTCATTTGCCTTTTCTAAACCTCTGTCTCTTCCTTTCTTCAGTGAATTGAGAGCCAGGACTAGAGATAGGAGATCCTGGGTTCAAATCTGACCTCAGATACTTCCTAGCTGTGTGACCTCGGGCAAGTCACTTAACCTCCATTGCCTAGTCCTTATCGCTCCTCTTCTGCCTTGGAACCAATATAGAGTATTAATTCTAAGATGGAAGGTAAGGGTTAAAAAAAAAGATTTAAAAAGAGATTAAAAAATTTAAATACTAAGCACTTTAGGGCAGATACTATGCTAAACATTGATGATACAAATGGTGATACAAATCTAGATGATTTCTAAAGTCCCTTCCGACTTTATTCTCCTGTGTTCTATTTTCTAAGGTTCTTTCCAGCTTTGTCATTCTAAGCTTTAAGTCCTTTCCAACTCTGACATTTTAGGTTTGAAGTTCTAAGCCTTAGCTATAATTTTTTTCCATGTTATAAGTTTTAATAACCCTCCCCCAGCTCTGATGATTTGTTTTTTAAATCTTTTCTAGTTCTAACAGTCTAGCTTGAATGTCCATTCAAAGTCTGACCCTCTAGGTTATATATTCTAAGTTGTATCTGTCCTCTCCAAATTTGTTCTCCTGTGATTTACATTTTAATCTCAAACTTACATTCATTCCAGCTCTAAACCCTAGTTCTAATATTGTTTGCAATATTCTAATGGTCCTCTCAGTCTCTCTCTCTCTCTCTCTCTCTCTGTCTCTCTCTCTGTCTCTCTCTCTGTCTCTCTCTCTGTCTCTCTCTCTTTCTCTCTCTCTCTCTTTCTCTCTCTCCATACATATACATATATATATAAAATTTTAAATCCTTACCTTCTGTCTTAGAATTAATACTATGTGTTGTATGAAGACAGAAAAGCAGCAAGAGCTGGGCCATGGGGGTTAAATGACTTGCCCAGGGTCACACAGCTAGGAAGTACTTGGTATCAGATTATAAACCAGGACCTCTTGCCTCTAGACCTGGCTTACAATCCACCGAGGCATCTAGCTGCCCCAGGTGGTCTATATTCTAAAAGTCCCTTCCAGCCCTGGCAATCTATGTTCTAAGGTTCCTCCCAACTCTAGCAGTCTAGGTTCTAAGTTCCCCTCTTGCTCTAATAGTCTAGGCTCCAAGATCTTTTCCAGTTCTAGCCAACTAGGTTCTAAGGTTCTGTCTCTCATAGTCTAAATTCTATGGTCCATTTAACCTCTAACAGTTTATCATCAGAGGTTCTGTATTCTAAGTTCCAGCTCTGACAGTCTATCTTCTGTGTTCTGATTAATCTATAGGATTTATTAAGTGCCTACTGTGTGTTCCAGGTTCTGTGTTAATCCCTGGAAAAGCAAAAATAGCTTTAGCCATGGAAGAGCTTCCATTCTAATGGGGGAGGCAGACGACATGCATACCTCAGGACAGAAAAACAAATTCAGAGTAGATGGAGGGGAGCCTTGGGGGGAAAAGTGCTGGCAGCAGTTCTGTGCTATAAGGTGTCCTCTAGCTCCAGCATTCTGGGGATCCACATACAGTCTGTGAGCTTCAGCGTCATTTCAGGAAAGTCTGGAGGGAGGAAGAGCCAGCCAAAATTTGCCCCTGGGGTTCCCATTGAGGCTGCCAAGCAGCTTTCAAGTTCAGGAAAGTGTTGGGGGCCAGCTGACACATTCACTTGATTTATTGACGACCACTGGAGAGAGCCCATCAATAGGTCATGGGTTTTCTAAATGGCTTCCATTTTAAAATAACTCCTGGAGGGATGGACCTCAGAAAACTGGTTTTTTATGTTGGAATAAAAAATAGGGAGCTGCTTTGGGCTGCTCCAAGTTCCTGCAGAGGCTGCCAGGGCTCAAGTCTAGGTGGGGTGGAAATGAAGCCAAGGGCTCTAGGGCAAACAGTCTGGCTCTCACGGGCTCAGCTGCAATCCACAGGCAAAGCCAGCCTGGTAAATGATTTGGGAGTCATGAGTAATATTCATGTGCTGTGGGACCTTGGGCAAATCATTTCATTTCCCCATCTGATTTCCTCATGTATAAATTAAGGAGTCAGGAGATCTAGGTCCAAGAGTGTCCATTTCACACACACACACATACACACACACAGTTATTAGCTATGTAACCCTGAGCGAGTCCTTACCTTCTCTGGACTTCAGTTTCCTCATCTGTAAAAGGAATAAATGAATGAAAAAATATTTAGTAAGCACTATATGTCAGATACTGTGCTAAGTGCTGGAGATACAAATGATTAAAGCTAGCATTTATTTGGGGCTTTAAAGTTTGCAAAATGCTTTACGTATGTTTTATTTGACACTTACAAAAACACTGTGAGGTCCATATTCTAATTATTCCCATTTAACAGATGAGGAAATTGAGGCTGAGAGGTTAAGTGACTTGTCCAAGGTCACCTAGCTAGTCAGTGTCTGGAACAGGATTTGATCTCAGGTGTTGCTGTTCCAGCAGCAGTTCAGTGTTCTATGCCACCTCAAGGAACTCATACTCTAACGGGGAGACAATACATAGAGAGAAATAGTATATTTAACAATTCTGGCACTACACACATCAGTGTTGTGAGGAGAGAGCTGTATAATTTCATTCTGATCAACAAACATTTGTTAAGCACCTACTGTGTACAGAGTGATCTTGGGCGAGCATCTTCTGTGTGCTAGGTTCTGGAGACTCAAAGGCAAAAAGCAAACAGTGCCTGCCCTCTAGGAACTTATGTTTGGACCCAGGAGTGGGGAGGACATATATATACACAAGTAAATAGAAAATATGATTAGAGATAGGAGTGGGGATTGGGCTTGTGATTTCATCAGCATAGGCAGTTGCTTGAGGAAGAAACTCCCCTGAGTAATGTTGGCTGGCTCCTTCTTGGTAATCTCTAGTCTAGTCTCATAGGGTTTTCTACAGCAGTGAGAGGTCAAGTGATTTACTCAATGTCACACAGCCTGATGGAAAGAAAGCTAATAACTGGGAGGCCAGGAGAGGAGAGGTGGGAGGCTAGAAGGCAGGGGAAGAACGGACTCCCTCACATAGGTGGTAGTCCCTGAGCCCCAGAGCACTGGACAAATAGAAGGAAGAGAGGATGTTTCCTTCTGAATGGAGAGGGTTTGGTTAGGGAGAGAACAGTAATATCGCAAATAAGGACTTGAAAGGGCCTCTGAGGTCCGTCACCTATAGTTTGATTTCATCATTTTGCAGGTGAGTAAAATGAGACCCAGAAAAGTTTTGTCCAAAGTCACCTGGGTAGTCAATGAGGTAGAATTCTAATTCAGATCCTGTGACTGACTCCAAGGTCAGTTCTCTTTCAGGGTATTCTAAGGACCATCCAGATGGAACATTCTAGGAATCTTTGGTCTAACGCCTTGGACATTGTCAGTCTCTCCCCAAGGAAAGGGGTCAGGTGCCAGGAGAAATGGAGCCCACCTAGTTTGGGGGAAATTGGGTCAGGGAGGGGGTGGGCAGTGCTCTTCCTAGCGGAAGCAATCATTTTGGCAGCCAGGTCAGGACACCCTAGACATTACCTCAACTTGGCCATGGGCAGAGATTCTAATGTCACCCTATGAGAAGCCCCCAAATTGTAACACCTTGAGATCACACCTAGGGAAGTCACCACTTGGGATGGTGGGTGTGTGAGAGTAGGCTAGCTTTAAAATCACATAACATTTCTTGTAGGGGGGGGATGAGAAGGAAAGGACCCACCGGGAATAATTTAATTATTCTTGCTATTCCTAAATCACCAACTGCCTAGCGGACATCTATCCCTGGATGCTCCATTGGTACCTCAAACTCATCTTGTCCAAAATATGACTTTATCTTTATCCTCCTAATTTCCTCCTAATAATCTGTTGAATGTGCCACCAACATTCCAGCCACTTGAGGTCACAACCTCAATTGACTTCCCTGATCTTTCTTCCCCAAATATATACATAATTGGTTGCCAAGTCTTGTCACTTCTACTTGAGGCATCTATTTCCTTCTCTCCACTTAGAAAGCCACCACACTAATTCACATTCTCATCATCTCTCATCTAGACTATTGCAAAATAGCTTCAAGTCTCTCCCCACTTCAATCCATCTCCCACACGGCAATATTCCCTAAGCAAAGAAAAAGGCAGATCCAATCAACCAGAATTTACTAAGTTCTGACTATGTGTCAGAGGCAGCTAGATGGCACAGTGCTGGCCATGGAGTCAGGAAGACTCATTTTCCTGAGTTCAAATCTGGCCTCAGACACTTACTTAGCTGTGTGACCCTGGACAAGTCACCTGAGTTTGTCTTAGTTTCCTCATCTAGAAAATGAGCTGGAGAAGAAAATTGCAAACCACTCTGGTATCTTAGCCAAGAAAACCCCAAATGGGTCATGAAGAGTTGGATAAGACTGAATAACAAGAACAATGTTATAGGGTAGGGATACAAATATGAGCAAAAAGGAAAGACACTCCCTACCTCAAGGTTGACATTCTAATCAAGGAACACATAAAATAGGGCTGAAAATCAGGGGGGATGTTCCCTTGCAGAGACATAAAATTGGTAATCAGAACAACCAAGAGAGAAATAAAGGATGGCAGCCCTGTTGGGCCAATCCTCTGCTCAAACTCCAAAGGCCCTTTATGGTCTCTAAGATCCCAAACAGACTCCTTTGTTTGGCATTTAAAGCCTTTTCACAATCTGACTCCATTCTTCTCTCTCTGGGCTTCTCTTGACATATTCTATGTTCCAGTTAAATTGATGTACTTATTGTTCCTCATACATAACATTCCATCTCTCATTCTCCTTTGCATCTGTGGTCCTCCTGCCTGGTTTCAACTCTTTGGAGCAAGCTGCCCTCCCAAGATAAGCCCATCACTTTTAAACTCATCACCAAGCTGCTAACTTAAGGTTTGGTTGATAGCACCTCCCTGAACCTCCTCTCCTTTTTAATTAGAGGACTGGAGGGCAGAGTGCCAAACTCCCCCCAATTCCTTCCTTTATAGAGGCAGAAACTGAATTCTGAACTCCCTCCACTTTGCATCTGCTGCCCTACCTGGTTTCAAGTCCAGGGAACAATATATAAAACCCATGGGGCAGTTAGGTGGCATAGAGGATAGAGTGCCAGGCCTGGAGACAGGAGGCCCTAGATTCAAATCTGACCTCAGATACTTCCTAGCTGTGAGATTCTGGGCAAATCATTTAACCTCCAATTACCTAGCCTTTATAGCCTTTGTTCCTCAGAACCAATACTCAGTATTGATTCTAAGATAGAAGGTAAGGGTTTAAATTTTGAAAAATGAAAACCAATACAATTATCCCTTTCCCCATTGTAGTTTTGATAGTTCATGGCTCAGCTTAAGAAATTAAATGGGAATTTAGGAGGAATTTTGCAGAAGCCACAGATGACATTTGAAGGCTAGAAGATGACACCGAAAAAGTTTAGAAACTCAGAAATGCATACTTATCCCAAATTTTACAATAAGATACTGTTAACACTCCATAAAAGAAAAAGAAAATTCAAACTTCTTCTCTGGTACAAAGGGAGGACCAAAAAGTTTTGCATGGATTTTCCAAATAATTGGGGTACCACACTCCTAACCCCAGCAATGTGGAAGAGATAATTGTATATGCCTGTGCCAACACTCCCTGATATCTCACCCCCTCTCCCACTTTCCTGCCTCTTTTTGTGGCAGGTTCTGTCTTTCTTTTTATTAGTTGTAAACCCAGGCCTTAGCACAGTGCCTGGCACATAGTAGGCATTCAGTAACTGTCTACTGTATTAGATTGGATTGGATCTTTCATCTCTCTGTGCCTTTTCATTGGTTGTTGATCATGCCAATGAAAGGGAGAGCAGCTAATTGGCACAATGGATAGAGTACTAGGTTTAGAGTCAGAAAGACTTGAGTTCAAACCTGGCTTCAGCCATTTACTATTTGTGTGACCCTGGGCAAGTCACTTAGTCTTGTTTGCCTCTGTTTCCTCATCTGTAAAGTGACCCGGAGAAGGAAATGGCAAGATTCTCCAGTATCTCTGCCAAGAAACTTCAAATAGTACCAGGAAGAGTTAGACACAATTGAAGGAAAACAACAAAACATAAAAGGGTGGAATTGATTGATATTTATTTAGCTGAGTTACCAAACCCCACTTAAAATAAGGGATAAGATGCTCAATCTCCCTAACTTAATCACACACTTTAGAATGAAAGTGAAAAACTATTGAAAGCCATTGGATGAAGTGAAATGATTCCAGATAGGAAGTCTGTTCAAATTGGCCAACAGATAATACTGCTACTTCTGGGTCCTATATAAATAAAAAGACAGAGTGAGCTAGAATCTTGAAATTCCATGGTTTCTGGTAAGTCAAAAGAGAGAACAAGTTCCAGCATATCCTTGGAGAAAAACTAAATAAATAATATTTGAAGAAAAACTTGTGAATCTGAGAAGTGGAAACATGAAAGACATAACCTATATATTTTGTGGGATCCTGACTTCTGTGGTATTGGGAGGGGAAGGTAAGGTTGAATTAAAAAAATAATTTTAAAAAAAGATAATGATTGGGGGCAGCTGGGTAGCTCAGTGGATTGAGAGCCAGGCCTAGAGATGGGAGGTCCTAGGTTCAAATCCGGCCTCAGACACTTCCCAGCTGTGTGACCCTGGGCAAGTCACTTAACCCCCATTGCCTACCCTTACGACTCTTCCACCTGTAAGTCAATACACAGAAGTTAAGGGTTTAAAACAAAAAATTTTAAAAAATTTATTTATTTAGAATATTTTTCCATGGTTACATAATTCATATTCTCTCCCTCTCTACTTCCCTCCCCACTCCTGGGATGGACAAGGAATTCCACTTACTCCTAGAATTCTATTGAAATAAAAATACTCAAAACTTATAAAGGCTAAACTTGGAATGTACAGTAGGACCTCATTTTATGCAAACTGAACACACATGAATTCAGGTATACATAATTGGCAATCAAAAAAATAAAAGCAGAAAAATGTATAAACTAAAATTTCTTAAATTACAACCTAAATCCAAGCCATTTTCCCAAGTGGTATAAGATCTCACAGCAATTTGCCCAATCACGCTCCTTTTCACTCTGAGAAGCATTAGTATGAATCATTACACTGTTGTGCATCAAAAAATTGCTTTGTTGTGCTCCTGTATCAATTTTTGTCCTGAGTTCTCACTTGTAACAAATTGTGTACAAATAAAAGCAATGCTTCTCTTTGTTTCAATAATGCTATCTAGTTATTAATAAGGGCCTCAAAGTGCAAGAGTAGTAATGCTGGTGGCTGGTAAGACAAGCTGTAAAGTGCCAGGGTATGTTTGTATAAAGACAGTTATTGACTCTAGCAAGTGATCAAAAGGGTTATCCATCATGATCAGGTGGGATTTATACCAGGAATGCAAGGATAGTTCAACATTAGGAAAATCATCCACATAATTGACCATATCACCAAGCAAATGAACAAAAACCACATGATTATCTCAATAGATGCTGAAAAAGTCTTTGACAAAATACAAAACCCATTCCTACTGAAAACATTAGAAAGTACAGGAATAGTGAAAGGAGCAGAGCCAGAAGAACATTGTACACAGAGACTGATACACTGTGGCACAATCGAATGTAATGGACTTCTGTACTAGGAACAATGTGACCCAGGACAATTCTGAGGGATTTATGGAAAAGATGCTACCCACATTCAGAGGAAGAACTGCAGGAGTGGAAACATAGAAGTAAAACAATCGCTGGGTTGATGAGAACATGGTTGGGGAGGTAGACAATAAATGACCACACCAATGCAAGTATCAATAATATGTAAATAAGTCTCGACTGATCATACATGTTAAAACCAGTGAAAATGCGAGTTGGATATGGGGGGGGGGGGGTTGAAAGGGGGGTGAAGGGGAAAGTAAAAACAGGAATCATGTAACCATGGAAAATTTTTTCTAAAAAAATAAAATATTTAAATTTTAAAAAATAGGTAATGAGGAGACTAAGCTACCACTCTTTGCAGATGATATGATGGTCTATTTAAAAAAATCCTAGAGAATCAACTAAAAAGCTAGTAGAAATAATCAACAACTTTAGCAAAGTTGCAGGATACAAAATAAATGCACATAAATCATCAGCATTTCTATATATTTTCAACACATTGCAGCAGCAAGAGTTAGAGAGAGAAATTCCATTTAAAATCACCCTAGACACTATAAAATACTTAGGAATCTATCTGTCAAGACAATCACAGGAATTATACAAACACAACTACAAAACCCTTTTCATACAATTAAAACTAGATCTAAACAATTGGAAAAACATTGAGTGCTCATGGGTAGGATGAGCTAACATAATAAAAATGTCCATCCTACCAAAATTAATTTACTTATTTAGTGCCACATCTATCAAATTACCAAGAAACTTTTTAACTGAATTAGAAAAAAACTATAACAACGTTCATGTGGAAGAACAAAAGACCGAGAATATCAAGGGAAATAATGAAAAAATATGAAGGAAGGTGGCCTAGCAGTACCAGACCTTAAACTGTACTCTAAAGCAATAGTCATCAAAACACAATATGGTAGTGGCGAAGAGATACAAGGGGGAGAATCAGTGGAATAGACTTGGGGTAAGCAACATCAGCAAGACAGTCTATGATAAACCCAAAGAGCCCAGATTTTGGGACAAAAAACCCCACTATTTGACAAAAATTGCTGGGAAAATTAGAAAACAATACGGGAGAGATTGGGACTAGATCAACATCTCACACCCTATACCAAGATAAATTCAGAAAGGGTGTATGACTTGAATATAAAGAAGGAAACTATAAGTAAATTAGGTGAGCACAGAATAGTATACTTGTCACAACTCTGGAAAAGGAAATATTTTAAAACCAAGCAAGAGTTAGAAAAAATTACAAAATTTAAAATAAATAATTTTGACTACATTAAACTAAAAAGTGTTTGTACAAACAAAACCAATGCTACCAAAATTAGAAGGGAAGCAAGAAATTGGGAAAAAATCTTTATAACAAAAAACTCTGACAAAGGTCTAATTACTCAAATATATAAGGAGCTAAATCAATTGCAATTGCATAAAAAAATCAAGCCATTCCTCAATTGATAAATGGGTAAGGGACATGAATAGGCAATTTTCAGATAGAGAAATCAAAACTATCAACAAACACATGAGAAAGTGTTCTAAATCTCTTATAATCAGAGAAATGCAAATCAAAACAACTCGGAGGTACCACCTTACACCTAGCAGGTTAGCTAAAATGACAGCAAAGGAAAGTGGTGAATGTTGGAGGGGATGTGGCAAAATTGGGACACTAATTCATTGCTGGTGGAGTTGTGAATTGATCCAACCATTCTGGATGGCAATTTGGAACTATGCCCAAAGAGCTTTAAAAGACTATCTGCCTTTTGATCCAGCCATAGCACTGCTGGGTTTATACCCTAAAGAGATAATAAGGAAAAAGACTTGTATAAAAATGTTTATAGCCACGCTCTTTGTGGTGACAAAAAAAATTGGAAAATGAGGGAATGTCCTTCTATTGAGGAGTGGCTGAATAAACTGTGGTATCTGTTGGTGATGGAATACTATTGTGCTCAAAGGAATAAAGAACTAGAGGAATTCCATGTGAACTGGGATGACCTCCAGGAATTGATGCAGAGTGAAAGGAGCAGATACAGGAGAACATTATTCACAGAGACTGATACACTGTGGTACAATAGAACATAACAGATTTCTCTACTAGCAGCAATGCAAGGATCCAGGACAATTCTGAGGGACTTATGAGAAAGAAAACTAGCCACATTCAGAGGAAGAACTGTGGGAGTAGAAACACAGAAGAAAAACAACTGCTTGGACACATGGGCTGATGGGGATATTATTGGGGATATAGACACTAAACGATAACTCTAATCCAACTATCAATAATATGGAATTGGGTCTTGAACAATGATACATTTAAAACCAAGTGGAATTGTGTATTGGATAGGGGGACCAGGGGGGATTTAGGGGAGAGGAAAAGAAAATGAAACATGTAACTATGGGAACATATTAAAAAAATAAAAATTTTAAAAATTAAAAATATATAGTTATTAAATAATGGGGTTTGCTAGTATGTGCAATTTTCAACTTACCTGAAGGGTCTTGGAATGTACTGGTCATGTAACAAGGCCCTATTATACTACTGAGTCATCTTTGACTCTCAAAATCCTTCAAAGATTAATTCAGATCCTATCTCCCATCTTTCCTAATTCTATCAGCTTTTAGTGCCTCTGATTCCAAAATACTACCATAAGCATATATAATATGTGCAAGTATTATGTATACACACAATGTATTATACATATACGCATATATTGTGTGTTTTGTGTATTGTACATACGTGTATAGGTAAACAGTATATGTGCAAATATATTCTATGTATACATATATAACATAAATACATGTGATTTCCCTAATAAAATGCAAATATCTTGAGAACAGAGACTATTTTGTCTATGTATCCTTAGTTACTATAACAGTAGGTGCTTAATAAATGCTTCTGGGTTAATTATTTAGTTTTTAGTTGAGTAGTTTCTATGCAGGAGAAGGAGTGAAAATATATCAAAATTTAAATGCAAATGTTTTTAAAATTGCAAATGTTTTGACATCATTAAAAAAATTTTATACCCTATAAAATTCAACACCCTGGGGCAAACTCCTAGGAGCCTGATTCTAGTTGTGGTTCTGGTACCCAGGTAGGTGTCTTTATATCCAGAGAGTTCAAACCACATAGCAGACAAACACTTTTCCTGGCTTGATTCATTATTTGTTATTTGGGGTTTTTTTGTTGTTGTTGTTGTTTGTTTTTTACTGTCTAGAGTTGAGACAAAGAAGGCTAAAATTTAATAACGCAGATTTAACTTAGAAATGTATTGTGTATACTTTTCACCTAGAGAGCAAGTTGTTAAACATTTATTAACATATTCTGATTAGAGGGACCATATCTCAATAAGCCCTGGCTCCTGATGAGCAGCCAGGTGGCACTGTGGATAGAGTGCCAGTCTTAGAGTCAGGAGGACCTGAGTTAAGATCCAGAAACCTACTAACTATGGGACCCTGGGCAAATCTTTTAACCTGTTTGTCTCAGTTACCTTATCTAGAAATGAATTGAGGAAGAAAATGGCAAACCACTGCAATATCTTTGCCAAGAAAACCCCAAAATGGAGTCATGAAAAGTCAGACATGACTAATAACAACTTGTGAGCAGTGTTGGTGAGCACTTCAGTTTAGAGTGATGGGATACTGAGAGACAGAAGACCCTAAATAGGGTCAAGTATATAAACAGAATAATTTCTCTCAGTAAGTGGAAAAATAATTAGATTTGTAGTCAGAAGAACTGTGTTAGAGCCTTAGACACTTAGTCACCATCCCCTATTCACAGTATCTCCCCAAAAGATGACTCCTTCAGGAATTTGAGAGTCCTCCTTGGGACAGAGTAGGAAAAGGAAAAGAGGCCGGTAGAGTTAGGTAGATTCAGACCTGGTTGAGAGGTTAGATCCAAAAGCTGAAATAGGTAAATTAAATGAAATAGGTAACTAGGGAATGTAATTGACAGGTCTCCCTGGGAATTGAATCAATAAATAAACACAGTGGAGTATATTGAATGGGTAAGAAAGACGACAGTTAAGATGGTTAACACCAGATAGTTAGCTGGGATACACAGTGGGCTCTTCCATTGTCAGTTAGGGTATCTGGGTAAGGAAATTAACTAGGAGAGAGTATTATAGCTAAGATATTTAATAAATATTGGGATAGGTATGGAAGGGGAATGGGTAAACTGAATCTAAAGATCTTAGGGTCTCCACCCAAAAGTAAAGTAATGGAGAGAACTAGCAGCTAAACTAACAGCAGACTGCTGGTTAGCAAGTCTAGCTGTGTGGATGGGGATCTCACATATAGGTCCAATTAGAGACGGTCTTCCAAGATGTTCTCAGGAGTCTTGATGTACAGCCAATAATCCAAAATCAGGAGAGGGAGAGAGGATGGTCTCTGTGTCCACCACTGAGCTAAAAAATCTCTTCTCAACCTTACTCCTTCACAGAGATACTTGATTCGAGATGGTAATATAATCCACACCAAGGGAACACAGCTTCAGGGACTTTCAGTGAGTCTCCAACCCCCACCATCAGACATCAGTGTAAGTTCAAACTGACAGTCTCTTCAAAGTTCTGTAATCTGCCTGCCAATCAGTCTGCTCTTTGCTAAGCTAAAATCCTATATTCCTATAACAAGGCTAGTAATAAATGGAATGGTTTCAACCCTGCAGGAGGAGAAAGGATGGGAGAGTAGGAAGAGGCTTCTAATGAAGTGCACCGAAGATCTATCTGTAGCCCTTCAATAGACAATATCTTTATGAATGACTCGGATGAAGGCATAAATGATATGCTTATCAAATCTGCAAATAACGCAGAGCTGGGCAGGATAGCTGATACATTGAATGACAAAATCAGTATCCAAAAAAAATCTTGACAGGAAAGAATAATGAGCTAATCTAAGGTGACATTTAATAGGAATAAAGGTTAGGCTTATAAATGACTTAAAAACATCAACTGCACAAGCAAAACAGAGAGGAGAGTATGTCTGCATAATAGTTCATCTGAAAAGATCTGAGAGCCTTGGTGAATTATGGGCTCAAAATGAGGCAACTATTCCATGACATCCAATGAAACTAATGTGACCTTAGGTTGCATTACCACAAAGTCTAGTGTGTAGAATGAACATGGTTAATAGCCCCATTGCATATCCTCTTGATCACACTGCACTGGGAGTACTTCATCCATCTTTGGTTCCCACATAAAAAAACAACAACAAACAACTCTCACTTTCTACCTTAGAATCAATTCTAAACATCGGTTCCAGGAGGGCTAGGCAATGGGGGTTAAGTGACTTGCTCAGGGTCACACAGCTAGGAAGTATATGGAGTCGAACTTGAACCCAGGCCCTTCCATCTCCAGGCCTGACTCTATTCACAGAGCCACCTACCTGCTCCTTGGGCACCGTCTTTTAAGGATACTGATAAGCAAGAGCAGGCTCAATGGACAATGACTCCATGGTGAGAGGAATGCAGACTATGCAATACAAATATCATCTGTAGGAACTAAACATATTTAGTGCAGAAAGGAAGTCGGGGTGGGGGAGGAAATATTTACTTGAACTATTTTAAGCATTATGGAAATTTCAACTTGATTTTCTAGGTCTCTTAATAACAATGGAGGAAGAGGCAGATTTTAACTCAATGAAAGGAAAAACACATACTAATAATTAGAACTAGCAGGATACGTGGGTAAACTTCACATGAATAAAAGCTGGAAAGGTGGTGAGGTCTCTGTTTTGGAGGTGGTCCAGCAGAGGATGGATGACCCCTCCTCAGTTATATTACAGATGGAAATGTGACCTCATTTATGATTTCTTTAGACCTTTTCAGTTCCCATATTTTGTGATTTGGAGATGGAAAGTTTAGAAGATGCTGGCATGAACCCAAGTCCACCTCATTAAAAGGTAGTTTGCTTCATAGAATGAACTGGATGGAATGTAATTCCATCCTTGTAGCTGTTGAAGGAAAGCTTCAGAGAAGAGCACAGAATACTTAGCTGATGCATTAGGCCATGGATATCAAACTCTTCCTCCTAGAGGCTCTCTGAGACTCTGAGACTCTCTGGCTAAGGTTGGGGAAGCCCGGGGGAGGCGCTAGGACTCCAGTGGGGCGGATCCACGCAAGGCTATGAAGAGTGCAGCTGGGTAGACGCTGGCCAGAGATTGCAGAGGCAGCCCAGAGCCCATCGTTTGTTTCTGCACACTGCTCAGATGAAGTGCTTCCCCAGGAAAAGGTAGAGAGAGAAGACAGTTTTTAATCCTGTTTTAACTCGGGTCCTGCAAACTTGGGGAAGGGGGAACCTGGCTAGGGAAGGGACACTCGGCTTGTGTACACTAGGAGGTCGGAACCGAAGGAAAGGTGAGGTCCTAGCTGGATCTACGGGAGAAGGGAAGAGTTGGAGGGGCCCCACAGCTGGATCTAAGCGTAGGGACACTTGCAGAGGCCAGGGAAGAAACTGGTTCTGGGGGACACAAACAAGAGCAGCCAGGGAAGGAGGGTTAGAGATCAATTTCCCAGAATCATAAAGTTAGAGCTGGGAAAGACCTTACAGTCTAAGAGACCAACAGCCTCGTTTTACAGATTTGGAAACTAAACCCAGAGAGGTTAGTTGCCCAGAGTCATAAGCTTCTGAGGCAGGATTCAAACCTGTCTTATTAACTTGAAGTTCAGTAACCTCCCCAAGGGACGGGGGAAAGGGTAGGGTAGGGGATAGCAGTTGAATCTGTGAGGTGGGAAGTGCCTAGAGGTGGACAGTTCTTCACCAGCCGTCCTGTCCCCTTCAAAGGTGGCACGGACATGGAGAACGGAACGTGGGAAGTCAGCGACCTTCCAGTCAAGGACTCAGCTTCTGGAAGGACCCTGGGCCTGATGCCCCGGACGCCTCTGGCTGTTCAGGTGGTGACAATCGCGCTGGTGCTGCTCATCTGCGGCGTGGGAATCGCAGGCAATGTCATGGTAGTTCTGGTGGTGTCCCGGACGCGCCATATGGTCACCCCCACTAACTGCTACTTGGTCAGTCTGGCAGCCGCCGATCTCCTAGTGCTGCTAGCGGCTGGGCTGCCCAATCTGTCCGACGTGGTGCTCTCCTGGGTATTTGGCCACGCGGGTTGCTTGTGCATCACCTATCTTCAGTACCTCGGCATCAACGCGTCCACGGGCTCGCTCACCGCGTTCACCGTGGAGCGCTACCTAGCCATCTGTCACCCCATCCGGGCACAATACCTGTGCACGGTGGCTCGGGCCAAACGCATCATTGCCCTTGTGTGGCTGGGCACGGCCGCCTACTGTGTCATGTGGCTTTTCCTGGTGGATACGAAGGAAGTGGCCTTCGATGACGGCGTGCAGGTGCAATGTGGCTACCGAGTATCCCGAGAGCTCTACCTGCCGGTCTACTTTCTAGACTTTGCACTGTTCTACGCGCTGCCGTTGGGACTGGCCACTGTGTTGTATGCGCTCATCGCGCGCATCCTCTTCCTAGCTCCCCTGCCCCGCTCGTCTGACGCAGACCCTTCCAGCTCCATTCACCAGGGTCGCTCCCTAGGGCTCCCCTCCGCCTCCGACGGGTCTGTGCGCTTTTCGTGCCGCGGGAACAGGGGCGCCCTGAGTTCCAGGAAGCAGGTAGGGGTTAAGCCTAATCCTTCCCTTTTTAACTCCTTTCCCCGTCTGGTGATGGCGCGGGAGCGGGGAATGCAGCTTCAAGGGACAATACGGAAAGTCGTTGGGTCAGATTTAGGGAACCAGTGGGTCTCACTGTAGCAGGACTAGGAAGAAAGGATGGTAGCTGCAAAGCGACCAGTTTGGGCCTGACCCAGGGAGAAAACAAAAAGCAAACCTTCCTAACAGTAGGAGCTGTCCAGCAGCGGACTGGGCTTTCTCAAGAGGTGATGGGTTTCCCCCATCTCGGAGCGCTTCAAACCGAGGCTGGATGATCACAAAATTAACGTGTTGTAACGGGGGTTCTTTTGGAGAACTAGAGAGTTACATTTGATAACCACTGAGTTAATTCCAGCTTTCAAAATTCTGTGGCAATATGTCCCGGTTTGGTTCTAGAAACGTAGAGGGTTTCCTTTTGGGAGCTTGACAGTTGCTTTGGTTTTATTTTGTTTTGTTTTAGGTAATAAAATTTGGAGGTTCGGAGGCAGAGCTTTTCCCATAACAAATGAATCAGCCGGGATTAATTTCCAACTTTTTCAAAGCATGTTCACACCAATGGATCCCATCTGATCTTTTGTGATGTTTCTATAACCTGTATGTCCTCTCCATCTTTTTGAACCCTAGCCTAGGTCTCCATTCACCTCTCGCCTGAGATGTTTCCGTAGATTTCTATCTCCTTACCTTGAGCCTCTCTCTCCTGAGACAAGAATCTATATCTAACTGATATAATAGCCAAGGTTGTAATTACAGGGTTTGGTTACCACTCTCTTCCTTGCAGAAAGCTCTCTGCCCACTTACATTATAAAATATCAGAACCAGAAGAGACCTTGGAACATGGAATATTACCACTGAGAGAAACCTTAAAATCTAGTATATACTAGATTTTATACAGGGAGCTAGGAAAGCTCTTAAAGCATATAATGTTGGAACTGGAAGGGAATTTAGTCCAGTCCTTTCTTTTCACAGATAAGGAAATTGAGGAGCAAAGAGGACAAATCTTGCTCATGAACATACTGTGAATAGAGATTTATCATTATATGAATAAAATAAATAAATAATAAATTGTTTAGGTCTGCTATGGTCCCTAGCCAGCAGTGTAACTTCACAGGTTTCTCCCGTGGCTTTGGAAATTATGCTCCTTTTCAACTGCATTTCTCATAGATCCAAGGGGCTGAGAATGACTTGGGGCAAGGGGTGGATAACATGTCCTTCTGGTTATTTCCTGAACTCCCAGCATCTTACCAAGCAAGAGAATAATAGCCCTTCCAGGATTTGTACCACCAAACCAGCTATTAGAACTTCCAAGCTGGAGAGTGGGGGTGAGGAAGATTGGGAGGCTGGCCTAATTAGCATGTTTGTAGTGCTAATAATGGTGGGCTTACTCACTGTGTCAGCCTGGTGCGCCCCCACTTTCACTCCTCTGACTTGTTTATAAACAGGACATTAGAGCTCCAGAAAGAATCCCTACAGAGTTGCCGTCCAGCTCATCAGAGAAGTCCTCAGAGTCACTATAGGACAGAATGTGAAATGCAAGGGACAGGGAGAAGACAGAGTGATCAGATGTTGGACAGAGCACAGGATATGAGGAAGCAGGAACCTGGAAGTCTGGAAGGGTAGAGGGGAGGGGGGAGAACTTGGAGAAAAGGGACAGTCTCTTAGGGGTTTTCTAGATAGAAATCTCTCACCTGAGCCTGGAGGAGAAGGACAGACTTAGAGTCACAGGATCAATGAAGAATTAGACTCATAAATTCATCTTTCACTCACAGACCCAGAAAGTCTCAAGTTAGAGAGGAATCTTAGAGGTTATCTGTTTAATCAATTCAATATATGCACATTTATTAAGCACTTGCTGATGATACATGGACAAAAGTGAGACAATTCCTGCCTTCAGGGAGCTTACAACTTATGGGAGAAATAACATATACATGAATACACATATATAAAATATAAACCAAATAAATATAGGGTAATTTGAAGGGGAAGGGAAGAAATACTAGCACTTGGAAGAATCATGAAAAGCCTCGTATAGAACAGGGCACTTGAACTGAATTTTGAAGAAAAGTAAGGATTCTAAAGATGGAAGAAGGAATACATTTTTTGGCTTTTGCAAAAGCATAGAGAAAAGTAAGGGATTGTCTTGTGTAAGGAAATAGTAAGGAGTCCAGTTTGTCTGGAATGCTGAGCTCTTGAAGGAGATGCTATAGAATAACCTGGGAAAGGTGGGAGGAAGCCCAAATGTGAAAGGCTTTTGTTAACAAAAGGAAGGATTTGTATTTCAGTCTGGAGGTAATAGGGAACCAATGGAGTATATTGAGCAGGACAGTGACATGGTCAGACTTGTGGTTTAGCCATATTTCTTTGGTAGCTATGTGAAAGACAGATTGGAAAGGGGAGAGAATTGAGGCAGAGTGATCAATTAGGAGACTTAAAAGAAAACATTAATAAGTACTTGTTGAACTGAAATGAACAGAATCAAGTGAAGGAATAAGACCATAGACACAAAGCCACAAAGCTTTTCATCTTCTGCTCCACATAATGCCTGATGAGGAACTTCTCAATAAAGATCTAGCATGTTTAAATTTTTTTAATTAATCAATAATTTTATACTAATCATTTAATAATACTTGTTTAATAATTTTAACTAAATAATTCTAATATAAATTAAATTTAAATTTAACAATTATCTTGGATAATAAATGGAGATTCCAGGTGTTTGAGGAGGGGTTCTGGAGTGAATAGGATGGAAAAAGATCTGAAAAGAGTCAGAGAAATATTATCAAAATGACCCAGTGAAGCATCCTAGTCACAGTTGAGATGATCCATATTGCTCACACATTCCTTAACATTGACACGTGGTCCTCTGAGGCTCAGAGTTTTAAGTGACTTGATCAAGGGGAGTGTAGTTATTCAGCTGAGACTTCCTAATTCCACCTTTGATGCCCTGTTTCCTCTCCAGAGCCTAAACCCAACTTTTTATCCTTTTCTTGCCTGACAGGTCACCAAGATGCTGGTTGTGGTGGTGATTCTGTTTGCCCTTCTCTGGATGCCATATCGAACCCTGGTGGTGGTCAACTCCTTCCTCAACCCACCCTATCTGAATCTCTGGTTCCTCCTCTTCTGTCGAATCTGCATTTACCTGAACAGTGCCATCAACCCCATAATCTACAACCTCATGTCTCAAAAGTTCCGCACAGCCTTTCAGAAGTTGTGCAGGTGCAGGTCAGCCCAGCCTGAGCCCCCATCCCACGACATGGTCCCTGTCCATTACAGCTTCATGAAAGATTGTTCCCGAAATGACTCTGACTCTCACTCCAACCAGTATAACAGCATCCCTGGGCCTGGGCCCAGGAGCTAACTGTCCATATAAGATTGAGCCCTGGGATCTTGGAGCCTAGACAGGGGGAGCCCTAGTAGGCTGAGAGCCCCTACCTATAAATGGGATGGAATGGTTAGTTTCAGGGGGGACCTTGGTACCAAATGCATGAAATGAGCATGTTTAGTTAGGTTGGGGATGGGTGGGTGAGAATGACCAAAAGATTCCCAAGATGGGAAGTAATTTGCCCAAGATTTCAGAGAAAGTTAAGAACAAAGTCAGGATTTGAACCCAGGTTCTCTAATTCCAATAGACCACAATGCCTATCTTTCTTCTTAAGGGATAGAAGAGAGAAATAAAGGGTTAATGGATTTCATAAGAATCACTCAGTAGGCTATCAGTCTCTCAGTTATCAGTCTCTACATGTCAGAGCCCTCTCTTTCTTGCTGATTGGTCCTCTCCTCCCCAAGGAAATCACAGTTATCTCAAAGTTCCCAGAAGAAGGCCCTAGTAGACCAGGGAGAAACATTCTGCCATCTCCAGCCAGAGATTGCCATAATTGTCCCAGGCAGCTTGTAGAAGGGAGACTTCCATGGAAGGTGCTTTGAAGAATAGGGAGGCAGGCCATTGTGGAAAGCCAAACCAGCAACCCACCTGGAAGGTCATCCCAGTCTAGTCACTGCCCACTGGATTTCCTGTGTCAATTTTGTGAATTCTAAATGTGAAGGGAGTCATTCTACTTTCTTAAATTTGCCCAAATGTTTTCAATCAGATAAGACAGTCTGGGTGAGAGAGAACTCCTTAGGGAATTCTCTAATTTCATACTGACCTGGAGAAGTGGCACGCTGAAGACATTTTGGAAAGGTGAACATTTTGGGGGTAGGGTGTGGGGGTGGGAAACAGACCTTTTTTGCATGACTAGAAGCTATGCTTATCCTTCTATTTTTCACTTAAAAATAATGGTGGACAATTCTTTTAATTAAGCTGTTACCCCCAACTCTAGAAGCAACTGTATTTCAATATATAACAAGACATTCTCTGTTCTCATGAGAGTCAGTGAAGACACACAGTTCCAGGGAGTGCCCAGAAGAGCAGAAAGGATCCAGTGGAGAAAGGGATGAATTTTGAATTTTCTGAGAGAAAGAATCTACTCCCATCCAACCCCCACTCTTGGCACTCACTCTCCCACAGGGACCCACCAAAATGATCCTCAGTTCCTCAAGATAAAGGAAGAGTGCCTGGGGAAGAAAAAAGTGGAGATTGGACAGATAAAGACTCTAGCCCCACTTGGCCTTACATTTGAACCTAGTCTCTCACTGGGACTTCCAGTGACAGAGTCATTGGGAAGAGGGATTCAAGAAATAAATGCCATACCTAAAGAAAGTGTGGAGGCTTATTTCTATGTACCTCCCCCTGAGACTGCGTGATCTAATTATTTCTTTGTAATTATAGTAAAAACAATTCACATTTCTCAGTGCTTTAAGGGTTAGAAAACATTAGACAGTACAAAATGTTATTTTCCCATTTTCAAGGTGAGGAAATTGAGATTCAGAGTAGTTACTTGCCCAAGACCCGAGTCCAAGCCTGTCTTGAATCCAAGCCCCATACTCTTGAAACTGGTGGTTTCTGGGGTACTGGAACCCATTGCTGGAATACAATAGATTCTGAGATGCAATCACCACTTAGAGTATGTTAACCAAAATCTTTTTATTATTCACAGATATTTTATTTTCCCAATTACATGTGATAATTTTTAACATATGTTTTTTGACATTATAAGATCCAAATAGTCTCTCTCTCTCTCTCCCTTCCCTCCTGCCTTTTGAAGATAACAAAATTCTTGATCAGATGGGAGGATGAGAAGGATGGTCAGGCTAGCTAGGGATGAGTTGGTGTATGGATGTGGGAGGATATTAGGCAGATGCTTGGAGACTTAGAGCATCCCAGCCTGACATCTCAGGCATCCCAGGGCACACATACATGGGATTTAGAAATAGCTCTTAGAGGTCATCTGGGCTTAATGCCCATCATTCATATATTCAGCATGTATTTGTTGGGTGTCTATGGGCCAAGCATTAGACTAGGGATACAATGACAAAAAATGAAACAATACCTAAGGAAACAGGCTCAGGAAGAAGAGGTGATTTGTCCAGGAGCAAAGTGGGGATTCAGAACCTAGATCCTCTAGTTCCTTCCTCTCTCAGGCTCCTTCTCTTTGATCTGCCTAATGGTTCTACCCCAAACTCACCCCACCAGCTGACCCCAGATAGGATGGGTTTGCCATGGTAACAGGGAAGCAGCTGCCCCTCCTTTCCTACCTGATGGCAAACGTACCAGAACTAGAATATCTACAGATCATCTTCCTAGAAAGCAAACAGATGCTTCTCGCTTCCCATACACACTGAAGACTTAATTGGCTCTTGGGAAAAGGGTTGAGCTGATGGCAAAACAGAGCCCAAAGCTCCCTCCTGTGGGCAACAGGGGAAAGGAGCCAAAGGACCCAGGTGACTCAGTCCATTAGGTAACTGGTAAGTGGGGCAGTAATAACAGAAGAGCACCCTTTCCTATATCCTATTCTCACCTTGCCCCTGCATAACTAACAAGTGCCACCCGGTTGAGATTTGACCTTCAGCAGGTGGAGAGAGTTCTGAGGACTGAACCTGAAATCTAGTCCCCACAAGGCCACTCTCATTGTGTGCCCTTGGGCAAATTATTTCCCCTCTCTGGGGCTCAGTTTCCCCACCTGTAAAATGAAGAAGGTGACTAAATGACCTTTTCTTTCTAGTTCTAATTTTCAAACTTCATAATAACTGGATGAGTTATGAGTTTTATATTTACATTTATGAGTTTTATAGTTCACAGACATTTCATATAATCTTTATAATAGCTATAAATATAGAACTATAATAGCAGGGCAGGCATTATACCCATTTGAAAGATGAGATACTCAAGGTTCAAAGAATCTGAGACTTGTTTCAAGACACATAACTCATAAAAATAGGTTGTTTTTTTTTTATCCTGGGACTCCATTCTAGGAGCATAGGGCCACAACCAGTAGGCAATGGGTCACACAGCTGGGAAGTGTCTGAGCCCAGACTTGAACCTAGGACCTTTTGTCTCTAGGCCTGGCTCTCAATCCACTGAGCTAGCCCAGCTGCCCCTACTTTAGGTTGCAGTTTCTTTAGCAGATGTAGTTTTTACAGGGTGGGGTTGCTAGCCCCACGCCCAACCCTCCTCCTTTTTTCATCCAGGCTAGGGACCGTCATTGGCCCAGGAGTGGTAAGGGTGGGCAGTAGGGGTCAAGTGACTTGCTCAAGGTCACACAGCTGGAAGTGTCCGAGGCCGGACTTGAACCTAGGACCTCCAGTCTCTAGGCCTGGCTCTCAATCCACTGAGCCACTCAGCTGCCCCTATAAAAATAGTAGGTCTATATATTTATATGGTAAATAATTTGAAACATTATTTAAATTAAAGTACCATATAAAAATAGTAGGTCTATATATTTATATGGTACTTTAATTTAAATAATGTTTCAAATTATTTATTTTATTTATGTAGTGCCTTAAGGCTTACAAAGTGTTCTTCCCACAAGAGCTCATTTGAACCTGACAACAGTCCTGTAAGGTTGATGATGCAGGTCTCATCAGCCCCATTTGACAGATGAGGCTTAGAGTTGAGCCCAAAGACCCATGATTAAAAGTAGTGGAACCAGGACTCAAGCCAGGTTCTCTTGACACCTATCCTGACCCTTTCTGACTCCATTTGGGCTGTTTTTGGCAAAGATATTGGACTGGGTTGCCATTTCCTTCTGAAGTTGCCATTTCAAACTGAAGTCAATGGGATTAAGTGACTTGCTCAGGGTCACCCAGCTAGGAAGTGTCCGAGGCCAGTGATGGTAAACCTGTGACACGCATGTCAGCACTGACACATATAGC
This sequence comes from Gracilinanus agilis, assembly GCF_016433145.1. Taxonomy (NCBI): domain Eukaryota; kingdom Metazoa; phylum Chordata; class Mammalia; order Didelphimorphia; family Didelphidae; genus Gracilinanus; species Gracilinanus agilis. Next base: position 240,862,685 of record NC_058131.1, on the reverse strand, counting down.
CATTTTCGATGACATGCAGCCACATGCAGCCGTGTACTGAGAAATATGGGGCCGCATGCTGAGGATGAAACATCTGCTGTAGTATAGACACTCTGTGCACTATAGATGACAATTTGACCTATATTAATTTACCTATTTTGGTTTATTAAATACAGTTATATGTTACAATTACACATTTTTGTTATTTAAACTATAAGTATCACAAAATTATGGTTTTTTCCTCGAAGTGACACACCACCTGAGTTATGCTTGTTTTTTTGGCGAATTTTGACACACAAAGCTCAAAAGGCTGCCCATCACTGCTCTGAGGCTAAATTTGAACTCAGGAATATGAGTCTTCCTGACTTCCAGCCCAGCACTCTATCCACTTGCCACCTAACTGCCCGGAGTCACCATATCATACCACATCTTTCCCTTCTCCCGCCCAGGGCAAGATAGTCCCTTTGGCACTGGGGATCTGGAAATGGTGGGCAGAAAAGAATGAAGAGAGACAAAAGTCAAAGGAGGGATCCCAGGAACAAATCTACAAGCTTCCTCCTGCTTTGGGGTTCTGTGCCTCCAAAGCGGAATAACGATGAGGGTGCTAGACAACCTTCCTCCTGCCTTCCCTCGGTCATTTGGCCAAACTCCTCTCTGCTGCTTTAGACTTTGCACACTGTCCCCTGCATCTGGGAGGAGACCAGATCAAGAAGTAATTCATTTGGGTTTCTGGGAACCTGGTTCTGGCAGCCGCTGGCATGAAGATGAATGATGGTGAGCTCATTCACCTGCTCTGCCTTTGCAAACTCAGTGAGGACAACAGTTCCCTTGTAGAGAAGAAGAAACTGAGGGGCTGGGGATATATGGACTAAGTTCCATCTTGGGGAATGTGTAAATGGGGAATAGGGGAGTGGGTGGAGGCAGGAGTGTAGAAGCACCAAGAAAGAGGATGTATCTCCCCTCAGTGAGTTGTAGAGCTGCAGGGCTGGGAGGGGCTTTTGAACGTAGAATGTTGGATCTAGGGTCTTGGAGCACAGAATGTAGAGTGTTACTGCTACATGGCATCTTTTTTTTTTTTTTTAACCCTTACCTTCCATCTTAGAATCGATACTGTGTATTGGTTCCAAGGCAGAAGAGTGGTAAGGGCTAAGTGACTTGCCCAGGGTCACACAGCTAGGAAGTGTCTAAAGTCAAATCTGAACCCAGGACCTCCCATTACTGGGTCTGGCTCTCTATCCACTGAGCCACTTAACTGCCCCTTGCTGCTGGCACAAATCTTAAGTGTTAGTACCCAGAATACTAGCTGCTTGTGACCCTATTCTATTCCAACACAGACTCATTTAGGTGCCATATTTTACCCATTATCTCCACCTCTCTAAATCCCACTGGTACTTTCAGTTTCTGCCTTGAGGAGGGGAAGAAGGAGCCTCCAAAGGCTCCACCTCTCAGGTAAGCAGAGATTGTCAGCTTGTTTTATCCCTACTGACACTTGTTCTCTTTCTCAAACAAAACAGAGCAACAACAACAAACAAACCTGAAGATAGGATGTTAATCTTTGGTGTGGTCACAAGAAAACAATGTCCCAAAGAGGGAGGTGGCCAGCCTCGCCTCCCCACCCATACCCTGTCCTCAGTGCCCAATGGCCCAGGGGTCCCGTCACCAGGCAGGACTAGGGTCATAGCTTTAGGTCTGGAAGAGGCTTTTAAAATCAACCAGTCCAGAGCTATTGTCAGCAAAACAAGGCTCCAAGAAAATTACTCCAAGGGAATCAGGATCAAAAAGAAAAACAAACACTATCCACAGCCAAAGAAGGAGCTGTTGGAACCTGATTGCAGATCTTTCACTTTTATATCCTCTAGGAATTTTTTTATTGGATGTAGGATATGTACCTTCCCTCGCGACATGAGCAATATGGAAATATGTATTGAATGAAAGTATGAGTTTAACCTGTATCAGACTACTTGCCACCTGAGGGAAGGGAAGCAAAGGAAGAAGGGAGAGAATCTGAATCACAAAATGTCAGAAAACAACTGTCAAAAATTGTTTCTATATATAATTGAAAAAAAAATTTTTGATTAAAAAGTCTAATCCAATCCCCTCATTTTATAGACGAGGAAATGGAGTCCCCCAGAGGGTAAATAATTTAGGTCACATAGATAGTAATAGTGCCAGGATTCAAACCCAGACCTTCTGGTTAAACTGCCAAGTTCAGTTTAACATTCTTCTATCAGAGAGTATGCTACCAAAATACCATTGCTAAGGGGAAGCTGGGTAGCTCAGTGGATTGAGAGCCAGGCATAGAGACAGGAGGTCCTGGGTTCAAATCGGACCTCAGACACTTCCCAGCTGTGTGACCCTGGGCAAGTCACTTGACCCCCATTGCCTATCCTTACCACTCTTCTGCCTTGGAGCCAATACACAGTATTGACTCCAAGACGGAAGGTAAGGGTTTAAAAATAAAATACCATTGCTAAAAAGGCTGTATAAATTGAAGCCTAGCAAGTCCTACTATCCTCTGCTCTGGTCAGATGACATTTGAAATATTATATTCCATTCTGAGTACCACATTTTAAGTATATTGTCTAAGATCCAGCTTCTGGTATGCTTCCAGGGATTGGGAGCTGACTACCTCCTGAGGCAATCCCTTCCATTTTTGGCCATCTCTAATGGTTGGGAACCAAAATCTCCTGCCCAACACCTCCACTCTTATTTCTTATATAGTTAATTTATGGCCAAAGATAAAGGGGAAACGTTGTGCAATGAGAAAAGTGCTGGATCTGGAGTTAGAGGATCTGCCTAGGTTCTAGACCTAGATCTGCTATTTACTTGCTGTATGACCTTAGGCAAGTCTCTTGATCTCTTTAGATCTCAATCTCCTTATCTACCCAATGAGGGGATTAGACTTGGGTGACTTCTAAGCTTCTTTTCATCTCTGTGTATGATCCCATAGCCCAGGTCTTCTCACCCCTGGACTTGTCTTAACTTTTACCTATTCCTGGAGGACCAAGATTTTGCTTCCTGGGATCACTATTTCCCAAGACTCCAAAGAGCTCTCATTCCCGTCCCTTTTTAGGCAATGAATGGATTAGGAAAGGGTACAAAGATAGAGGATATAAGAGACAAGTGATAGAGTGAAATGGACTCAGCCTCCAGAGAGCTGGCATCAAGTCCTAGCTTGGTCATTTACTAATCATATAAATTAGGACAAGCTACTTAGCTCCCTGGGCTCAGTTTCTTTAAATTGTACCTCCATGCTCCAATAAAACAACCATAATTTCTATCCTGACAGCCCTCAAAGTAAAATTGTAAATGGGTTACAGAGAAGTGGGCCTCCCATTATTGATCAGTAGCATCTTTTTTTTCCTCAAGATTTCAAATGTGTAAGGACCGCCGGGATGGCTGGGTCCATAGACAAACCTCTGTCTGTTAGAGCAGGGATGGAGAGGGAGGCAGGTAGGAAGTCTAGGCAGATGGGAAGTGGGATGTTCTATGTATCCTGGGAGGTTGCAGGAGTGGGGAGGGGATGAAAAAAGTTTTTCTCCCACGAAGGGGCAGTGATCCCAAGATGGTGGGGAAATTTGGAGTCTACCCAGCAATTGGATGGAAAGGAAATGGAGTGAATTCCCAGAGCTAGGGAATGGTTCATCAAAGAGACCATTAACACATCAATATTCTAAGAAATAAAAACCAAGAAAAACACACCTGAGGGATTCACTTTAATTTGAAAGAAGAATCAATGGAAACATACAGAAGCCCCAGTGAGTCGAGCCTGAGCTCTCTCTTGGCCTGAGCCCCATAGTCCTTTGGGACCCTTCATCTGTGGGAAAGGGTGCCCAGAGACAGCTCCTGACTCTTCCTGATTAGTTCTAAATGCTTTTGTACTGCCTCTTTTCCAGCCTCTAGTCAGAAAGAAGGCTGAGGGCTCAGCAAACCCCTTAGCCACATGAGTTTTAGCTTCCATCTTTTCCCACAAGCGAGGTAGTTATTCCCTGAAGGAAAAAAAATATATGGGAACAAATGGGATGGTTATGTGGGTAATCATCCCTAGCCTTTGCTTCATGTCTGAAAATTTCCCACATATTTTCCCAGCACCTTGCACATAGTAGGGACTTCATACATTTTTGTCCCATTTTCTGTCCTTGACCATCCTATTTGCTTCTCAACGACAGTCCCAGGAGGGCCTCAGGACAGGGGTGATCAAGCCTGTGTGATTTCAGATGTGGAAACTGAAGCACAGAATGGGGAATAATGAGAAGTATAATAGAAAGAGCATCCAAGTAGGAGTCACACCATTAACTAGCTGTATAACCAATTAAGTCCCTTCTATTCTTTGGACTCTACATTGTTTTAAAATTTTTTATTAAAAAAAAAAAACAAAAACAACCTCTTGGGGGCAGCTGGGTGGCTCAGTGGAGTGAGAGTCAGGCCTAGAGACAGGAGGTCCTAGGTTCAAATCTGGCCTCAGACACTTCCCAGCTGTGTGACCCTGGGCAAGTCACTTAACCCCCATTGCCTAGTCCTTACCACTCTTCTGCCTTGGAGTCAATACACAGTATTGTAAGGGTTTAAATACACAGAAGGTAAGGGTTTAAAAGAAAAAAAATACCTTTTACCTTCTGGCTTAGAATCATTACTAAGTATAAGTTCTGAAGCAGAATATCAGAAAGGGCTAGCAATGGGAGTTAAGTGACTTGCCCAGGGTCACCTAGATAGAAAGTGTCTGAGGCCAGATTTGAACCCAGAATCTCCTGACCCTAGACCTGGTTCTCAATCCGCTAGCTGCCATTCTTTATCCATATGCACCCAGTGACACAGGACCTAAGGCTCTGGGTTTATAGACTATATTTAATCTTGGGGTGTATAAATGAGGGAAAGGGAGGAGGGGGTTGAAGCAAGAGTATGCTGGAGCCAACTACAATGGATCCCTAGAGCCCTAGTGAATGAGCAGGACCTGGGCTCACTCCTGGCTTGGGCTGATGGCTCTGAAAAAGTCTGCATCAGCTGGAGAGGAAACCCTGAGACAGCTTTTAACTCCCTCTGTTTAGTTCTAAATGCCTTTTTGCAGCCTTTCTAGACTCTAGGCAGGGAGAAGGCTGAGGACTAAGAGAACCCCTAGGTCAAGTGAATTTTAGTCTCCTTCTTCATAGAGTCCATTATTAAATTTTTCTGTAAGAGCTTTTACACATAGGAAATCAGCAATGCTACAAATCAGTACTTGATTTATTGTTTTGTTGATTGTTCAGACTTACAAAGTATTGATGAAAACCTCTGCTGACTGAAGCATACTCGTTTTAGGTTATTTTCCTATTTTTGTATATTTTCTTTCAAAATATGGCTAATATGGACATATGTTTTGCATAGCTTCACATACATAATTGAGATCATATCACTTGAGGATAAAGAATTGGGGAGGGTAGGAGAGAGGGAGATTTGGAACTTGAAATTTTTTTAATGAATGTTAAAATTTATTTACATGTAAATGGCTAATATTTGATGAAATAAATAAAATATATTTTTAAAGTATTAATGCATATTAATCTAAAAATATGTAATACATTCATTCTTCTCCCAGTCTGTTTTAAAAAATATTTTCTTTTCCAATTACATGTCATAAATATCTTCAACATTTGTTTTCTGAAATTTTAAGATCTGAATTGTCTCTCCCTCCCTTCTCCTTTCCCTTCCCCTAGATCAGGGGTTGGCAATGTATGGCTTTCAAGCCATATCTGGCTCTTTTGAGGGCCAGATATGGCTCTTCCTTCAGGAGCCATAAAGTCAAATTTTTTTCAGGCACTGTTACAGGAGGGCGCGCTGTGAGCACTGTACGGCTCTCACGAAATTACATTTTAAAAAATGTGGCGTTTATGGCTCTCACG
>NC_058131.1:240823678-240853448 GCF_016433145.1 Gracilinanus agilis | reverse complement strand
GCCACTTCCCAGCTGTGTGACCCTGGGCAAGTCACTTGACCCCCATTGCCCACCCTTACCAATCTTCCACCTATGAGACAATACACCGAAGTACAAGGGTTTAAAAAAAATATTTGGGTCAACAAAACTATTAAATATAGGAAAGATTTTATTTAATTTGACAGTCTCCCAGATATGCACAGTCCTCATAACTCACAAAACCAGTGAAGGACAAGGGCCAGGTTTATTCTTCCACATCACAATAAGCCACAAAGCTTCTCAACTTTGACTTCAACTTCTTGGATCATGAACTTCTCAGTGAGATCCAGGGGGCTTAATACTGGAACTCTAATCAAGATACCACTCCTATTCCTACTCCAGTGCTGAATGAAGCTGAACTTGGGTCAAGGAATTCTATATCTTTTTTTTTTTTTTTTAAATTTTAAACCCTTAACTTCTGTGTATTGACTTATAGGTGGAAGATTGGTAAGGGTAGGCAATGGGGGGTCAAGTGACTTGCCCAGGGTCACACAGCTGGGAAGTGTCTGAGGCTGGATTTGAACCTAGGACCTCCTGTCTCTAGGCCTGGCTCTCAATCCACTGAGCTACCCAGCTGCCCGGAGGAATTCTATATCTTGCCACTATCTTCATCAGCTGTTTTGTGTAGGACCTCATGGTTCCCTTCTTTTGCGGGGAACACATATTTCACTATTGCATATGGTTCCCTGGTTGAGTCTAATGGATATTCAAGAATGCAGGCCTTCCCTTTAGAAAATTAATTCCCAATGCCTGTAGCTCTTTCTCCTTTCTGTCCCTCTCATTTTTAGTTTTCTGTTTGTATCCTCTCCCTTAAAAAAAAAGTTATTACTATCTTTTGTTTTTACACGCTCTCTAGTATCCTTGCTCTACCTCACTTCCAGAGAGTCATCCTGTGTAATTAATGACATGGTTTTTTTTTTTTTTTTTTTTTTTTTACCCTTGTACTTCGGTGTATTGTCTCATAGGTGGAAGATTGGTAAGGGTGGGCAATGGGGGTCAAGTGACTTGCCCAGGGTCACACAGCTGGGAAGTGGCTGAGGCCAGGTTTGAACCTAGGACCTCCTGTCTCTAGGCCTGACNAACCCTTGTACTTCGGTGTATTGTCTCATAGGTGGAAGATTGGTAAGGGTGGGCAATGGGGGTCAAGTGACTTGCCCAGGGTCACACAGCTGGGAAGTGGCTGAGGCCAGGTTTGAACCTAGGACCTCCTGTCTCTAGACCTGACTCTCACTCCACTGAGCTACCCAGCTGCCCCAATTAATGACGTTTTAAAAATAAAAGAGGAAGAAGAGGGAAAAAAAATAGCAAAACCAATCAATGCATCTAAAAATCTGAAAATATATACAATTGTTCACACCCAGGAATTTCTTGCCTCTATAAAGAAGACCAGGGAGAGATGTTGTCATATCTCTTCTTTGAGATCATGCTTACTTTTGGTAATTTTAGAACATTTACTTTCAGTTGTTTTATTACATTTGATCTTTCTGTTTGCATTGCTGTAAGTCATTATGTATATTATTTTTGTGGCTCTCTTTATTTCACTTTGCATCGGTTCTCATAAGTCTATGCTTCTCTATATTGAACATATTAATTATTTCTTAGGGTATGATAATATTCCCTTCTATTTATGTACCGCAATTTATTTAACCATTCCCCAACCAATAAATATCTACTTGGTTTCTAGTTGTTTGTTACCATAAAGTACTGCTAAAAGTATTTTGGTGTATGTGGGGCACTATCTTCTCATCACTGATCTCCTTGGGGTAAATGACTAGTAGTGGAATCTCTGGATCAAAGACTATAGACATTTCAGTCACTTTATTTGCATAATCCCAAATTGCTTTCCAATATGATTGCACACTAATGATTCTCAGTTCTACCAACCACGCACCGGTGTACTTATCTTCCTAAAATCCCTCCAATATTATTTCCATCTTTTGTTATCCTTAATTTGCTGAGTATGAGGTAAAAATCTCAGGGTTGGTTTGTTTTGTTTTTCTCTTATTATTAGTGATTTGGTGCACACTTTCTTGTAACTGTTAATCATTTGCAATTCTTGGAGTAATGGATAGAGCCCTGAGTTCAAATCCTACCTCAGATAATTTCTAGCAATGTGTTCCTGGGCAAGTCACTTCACCTCTGTCTAGTTCAGTTTCATTATTTATAAAATAAAGATATAAAATATAAAAATATAAAATAAAATAAAGCAAGAGCATTTGCTTCTCAGGTTGTTGTGAGGATAAAAGGAAACAATATTATAAAGCCTTCTGAGAGTCTTAAAGCTCTATTTAAGTGTCAGTTGTTGTCATGTCCTTTAATCTTTCCCTTTCCCACTTATCCCTTTCAGAGGCCAAGTCTAAGGGGTCCAGGTATATGAACTGGTCATAGGTCAGTCATGGTGTGAGGGGCAAGGTAGGTTTCATGCCTTATCAAAGGAGTCAGACTTTTTTTTTAAACCCTGACCTTCCATCTTAGAATCTATACTGTGTATTGTTCCAAGACAGAAGAGTGGTCAGGGCTAGGCAACTGAGGTTAAGTGACTTGCCCAGGGTCACCCAGCAAAGAAGTATCTGAGACTAGATTTGAACCCAGGACCTCTCAGCTCTAGGCCTGGCTCTCAATCCATTGAACCACCCCGCTGCCCCCCTCAGGGAGTTAATCTTGACAAAGAAATTCTATCTGTTCTTCTTCACTGGGTCCTAATCAGGACTTTGGCCCCTTATTCAATGAAAAATCATCAAAGGCCTCCCTGGTAAGCAAGTTGGGACTCAGGACAACGTCTGAGGGATACCTGCTACATGTTAAATGAGAGTTGGATTAGATGATGTCTAAAGGACCTTCCAACTTCAACACTCTCAGTGTGATTCTATGAACTGGATCCCCTGGACCTGAAGCCACCCTGGACAAACCGTGGAGGCAAGTGGTGAGGCTGGTAGCTCTTTTCTCATTCAAGGTCCGCACCTGGGTGCTGGAGGGAGAGGGAGATGACGAGGAGGGAGCTCCACTCTCAATGAGCTCATTTTGGTCTTAGACTTAAAATGAATGCTTAACTATCCATTTGGATTTATCCAGTTCCCTGCAGAAGCCTTGGAGTCTGCAGAAGAGCTACCTGGGGAGTGGGAGGAGTGGGAGAAGATAGGAGGGTAGAGGTAAAGGAAAGAGGAAAGCGAGAAGCAGGGCTCCTCCTGAGCACAGAGCCCTTTCCTATGTTGTCAGGGAGTTCTACTGAAGTTATTGCCTTGTTCTTTGGTTTCTAGAGCTGGAATGGGTGGAGAGGCTCACCCAAGCTCTTCCCTTTCTTGGCCCAGGTCCAACTCCCAGCTCTGTTCTTCCTCTTCCTTATTAGGACACTCTTCTAGGTAGCCATGGCAGTGGGTGGAAAGAGCCCAGAAAGCTAGAGCTAAGGGAGACAGGTGCAAATAGAAGGAGGGGGACAGGCAGGGGCAATGGATAACCCTGGCCCCTTATAATTTGCATTTCTGTTGTTCATTAAGACTGACAAAAACCTTTCCTCACAATAACCCTGTGAGTCAGACAAAGCAGAGATTAGGATAAGGCCTTTGAGATTATCTCCACTTTATTCTAATGATAAGAATAGCATCATCTAGCATTTATATAATGGGCTTTACAAATATTATCTCTTTTGATCCTCACATCAATCCTGAGAGGTAGGTGCTATAATAATAATCCCCATTTTACAGATAGGGAAACTGAGGCAGGTAGCAGTTAAGTAGCTTACCCAGGGTCTTAGGGCCAGTAAGTGTCTGGTATTGGAAATCAGGTCTCTCTGACTTCAGGCTCATGGCTCTATCCATTGTACCACCCACCTGCCTTCTCTCCTTTGTACATTATTTGTGTATGTTGTGGCCCCATTAGAAGGTGAGCTCATTGAGAGCAGGGAATCTTTTTTATTTCCACTAGTTTTTTAGATGATTTTCTCAGATTCTCTAGATATGCCATCATGCCATCTGCAAAAAAGTGATAGTTTAGTTTCCTCATTGCCTATTTTGATCCCTTCAATTTCTTTTTCTTCTCTAATTGCTACTGCTAGTGTTTCTAGTACCATGTTAAATAGTAGAGGAGATAATGGGCATCCTTGTTTTACTCCTGATATTATTGGGAATGCTTCTAACTTATCCCCATTGCAGATGATGCTTGCTAATGATTTTAAATAAATACTGCTTATTATTTTGAGGAAAGACCCTTTTATTCCTATACTGTCTAGTGTTTTCAATAGGAATGGGTGTTGTAGGGAATATTTTTTAGCATCAGTACTTAGAACAGTGCTTGGATGATCTGTGGAGATCTATTTATCATCTCCACATAATCTGATAAGGATGGCTTAGTTGATAAGAAGTAATGGACATGAAAGATCTTTTAGCTCATGCTTCCAGCTCTCTGGCAGCATAGAGTTTATTATATATACTTCAAGACTCACTTCACACAAAAGAACCCCCCAAAACTTTGGGTTTGCTCAGAAGTTACAAACTACGTCGTGTCAAAACACAAAGATTCTCAATGGCTTCCAAATAGAACAAGGCCAAGGCTGAATTTTGACTGGGTTCTTATCATTTATTCTAAATCTGGGCAAAGTGCCCCTGCTAAGGTTTCGGCCTTGGCTTTACCAAGCAGCTGCATTCCTGACCAAAGGGGAAGAATGTTAACCTCTTGACTACTGGTTTGCTAAGAGCTTAAAGCTTTTCAATAAGGCTGCAATACTTTTCAACAATAAGTGTGTGGATCACAAAAGGGGTCAAAAGAGGAGTCTCAGATTTTTATCTATTTGAGACTGTTTCTCTTATTGGCTTCCCACAATGATCCAGTATAAACAAATACAAGACCTATGACAAAGAATACTATCCACCTCCAGAGAAAAGAACTGTTGGAGTCAGATGCAGATCAAAGCATACCATTTTTTACTTTATTTGTGATTTTATTTGGGGAGGGGGGTGGTTTGAGTATTCTCTTGCAACAATGACCAATATGGAAGTAAGTTTTGTATGATAATACACATATAACCCAGATCAAATTGCTTGTCATCTCTAGGAGGGAGTTAAAAAGGGAAAGAGGGAGGCAAGTTGTATCTTATAATTTTGGATAACGTATGTTGAAAATTGTTAATTACATGGAATTGGGGAAATAAAACCTTTTATTAAAAATAAAATTTGAATTTTTTTAAAAGGACAATGCTTGGTGCATAGTAGGAACTTAATAAATGTTTGCTGGTGATTCATCTGACAGATGAAACTAAGCTTCAGAAAGATGATGTTATTTCTCAAGGTCATGCATAAAGCCAATCAATGTAGCAGCTAGGTCTTGGAAATCCAATATTGAAATATTCCAAATCCTGACTCTGGGAACTCTCCATTACTGTCACCATCCAAGCCAGGCCATGGCTTGTATTCCTCTTTGGAATGCAAAATGGCCCTGCACAACTTTCTTAGGCAGATCAGGAGCAATTAGCTGTATCATTGGATCCTGCTAGACCCATATAAGGCCATCAAAAGCTTTTCCCTTTTCTCTGTATCCCCAGAACTAGCACAGTATCTGGCACACAGTAAGGGTTCACTAAATGCTTGCTAAGACAGACTGACTCACCCTTAGAGGGCAGATATAAGAGGAGTGAAGTTACTTGGCTCTGTGCTAAGAATCAAGAGTCCCTATTTTCAGCCCCTCCCCATCTGCCACCCCTTAGGTACTCTTGTAATCAAATTACCACTAGTGGTGCTTCTGTAAAGCTATATTTGTGGACAACTCTGTTTTTCCCATTTACCCCTTATGTGACTTACCAAATCATAATTCCTTTTCCTGACTACCATTCTCTCCTATATGGTGGTCAATCATTTTTCAGTTGTGTCCAACTCTTTGTGATCACCTTGGGCTTCTCTTAGCAGAGATACTAGAATGGTTTGCCACATCCTGCTTTAGTTCACTTTCCAGATGAGGAAACCGAGGACAACAAGGTCAAGTGACTTGCCCAGGGTCACACAGCTAATAAGTGTCTAAAGCCAAATGTGAATTCAGAAACATGAGTCTTCCTGATTCTAGGTCAAGTGCTGTGTCCATTGAGCCACCTAGGCACCCCTCTTCTCTGGGTAGTCTCCTTTATTAGAATATAAGCTCTTGAAGATAGAAACTATCTCTATTTTATACTTGTATCTCCAGGGTTTAGTGCTACACCTGGTACACAGTAAATACTTAATAAATATTTTTGTTTCATTCATTCATTCATTTCTCTTTCCATTCTGCACAGTCTTTCTCCTCTCAGTGTTGGAGTGAACATAGTGATAGCCTCTCCTCAAAACTCACATGTTTCTTTTTCCAGGACAGTCCCTGGATTCAGCTGTGACAGAGGTAAAACCTGTCCCTGTGCCTTCCTGGGGCTCCTTGGGTACCCAACGATCCCCTCTGCTTCACCCATAAGGATTTGCCCTCCTTTCTCAGTTTTCTATGCCTCCTAAACCTATTCCTAAGTCAAACTTAAAGTCTTCTGCTTCCCAACCCCTTAGGTCTCTCTGTTCTCTCCTGATTCCAGCCTGTTAAATAGATCCTGGGCCATTCACAAATAGGACTATAGGCAAGTCACCTTCCCTTTCCCCCTCCAGGTTAAGTCAGACCTTAGTGTAACTATTTGAGCTTTGGTTTCCTCATCTGTTAGAATGAAAAGATAATATTTGTACTGACGGACCTCTTTGGACTCTTTTGAGAATAGATGAGAAAATCGATATAAAATATTTTGGAATCAAAAGATGCTGCTGATAAGGGACAAGGGAAAGCTTATTCTTGGTGCACTGCCATATTAGCTTTGCAGGAAACATACCTCCAAAGCTCATACTCCCAGTACCTGGTAGTATTGCTGTGGGTGTTGCCTTTATGGCTATAGATTGCAATTTTACTATACCTGCCTCCTTGGCAAACCTTTTCAGAGTTCTAGTGCCCAAAGGGCAAATTCAAGCTGTCCTTACTGGAAAGAGTTGAGGGGAGGATGTGCTTGCTTTGGGCCACTGGACAGAGGGGTGGGGCATGCAAAAAAAATGTCCTCTGCACTGGGAAGAGAGGGAACGGAGCAGCTAGTGTCGGCTCTGCATACATGCCACATCTTTGCCAACTCTGTCTAGGGCATGCTTATTCATGGGGCAGGAGATCTGTCCATCTATTTTCCTTTGTTTTCAATACATGACACCACCACCCTCTTTTCTTATCAGCCTGCAGGTGACCATCAGGACTTTGCTTCAGTCTATTTGTGCCCCCAAAGATGTGTCTCTCAGCCACAACTATGAGTCTTCAGACACATAACATCAGGAGATTCACAGATAGATAGCATCGTCAGGAAAATGTTTGTATTAAAAGAAAAGATGGGTCAATACATCAGGAAGAAGTTTGGGATTATGGAAATCATAGTGCAATTTCCTAAATCCAACCCTGCCTGCTTTTCTGGAGATCAGCAACTATCTTACTCTATTTGTATTTCCAGTATTCAGTGCTTTGTACATACTAAGTGCTTAAGTCAAGTCAGCAGGGATTTATTAAGGCCCTTTAGGGCTGGGGATATGAAGAAAGGCAGAAATAGTCCCTATCTCATTCATTCATTCATTCATTCATTCATTCATTCATTCATTCATTTTTTCTTCCTATTCAGCACTGGGCTCTGTCCATCTTCAGGGTCAGATATATTCCTGTCCTGGATATATTATTGTCAAGACAATAGTTATTTTTCATCCATGGAGTTTTTCCTATGTGGATTATTATGCCAATAATTTTTGAGTAATTATAGAATTCATTGACAAGGCTGTGGCTTGACACAATTAGCACGATATCATCTTCAATGGAAAATTTAATTATCTATAGGAAATATCTTTTCTACTTAGACTTTGCTCAGGATATCATCGTTGCTGCAGTTTAACAGGACAGAACCTGGAGGCAGAACCTTAGGCCAAAGGAATAGGCCTACAGGCAAATAGACCTTTAATTGCCCCCTCATGAAATCTGGAGTCATGAGATCTCTCTTCATGAATAATTCCTACTCATTCTATTTTTTTTTAACCCTTCCATACACACCTTCCTTCTTCCCATCTCTTTTTATGACAACATTTGAGAGGCAAGGGACAAGGGGAGGAGTTCTGAGGGCAGCGTGCTATTATTTTTATTGGGAAGAGAAGTAGGACCAGATAGATGGATGCCTGGAGAAGCCGACCTGGTCCCAGCCTATCAGTCCTAGAGCCAAGGCTGTTTGGGAAGCCTGGACTCTGACTGTCAGGATCACCAGCAGAGGGTTCCCTCACACTATCCTCATCCCTTTGTGCTCCAGTCAGGAGCTTTGAAACTTTAAGAGAAGGCGGGTGGCCTGAGAACAGCCTGGATATGACTAGCCACTCACACACTCCCCCCAGCACTGGTCAGAAAGCTTCTCTGGGTTTTCAGAATTCCATTCCCCAAAGTGATCATCAGAGATGGAAAGGCTCTTGGAGATCTTTAGGCCAACCTCTTTATTTGAGAGAAGGGGACAAGGAGGCTCTAAGACTTGCCCCAGTCCCACAGGGAATAGGAATAGGGTCTCCCACCTGTGCAGAGTGAGTGCTTCAGTTGGCAGAGGTCCTGCCCAAATGAGAAAAGTGGGGCTAAGCTCCTTCATCTCCCTTCTCTTCCTCTCCCCATCCACCTTCTACATCCTGGCCACATTAGCATTTAAAATAATGATAGCCTGCATTTGTATAGGGTATTGAGGTTTGCAAAATGCTTTACATATGTTACATCATTTGATTTACACAACAATCCTATGAGGTCAGTTTTCTCCCCATTTTATGGGTGAGGAAACTGAGGCAGACAAAGGTTATGTGACTTATTTTTGGTCAATATAGTTAAATAAATGTTTGAGGCAGGATTTGAACTTGGGTATTCCTGACTCCAAATCTAGCACTCTATTCACTAAGCCACCTTGTGACCACTTGGCAACTGTATGGTTAAGCTTTGCCCTACTTGACCTAACAGCTTTCTTTCTCCTTACCCAGGGTGTGCTAGAATCAACTCTTACAAGAGACCATTTTAAATTTTCACTGGGAGCATTTACACTTGGAAAATCAGCAAATAATACAAATCATAGCTTGACTTATGGTTTTGTTGATTGTCTAGCTAGATTTGAGAAAGGCATAAAGAGAATGTTAATAATGCAGATTAAACTTAAAAGTGTGGCATACATACTTTAAAAAGCAACACTTCTTTTCTTTTTCTTTTTTTTTTAAACCCTTAACCTCTGTGTATTGGCTTTATAGGTGGAAAAGTGGTAAGGGTGGGCAATGGGGGTCAAGTGACTTGCCCAGGGTCACACAGCCAGGACGTGTCTGAGGATGGATTTGAACCCAGAAGCTCCCATCTCTAGGTCTGACTCTCAATCCACTGAGCTACCCAGCTGCCCACCTCTTTCTTTTTTTTAAAAAACTCTTACCTTCTGCCTTAGAATTAATACTATATATTGGTTCCAAGGCAGAAGAATGGTAAGGGCTAGGCAATAGGGGTTAAGTGGCTTGCCCAGGGTCACACAGCTAGGAAGTGGCTGAGGCCAGATTTGAACCCAGGACTTCTTGTCTCTAGACCTGGCTCTCAATCCACTGAATCACCTAGTTGCTCCCTTATGCATACATTTTTTGAGGGAGAGCTAATTAAGCATTTTCTAGCATATCTCTGACACCTTGAATGTAATATCTCTAAAACTTTTAGACTGAAGCCCCTGAAGACCACTGATCTCCTCCTTTCTCCTTGTATGAGACAAGGCCAGCCTGACATATTCAGTCAAGTAGGTATTATTGGACACTCACTGGGCAGGCCTCTCTGACCCAAAACGTTTCCCTGTGTGCTCCCCTTTGTTGTCAGTCCTCTCTCCAACATTCCAAACCCTTTCTGTGCAATTTTTCCCATATATCTGAAGTTCTTCTTTTCCTTTGGGACTCCATGAAAACTGAATTTGAAATCAAAAGACCTGTGTTCAAATCCCAACTCTGCCTCTTACTAAATGAGAATGGGCAAATCATTTTTTTTTCTCTCAGACCATTGGCTTCTTCCTTCATAAAAACAAGGGGATCTGCAAGGCTCCTTCCATCTCTAAAAACTATGCTTTTATGTTGTCACCTTTCCATCCCTCTCATCCTCCCCACCACCACATACACACATACAAACACACCATGAAAATAAAAATAGCTTGGGAAGGGGATCTGCTGATCTATTTATCACCTCACCTTTAGAGGAAAGGGAATGGGACTAAGAAGCAGTAAGCTGAGAAAAGAATGAGATGGGTCCCTAAAGAGAAGCAATTTTTTCCTGGATCCCTAAGACATTCTGTGAAGTCTCGTAGAGTTAAGTCCTGGGCTCTAGATGGGTGACACCTCCAGAGGCCATTCAATCCATCTTCCCTCTGTCCCTGTGATAATTAGATTAAATCTACTCAGCCCATCTTTAGATTTAATCACCAAAGGTGAAAACATCTCCACTTAACTCACAAGTTGGGTGGTCTATGACCCACATGTTCTAGAGTGAGTGATGAATCAGAATTTACTGACTGCCTCCTGGGCAGTCCTAAGAAAAGTGTCTGTTGTGATTGGACATGTAAACCAAGAGGAAGGTACAGGAAGTGATGCAAAAGAAGCTCCTTTAAAAGAGAGCTCAGTGAGCTCAGCATCCTTCTTCTGGTTCATGACCGGGACTTGGAAGAGCTCTGGAGCTGGGACCCTGAGAACTTGGTGAGACTGTTCTTAAATCTTTCCTTTGGAATTCTGCGTGGTGAGTGTAAAGACTAAATCTTCCTGGATTCTGTGAAGGAACTCTCCCTTCAAGAGAGGACCAGAGACTGAAGCTTTTGCTTCATTCATCCCCAGTCCTTGGGCCTCAGGGACTCTGGGATCAGCCTTCTCCAATTAAGGACTAGTTAAATCTGCCTGGGTTGAGCCAGGGGCTGGAGCAAATTAATCAGTGTGTTAGATCACTTATCCTATCTTATTCTCTAATTTTCTTACTTTCTCTCTCTTCTCATTTGTAAATAAACTTCCATAAAAGTCATTTTAACTTGAGGTTATTCTTTAATTGGGGATTGATAATTATTCAATTCCCTGGCGACCAAACCTTTTAATATTCACCCAATCAAAACCCCTTTTTACCTCTTACAGTCCCTAAATTCTTCCCCTCATCATATCCCATTTGTAATCAGGGATTTCTCTTATTCCTAAATATTCTCTGTGTCCCACCACCCACCTTCTTAGTTGAGAGAAGAGTTTGGCCCACATATAGAACCAAAACAAAGGCCTGAGCCTGAAACAGTGATCAGGTAATTTTATTATCGCACAAAGTAGAGCAGATATGGACAAACAGCCAGGACGTAGCACACAGACACCTCCCCCCTGCCATCATCCTCTGGACCTAGGCTTGACAAAAGAGGGGAATATCCCAAGGCTGGAACCAGGCCGGAGAAGCGCTCTGCCAGTCCAGGGTATGGAGGTGCTCTCGCCTGAGGTAGCAGGTACTTGTAGGCACCTCCTCTGAAAGGTCAATTCCCACCTCAACATAGCCATCACACAGAAACCAGACTGGGCACCCCATTGCATCTTACAGAAAGAGGACAGGTCCTGTGACCTCCCCGTGCAGAAATCAGCACTGAGATTTAAACCAAGCTAAAAGACAGCTGGGATCTGGACCTTGGAAAAGTGGACAAATGCCCTCAAGACCCTAAGGTCCAGGAACAAGGCTCCGGAGTAATTAAAGAGAGAACAGAAGTTACAGAGAAAGCACAGTGTTCTTCCCCCGCTCCCCATCTCCATCCCAATCTCAAAGGCTTTGGACAAGCCCAGAGTGAGGGTGGGGGTAGGGGGGTGGAGAGAGTGAAGGAGAGGAGTGGTAGTGTTTTGCACCCAAGGCCTTTCTTCTAGTCTCTTTTTATAGCAGTCTGAGAGATAGTCTTCCTCCTGTCTGAGGAGCTTAGAAAGCCGCCCAAACCAACCAAGGACCAAAGAGAGAAAAAGGCCAAGAAAGGAACCAGTCATGTTGACTAGGGCTCCAATAGCTTGCCCATCTCCTCCTGGCTCGCCTCATCTGCTTTATCTTAGGCCAGGGCACCGAGGGATGGGCACTGATCTGAGTCTCTTCCTCCAGGTTTCCCTGCCTCCTGGCTCCCCTTTGGGGCTTTCTAACCCACTCCTGTCCCCAGCAGAGGGGCACATACCAGGAGACCCACTCACCAGACAAAAATGCCTTTAAACGTAGGCGCATGCAAGTTCCATTCTCTATTAGCCAAGCCAAAAGTCATCTTCGAGCACTCCAAATAAGCACAGTGATTTCCAAGCACCCAGCCTCCCATCCCAGCAAAACTGCACGGGCTGCCCGGCTTGTCTCTGCCATAGCAGGAGCCACTTTTGCCATGGGAGTCAGGGAACGCTTCTTCACTCCAAGTGGTTTTCCTAGTGGACTCGGGCCTCAGACAGCTGCAGTGGATTTGTTCCTTTCTCTTTGGGAATGGGGTGGGTAGCTGGATGTAAGCTGCCATGGTCTGGCTCTGCAGTGTCAGCCCAGAAGCAGAAAGGGCAGAGAGGCAAGCCTGGGCTGAGGCAGCTTTTCCCTTCCTTGCCCTGGATATCCACCTGCTACAGCGGAGCGCAAGGTGCCTCTCCAGTGTTTCTGCTGCACCCTCCTTCCCAGCCGCCTCTAGCCACTTGAGTCAGAGACTCTAGAGGAATCCTTTGGAGAGAGCCTTGGCTGGCTAGCCTCAGCAGCCTTGGGGAGTAGAACCAGACCCCTGCCTCAGGAAAGTAAGGCTTGGGGGTAGGGGCTGGGGACGGGCGTTCCATCGTACCCTGGATGTTCCCAGAGACGCCTCAGCCAACAGCTAGCCAGCAGGAAGAGTGGGGGTGGGGGGTAGCTGGTCCCCTTCTCTGGGTACACATGCAGGTGCAGCCACAAACACTCATGTAGGTGATGCCACCCTCGGGTTCAGAGAGGGCTTAGAGGGAGGGCTCCCCCATCCCGGACTGGGAGGGACCAAGCCGGACTGGGATCAGGGAAGCGAAACAGAACACAGGGCAGTTTTCATTCAGGGCCGGGGCTGCCAGAGCCAGAAAGCCTGCAGCCAGTTCCTGGGGCCGGTATCTTGCCCTCGGCATCTCTCGACAGCTGCGGTAGCATCCAGTCATTGCAAAGGTCCAGCATTCGCATGGGTGGGAACTCCTGTGGCCGGCAAAAAGTGAGCAAGAATCATCACAAAGGAACCAGCTGAGGGACCACTACAGAGCAAGAAGGGACACCATTCCCGGCCGGCTAAGTCTATCCCTGGGAGGCCAAACCATGGAGATGGATCTTGAGAGTGTCTGGGGAGCAGGTAATAAGGCAGTGCTGGGGAAGAATATTTGGGGACAGTGTTTGAGAGATTAGCCCACTGACCTGCCTTGAGGGAAATTCGTGTGGGGATTTGGGTCAGGGGGTAGTGACACAAAAGAGTATTTGAGGCATGAAAAGATGTGTCAGATGGCTGGGCTCAGGAGGCAGTGTTTTTTTGTTTTGTTTTTTAATCCTTCCCTTCTCTTTTATAATCAATACTGTGTATTGGCTCCAAGGCAGAAGGGTGGTAAATGCTAGGCAATGGGGGTTAAGTGACTTGGCCAGGGTCACACAGCTAGGAAGTGTCTGAGGCCACTTTTGAATCCAGGACCTCCCGCCTCCAGGCCTGACTGTCTATTCACTGAGCCACCTAACAGGAGGCAATGTCTTTAAGGAAGAGGGCAGAATGTCCAGGGAGAAAATCTGGGGGCTTGAGCCTGCAGAGCCTAAGGAAAGGGGGAGGAGTATTCAGGGAGAGTCTCTAAAGGCAGAATATTTTCAAGGAGGCTCCCAATAGGACTTCCTAACTCAGAGAAAGAGGTCAGGTGGGAGGGTCTATCCTATAACAGAAGCCAGTGGTTCCCAAACTTTTTTGGCCTACTGCCCCCGTTCCAGAAAAAATATTACTTAGCGCCCCCTGTCACATACTATCACTGCCCCCTTACAGTTATTCACCGCCCCCAAATGCCCCTGTGGCCATCACCACCCCCCTGGATCGCTGCAGCACCCACCAGGGGGCTGTGGCGCCCACTTTGGGAATCACTGACTGAAGCCCTGGCTAAAGGGGAAAAGTTCGGAGAAATCTCTCTCGTGGTCCAGAACAACTCCAGCAACGTTGCTTCTCAAAGGTTCAGGCAGTATCCCTCTCCCACCTTCTTCTGCTTGTTTCTAGGCATCTCACCTGTACCCAGGTCCCAGCTGCAGAGTGACCTGGGAAGCCACCTGAGTGGTGGGGAAAAGGCTTTCCACAAGGAAGCAACAGGGGCAATATACTCATCCCTTTGGCTCCTTGTAGTCCTCTCCTCCAGCCCTGGTAGGAGGAGGAAGCCAGCCCTGCATCCTCCCCACCTAGCCTCACCTGAGCCGAGGCCGTGTCAGGTCAGAAGATGCACAAAAAGGATGGCCAAGCCGATGTTCAGTAGAATCACCATGCAGATAAGGACAGTGTTGGGAGCCTGGAGGAGAGAAGAGAAAAGGAGAGGTCTAGAGAGGACCCCAGGGTAAGCTTTCGGGAAGGAATTCTGGCCATCAAGACTTCTGGGTCCTCATGTATGGCAGTTAAGAACTACAGCCTGCAAGAGCCCCAGAGGTCACCTCATGCATCCCCCCATCGTTAGCTAGTCCCTAACTCATCCCAGACAGATGAAGTTCTCAGCAGTTACTGAAGACTCCCAGGCAGACAACCCATGCTGGTATCTCTTCCAGTTAAGAAGATTTCCCCTTCCCCTTCCTATCTAGCCCATTTTCCCTAGGAAGAAGGTGTCAGGAAGCATCCTTTCCCTTCCTTTTGGCCATTCTCCAGGCAGGCCAGGCTGTCTCTCACTGTGCTGCCGGGGCCATAAACCTGAGAACATTTCCATTGCCTAGTGACAAGAACGGTGGGTTTGAAATCAGATGGTCTGGTGGCTTTAGGCAATACATTTCCTTGCTCTTGGCCTCAGTTTCTTCATTTGTAAACTGAGGCATCTTATTAGATGGATTCTGACTCTACACTGCGGGATTCCAGGGATGCCTCTGTAGAAGTCACCTCTTCTATGTGGGGAGGGTACGTCTGGCCCCAGCCCCCTGCCCGGCCCCAGCTCCCTGCCCTGCCCCAGCCCCCTGCCCAGCCCCAGCCAGCCTTACCTCCTCCAATTCCATCTGGGCTTCCATGGCCGCCGCAGCTGCGGCTTCTCGGCGTCCCTTCTTCTTGGCTCCCCCTTTGGCTGAGCCTGATTTTTTGGCGAGCTTGGTGTGGCTGGCCGTGTCTGCCTTGATGGGAGAAGGCGGATGCCTTGGCTCTGCTTTGGGGGCCCTGGCTTTCAGCTCTGGCTGGGGGGGTGTGGGGGCCCTTGGGGGCATGTCCATCTCGGGCTGGACATCAGGCTTGACCTCTGGGGAGACTGGGGGGGTCACAGGGGTGGTTGGAGCAGAGCCCTCAGTCTCGTCTTCATCGAAAGGAGGTGGGACGGGGATCGAAGTGCGGACGGCGTAGCTGTGGTACCCCTGGTACAGGGCTACCTCTGGCTCCCTGGAAGGCTGCAGGGGTGGTGGCTGCAGGGGCTGGATCTCCATGTGGTCAGTAGGGGCTCTGGTGGGGCTCCTGGAACCAGGCCGGTTGCTGCTTCTCTCACCAGGACCCACATCAGAAGGAGTCACTGGGCGGCTGCCTTCTCGGCTCTGCTCCCCGTTCCAGTCCCCTGGACTCAGGAAGCCGTCCTTTTCCATTCCAGGCCTAGGCCGCTTAGCCTCAGGGGGTGTGCCTGCAAAGTGGGGGGACGGGGTGCGTGCTGGTGTGCCCCCTCCTTGGAGGGAGGCCTCCCGTTCATGTAGCTGGGGGCTCTCTGGAGGGGGCTCCTGGATGCCTGGGGCCTCCCCACGGCCTACATTCTCCATGACGCTTTCAGCATTCTCCATGATCTCCTGGAGCAACCTCCGTTTCTGGTACTCTGGGCCTAGGAAGAAGAATAACAATAATTAAGCAAATAATAATAATTAAGCAAATTTAATTGACAGAAATTGGTGGTGGTGGTGGGAGGGGAGGTTGGTAGTGATATAGGACCAACCCATTGCCACCAAGAATTAGAGAAGGGTTATCCTTTAGAAATAAGGATTTAGTGATTGTTGCAGATTATGCAAGAAGGCAATAGAATTGGTGCATCATAGGGCTGCAGGTTGCAAAAATTTAGCACCTGGGGCAGCTGGGTGGCTCAGTGAATAGAGAATCAGACCTGGAGACCCTGGGTTCAAATGTGACTTCAGACACGTCCTAGCTGTGTGACCCTAGGCAAGTCATTTAACCCCCATTGCCTAGCCCTTACTGCTCTTCTGCCTTGGAACCAATACTTAATATTGATTCCAAGATGGAAAGGAAGGGTTTTTACAAAATTATCCCCTGCCAAAGACCTGATCCAATGGCAGAATTATATACCAGCAGCCTATTATCCTTCATGAACTAACAGAAGCAAATCCCCAATGCTAAAAGCATCATCACACACAAAACCATTTCCAACATTTGCCTGGATATAATATTGACCAATTCAAATTTAATAACCACATTTTAATAGGCATCATTTATTTTATTTTATTTTTTAATTCAAAGTATTTTTCCATGATTCCATGATTCATCTTATCTCCCTCTCCTCTTCCCTCCCATCTCCCAGGGCTGACAAGCAATTCCACTGGGTTATACATGTATTATCACTCCAAACCTATTTCCATATTATTCATTTTTGTCATAGAGTAATTGTTTAAAACCAAAACTCCAAGTTATATACCCATATAAATAGGTTTTATTTTTAATGTTAAATATTAAATTATTGTGAATAATACTATAATAAATATTAAATTAAACTAAAATTCGACATTAGATATTTATTCACCATTTTAAATACCCCATAGGATTATAGAATCAAGGATTCAAAACCAGAAGGGACCTCAGAAGTCAATAAATATAATTCCTGCATTTTACAGTTGAGGAAACTGGGACATAAGGTGGTTTAAAAGGTGTCAAACATGCAGCCAGCTGGCTGTACGTGGCCCACAATGCTCTGGAGTCCAGGCCGAACCAGAGAAAAATGTTATCGGGAAATGTTTAACCAAAATGAATAAAAATGCCATACAGTAGGGCTCCATTTCACATGAACTCAATACACACAAATTTAGGTTTATCCAATTGGCAAAAAAAAAAAAGGCAGAAAAATATGCAAAATAAAAATGATTAATTATGCATTAAATTTGCACTATTCTCCCAAGCAGTGTAAATTCTCGCAGCAGTTCCCCACTCGTCCCCATTCTTGCTATGGGAAGGGTTAGTTTAAGCGATGACATTTTTTTGCCCAGGGTCCCACAGAGAGGTTAATAATCGCCCGAGAGAAGATTCCAACTCTGTTTTTCCTGTCTCCAAGTCCAACACGCTATGCTCATGAGACCTCCAGGAGCCGGCCTCACCCCGTAGAGGAAAAAGAGGGTGCTGGGCCGGAAATGGAAATGCCACCCATCTTTCTAGATCCAACTCAAATTCCACATTTTGCGCGTAGAGAGGGAGTTTTGTACAGGGGAGAGAGCCCTGGAATAGGAGTCAGAAGACCTGGGTTTGAATCCTTGAGCCAGGGGCCAAGTTAGCTCAGAAAGAGTCTGAGCCATAGTCTCCTGACCTGGAAAATGGGAATAATAATCCTTGTCCTACCTATCTCACAGGACTGTCATGAGGACTGGATGAGATAATGAACGGGAAAGTGTCCTGTAACCACGGAGCATTCGGGAAATGTGAATTGGTCTCATCCTAGCTGGTGCTTGCTTGATCAGGAAGCAGGAGAGCAGCCTTAATGACCTTGGGACAAAGCCCTGAAGTCTACCCTTCTCCCAGCCGCCGCACACCCTGCCCTACCTGGCTGGTAGAAGTCCGGAGACAGCTCCCTGGCCAGGGTCCGAGCAATGCTGGACTCGTTATTTGCCGCCTGTGCTGCCTGCTCTGCTCCGTCCGCCTTGGCCTTGGCATGACTTGTCCTGGGGAGAGAAGATGCAGCGTTCAAGGTCTTTCCAAGCACTTTCGCCCCAGCTCCATAGCATGAGTGATCCCAGACGGAGGATCCTCAGCCCCTGGGGTGGGTATTACACACGCCCATGTGGAAGTAGGTACCCAGAGAGGTATCTGCACACACCTGCTACTGGGGGACGAGAGACTTGGAGGAAGGACTGAATTCAGATGGGCCAACCTTGACTCTCTTCTATCCTAATCCTTCACCTCCGACTAGTTTTGTGAGAGAGTGGGACGGAGAGACAGAGAGACAGAGAGACAGACAGAAACAGAGAAAGAGACAGAGGGAAAGAGAGACAGAGAGAGAGGAAAAGAGAGAGATAAATAGACAATGACAGAGATAGATAGAGGCAGAGAGAGACACAGAGAGAGACAAAGACAGAGACAGAGACAGAAAGAGACAAAGGGAAAGAGAGGGAGAGACACAGAGATAGAGACAGAGAAAGAGAAAGAGGCAAAGAGAATCACAGAGAGAGACAGAGAGACAGGGACAGAGGGAGAGAAACAGAGAGAGAAAGAAAGGGAAAGAGAGGGATTGATAAAGAGAGAGGAGAGGGGGAGAAGGAAAAGAGGGAGGGAGAAGGAGATAGGGGAGAGAGAGGGGGAGAGGGAAAGAGGGGGAAGGAGAAAAGGAGGAAGGTGAGGGAAGGGAAAAGGGGGAGGAAGAGGGAATAAGATAAAAAGCATTTCTTACTCTAGGCAAGGGTTCTTAATCTGGAATCTATAAACTTGCGAAATTCTTTTTGTTTTGATTATATACTTTGGTAACTGGCTGAGGGGTTTATGGCACAAATGAAGTTAAGAATAACTGCTCTAGGCAGTGCATAGGGAGCCAGGCCTAGAGATGGGGGTGGGGGGTGGGGGTGATGGTCCTGGGTTCAAATCTGACCTTAGATTCTTCCTAGCTGGGTGACCCTGGGCAAGTCACTTAACCCCCATTGCCTAGCCCTTACCACTTTTCTGCCTTGGAACCAATATTTTTTTTTATTTTGAATATTTTCCCATAGTTACATGTTTCATGTTCTTTATCTCTCCCCCAAACTCCCCTAACCCCCCTTAGCCGACGCACAATTCCACTGGGTTTTACATGTATTGGAACCAATATTGATTCTAAGATTGAAGGAAGGGTTAAAAAATATCAAAATGAATGATATGGAAATAGATATCAAGTGGTAACATTTGTACAACCCATTGGAATTGCTTTTCGACTCTGGGAGGGGGAAAGGAAGAAGGGAGGGAAAGAAAATGAATCATGTACACATGGAAAAATATTTTTAAAAATTAAAAAAAATCAGTGCTCTAGAGATAAAAGGTTTGATCAGTGAGAGCTGATCTGGGGGCTCAGAGTTGTTAGTACAAAGTAGGAGATCAGTAATAGAGGGTACAACTCTGGAATACGGATTTGGCTTTCAGCTGCTCCTCGAAATAAGTCACAAGCTGGTGAGGGTGTCGGGCTTCTGGGGAACAAAGCAATGGGCAGCTTTAGCTTGTTCTCATTTTTGAATCACTGGTTGCTCTACTTGAACAGGTGGATTCAAAAGGAAAGCCATTCCCTGGAAGGAAGATGGAAGGTCAAAGAGAACTGTACTTCCACAAAGGAGAGAGGCTGGGAGGAAGCAGGGGAGTCTCTCCTCCATTACCCTCCACCCCTCTCTCTATCAGTTCCTCCCTGATTCCCCCAACTCCCCACCAGCTCCTGCTAAGTCTACCTAACCCACTAGTACTCCTACTGCTTACAAATACATGCTGACTTGCTTATACTCTGTGTGTTAACACGAAACCTAGTATTGAAGAAAGGACTGTGATTTTGAGGTCAAGAGAGCTAGATTCAAACCCAGTTCTGATGCTTATCAGCTATTTAATGCTAGGCAAGTCATTTCACTTTCAAATAAATGGGGATATTACATTTTAATTATTAATAATAAAATTAAAATTAATAAATAAAATGATGAAATTATATTTTAATAATTAATAAAATATTTGAATTTTAAAATTATCGCTTAGAGTTATGAGAAAAATATTTCATAAATGGTAAAACACTATAGAATTACTATCATTATACTGAGACTCAAAGAGGAAAAGAAATCATAGAATGGCAAACCAAAGCCTGATGGCCTATAACATCCCCAGAGGGGCTAATAAATTAATTGCCAAATTAAAGATTCCAGAGTTTGAAGTTTTTGTTCCCTCACAATAATCCTAGGAGGTAGCCAGTGAAATTATTTTCTTCCCATTTTAAAGATGAAGAAATTGAGGCCCAGAAAGATTACAGTGACTTGCCCAAGGTCACACATAGAATTAATTAGTGGCAGAGCCAGGGCTCTTGAACCATTTCCTTCTCCCTGTTTCCCACTCCTAGAAGTATGTGTCCCCTATTCTAAGCACATAGCTGTAGGGCAAGGAACTCTGATTAGTTATCTCGAAGGTAGGTCTGGAGCTCCTAAGGGGTTTCCCAATGTCCAGGG
Organism: Gracilinanus agilis; assembly: GCF_016433145.1. NCBI lineage: Eukaryota > Metazoa > Chordata > Mammalia > Didelphimorphia > Didelphidae > Gracilinanus > Gracilinanus agilis. Next base: position 240,832,877 of record NC_058131.1, on the reverse strand, counting down.
GTGAGTAGAGTTAGGATAGGGGCTTCCCAGAGGTGGCTATCAGGAAGACCTTCTAGGGAGGGGGTAAGCAATGTTCTTAGGGGGATTTATTAGGAAAGGGGTTAGTAATGGAGCAGAAAAGCTCTCTTCTTGATTTCACATGGGATTATCTCCCCACTGTCAGCAAAGTTAAAAATAATGTTAGTGGTTCTGGGAAAAGGAGCAGACCGTCCTGCAGCTGAAATCCCTGAGGGAGGGAGACACATTTGAGAGGCCTAGCCTAAACACTGTCCTCCTCCCCTTCTGACCCGAGGTTATATTAGGCACAGATTATCTCTGGCATCCCAACCAGAGATATCTATTATTAGGTAGCTGTGGTGGTCCCATTTGTCAGAAAGGTAAAACTGAGGCCCATAGAAAGATGACAAAACAGGTTGAAGCAGGGTTAGACTAGCTGCTTTCCTATATTTTACCTAACTCTTAAAACATATGAACTTGTCTTACTAAGCACTCACAGTTGTGGAGTAGCCAGGGAGGCAATAATTCGGTCTTCTGGGTTTTCTAGTGGAGAAATAGAAGCTTCCTAGCCTACTACTGATAGGAGCTGAGGTAAGGAGGACACTTCTGCTTTGGTCTTACTCTGAGGAGGCATCATGTGGGAAATGTTAAAAAGCAAAGCCCTGAGAATCAGGAGAGCTAAGCCTCAGACTTGGTCTGCTAATAACTGAATAACTTAAGCCTTCAATTTCTTCTACAGCAAAATGGAGATAAATGATCCAGGGAAGCTTGGGCACTCAGTTTTCTTCACACCCCTTAACCTCAGGACTGGTCTTACAGCAGCGCCATTCAGGCCTCTGCCTTCTAGCTAAGGAGCCAAGAGACCTGCACATGGTCACAAATCCTAGCAAGGCACTAAATTCTTCAAGGCAAAGTTGTCCTGTCTGGAAAATGAGGGATTTGGAATTGATTCTTGCCAGCTTTAAGAATTCTAAAATACAGGGGGAGCTAGGTGGTTCAGCAGATAGAATACCAGGTCTGGAATCTGGAGGACGGGTTCAAATCTGACCTCAGATACTTCCTAGCTATATGACCCTGGGCAAGTCACTTAACCCCAATTGCTTAGCCAGTCCCACTCTTCTGTCTTATAATTGATACTGAGAGAAGGTAAGGATTTGGAAAAAAAAAAAAAAAAAAAAAAAGAATCATAGGATACAATATTTCTCACAGATTCCTTCCAGTTCTACCATGCTATTCTTTTTTTCCCTTCCTCCCTCCCTCCCTCCCTCCCTTCCTTCCTTCCTTCCTTCCTTCCTATCTCCCTCCATCCCTCCTTCCCTTCCTTTTTGTTTCTTTCTTTGTTTCTTTCTTCCTCCCTTCCTCTCTTTCCTTCCCTCCCTCCCTTCTTCCTTCCTTCCTTTTTTTCCTCCCTCCCTCTCTTCCTTTTTCTTTCTATCTCTATCTTTCTCTGTCTCTGTCTCCCTCTCTCTTCCTTCTTTCCTTCCTTCCTTCCTTCTTTTTTCAGTTATATGTAAAAATAATGTGTGACAATTGTTTTCTGACATTTTAGGATTCAATCTACCACTTTGTTCTAAAGTCTCTTCCACACCTAACATTCTTTTTTCCTATTCTATCTTGTTTGAGACTTCTCTTACCCCATGAGATTGTGATGTGCTTAAGGTTGGGTCTTTGTCTTCTTTTCTAGTATTGATCACAGAGCTGAGACCCACAGAAGCAAGGATGGCCATACAAATGGAGTCATCAATGCAATATTGTTTTGACAGGATCATGCACATCCTGAAAGGCATCATTGCCATCTCTTAGTCTAGGCTTTCTCTTTTACCCCACTCAGTTCATTCCTGATCCTCATTCATCCAAAACGTTAAGGTGGCCTGCCCTCTCATACCCCCAGCTCATGTGTTGCAGTTGGTATCCAAATTCCCTCACTTATTCCTAAACTCAAGGACTCTAGAACAATCCAGACTTCTTTGTCCCATTGAGAAGACTGGCTGGACCCAACTGCAAGAACAATCTATGGTATTTGCCCCTCCTGGCCATTCATCTTCCTAGGGGCAGGGCAGAAGCTTCCCCTACTGAAACTGGAGCTTCCTCCCCTAAATAGCTCAGAGCCACCTGGCTCCCTCACTGAATGCCCATAAGATCCCAGGATTGAAAACTGGAAGGGATCTTAGAGCTTATTTAGGACAACTGTCCTCATTTTGCAAATGAGAAAACTGAGGTCCAGAGAGTAAAATTATTTGCCCAAGGTCATGTGGCAGTAAATAGCAGAGTCAAGGTTCAAACCCAGGGCCACCATTTAGAGCCAAATCAGATCCAGCTGAGCCACTTCTAACTTGTGCCATAGCCATACCATCAGAACAGTGACTGATGCCATCATCCCTCTGGGTCTTCTGGTCCAACAGGGGTAAGGGAGGAGGGAATGGGCATTTATTAATCTGCTGTGTTAAGTGCTTTATAAATATTGTTTCACTTGATCCTCACAATAAACCTGTGAGGTAGGGGTTATTATCTCCATTTTAGAGCTAAGGAAATTGAGGCAGACAGTGGTCAAGTGACTTGCCCAGCATCACACAGCTAGTCGGCTTCTGAGGCTATATTTGAACTCAGATCTTCCTGACTCCAAGCCCAGTATTCTATTCATTTAGAAATGATGTAATAATTATAATAATACAGACTCATGTGTTTTATCTTCCCTTGCAGTAACTTTGGGAAGGAAGTCAGGAAAATATTACTAGCTTCATTTTATAGATAAGGAAACTGAGATGCAGAGAGGGAGAGGGATTTGTCAGTGATCACAAGACTAGGGTCAAGGCTGGGATACAAACTCAGTTCTCCTGCCTTCATGTGGGATATTCTTTCCACCATACCGCACTGCCCAATATGAGGAACAGATCCTCTTTAATGCTGTCCTGGAGGTAGCTAGGTGGTGAAGTGTATAAGAGTGCCAGACCTCGAGTCTGGAAGACTTCCTGCGTTCAAATCCGACCTCAGACACTTACTAGCTGCGTGACCCCGAGTAAGCCACTTAACCCTGTTTGTGTCAGGTCCCTTATCTGTAAAATGAGCTGGAGAAGGAAATGGCAAGCCACTCCAGTATCTCTGCCAAGAAAACCTAAATGGGGTCACGAAGTGTTGAACATGACTGAAAAATGACTGAACAATAATAATAAAACACTGTCCCACTGACTGGAGTCCTATAGACAGACAAGGAAAAGGGTCCTTGTTTTTTTTTTTTTCTCCCCTCTTCTTTCTGTCTGGATTGCTTGGCTACAAATATTGGCTAATTCCATCTGTCCACTCTACAAGGACATAGGCCAATATCATTAAAAGAGCCCTGTGTGTTCAGGGAAATGCTGGAGCCAGTTAGTACTGGTCTGAAAAAGCGGATTGTGGGATAACAAGGTGGCTCAATAGAAAGAGAATCAGGCCTGGAGAAAGGAGTTCCTGGGTTCAAATCTGGCCTCAGATACTTCCTGGCTGTGTGGCCCTGGGCAAGTCTCTTAACCTCAACTACCACACCCTTACCAGTCTTCTGCCTTGGAAATGATACTTAGTAACGATTCTAAAACAGAAGGGAAGGTTTGTTTGTTCTTTTAAGCTGATTATTAAATTTCTAGTTTGAAACTTTTTTATTTACACCTTGAAAATCAGCAAGTGCTACAAGTTAGATCTGGATGTGTTGTTTTGTTGATTTTCTAGTCTTAAGTGATGAAGAAAATGTTAATAATGCAGATTAAACTAAAAAGTGTGTATGCAGAGTGTTAATTACTAAATATTTACTAGCACAACCCTGTCTGTACTCAACATCAGTTTGAGTTTCTCCCTAATTTACTGTATAGCTTTGGGTAAGTCACTTTCCACCCCTAGATCCATAATAAGTCTTGTACTATGGACCTCCCAGGACTGTGGCGAAACTGAGATGTACTTTATAACAATAAACTTCTTTTTATGTGTGAGGCAATAGTGGTGACTTTTGAAATGTCTGGATCTTCTCTTCCTTGACTGTCATCTCTCTGCCTATTCCCGGATCTTGTCTTCCTGGCCAGAGTCCACCCCTTATGGATTCCCTGGCCAAACCCTTTGGCTTGGTTTGGTCCAATCTTTGAGAGCCTTGAATCCTGAGGTGACAGGAATTTCCTGGATTGTCAGGATCTGAGTCTTGTGAAATACACGAGGCAGCCGGAATGAGAGATTTGTCCCTGAGCAAGAAGCACTGGAAGGAACAGGAGGAATTTGGCCTCCAGGTTGAAGGGGTTGGTAGGATTGGTGGGGAGGGGATTGTTGAGGAGAGGCTAAAGAAACTGCCAGGAGGAAGTCACAGGGAAACAGAATCCTTCCAAGTTTAGGGAAGGCCCAGACTAGAGCAAAGACAATGGCCTGAATGCTGTTGCTATTATTTATATACACCACTGGATGCCATAGCTAGGAAATCTTTTTCAGACATAGGAAGGGCCATTTTATGCAACAAAATTCTAGCAAAATGGCCTTCAGAGTCTAGATATAGAATCTTAGCCTTACCTCTAAAGACAACAAAGGATTAAAGGAGCAAAATAGGCCCTGGGGAAGGCTGAAAAGGGCCTTTTCTTTCCTTACCCCAGTCCTCATTGCCCAGTTCCCATCTATAAGTCTTCCTCTTAAATGTTGATTCTCTTCTCCACCCTCAGGAAGAAACTATCATCCCCACTCTATTCTGACCTTTAGGCTCACTACCCTCTTCCCATTCAAGACTGATGGAGCACATGACAGCTCAAACTGCTTAGATAAACATGGAGTCCCCAACTACAACCCTCCCTACAAGATGGTAGACCTCTGGACCTTACTGACTGCCCGCTGACACATTCTAAAGACCACCAGGCCTTTCCATCTGCTCTGGAGCTGAATCCTCCTATATGTTTTGGCTTCTAATTAGAAAGCAAACTCTGAAAACACACTGTCTTGCTTTTCTAAATATGTCTCCAGAACTTACCAGAGGGCTTATAAAGAGTCAATCAGTCAATAAACATTTATTGAGTGCCCATTATGTGCCAGGCACTGTGCTGCAAGTTAGTTTTACAAAGAAAGTAAAAAAACAGTCCCTCCCTTCAAGGACCTCAAAATCTATGAGGAGACACAATAATGTGTAAACAAGCTATATACAAGATGAATAGGAAATAATTAAATGAAGAAAGGCATTAGAATTAAGAGGAGTTGGGGAAAGACTTCCTGTGAAAAGTAGGTATTTATCTATGACTTGAAGGAAATCATGGAATCCAAAGAGGTGGAGATGAGGTGGGAGAGTATGCCCGGCATGAGGGACAGCCAGTGAAAAATGCCTGAAGTTAGGAGATGGAATATTTTATTTGAGGAAAAGAGAGGACACCAGTGTCTCTGCATCACACAGTTTGTGAGGGTCAATGGGATGGAAGTATAAGAAGACTAGATAGGTGTGTGTGTCAGGGTGCAGGTTATTTAGGGCTTTGAATGCCAAACAGAATTTTATATTTGATCCTGGAAGTGATAAGAAGTCACTGGAGTTTATTAGAAGATTTAGGAACATCACTTTGGCCACTGATTAGAGCATGGACTAGAGTGGGGAGAGACCTGAGACTAAGAGACAAACCAGCAGCCTATTGCAGTAGTCCAGGTGTGAGGTGATTAGGGCCTGTATCAAGATGGTGGCAGTACCAGAGAAGAGAAGGGGGACATGTGAGAGAAGTTACAAAGGTTAAATCAATTGAGCTAGGCAGTAGATTGCATGAAGGGTATATGTGAGAAAGAAAAGCCAAGGATGACACCTAGATTTCCAGCCTGGGTGACTGGGTGAGTAGATGGTGATACCTTCTGACAGTATTAGGAGAGTTGGAAAGGAGAAAGCGCTCAGAGGGAAGGATATAAGTTCAACTTGGGTCATGCAGAGTTTAAAATGTCTATAAGCGAAGGAAAGCTAGGTGGTTCAGTGGATTAAGAGTCAGGACTACAAGTTCTGGGTTCAAATCTAGCCTCTGACTCTTCCTAGCTGTGTGACCCTGGGCAAGTCACTTAACCCACATTACCTAGCCCTTACCTTAAGCCTTTTGCCTTAGAACTAATACATAGTATTGATTCCAAGATGGAAGGTAAGGGTTTAAAAGAAAAAAAGATGTTGATGTTATGGGCCATCCAATTTGTGATATCTATTAGGCAAGGAGATGCAAGACTGGAGGCCAAAAGAGAGATTAGAATTTGATAAATATATTTGAGAATCATCCACACTAATTGATCATTGAATCCATGAGAGCTGATACAATCACCAAGTGAAATAGTAGAGGAGAGGAAAGGGCCCAGGATAGAATGCAGTAGAGCACACAGAGTTAATGGGTATGATGTGGATGAGGATGCAGCAAAGTCGCCTGAGAAGGAATGGTCAGATAGGTAGGAGGAAAACCAAAAGAGAGTAGTGACATGAAAACCTACAGAGAAGAGACTATCAAGAAGAGGATCCCTTGCAGCTCTGATTGTTAGTATTCCAAGGTTGCTTCCAGCTCTGACATTCTACAATCTAGGAGCTCTCCAAGATCTGACGTTCCATGTTTCATGGTGCTTTCTAGATCCAACTATTCTGTGTTGAAGAGCCTGTCCAGATCCATAAGCCTAAACTGGTGTAGTTGATTCACTTCTCATATTGGAGTTCTCTCCATGAATTGCTTGGCTTGAGCAAACAGCAAACTCAGCCCAGTGGATGAAATTTAAAAAAAAATAGTTTTCTGTTTGCTCGAACCATTCCTTCCTCAACAATTCTGAAAAAGTAACTTGCTAGCCAAAAGTTTCATCCATTTTGGCACCCTGAAGGGTCCTTGGCTAGAGTTAGGATGCAGTTTTGCTCCAAAACAGCAAGTAAGCACCTGGGTAACTACAAGATGGTATTCTGTGATGGTGCTTCATTCCTACCTTCCTACTTAGGCTTTTCCTCACACTGGGAATGCCCTCTTTTCTCTCTTGCGTAATCGAATCCTATCCTTCCAGATCTGGCTCACTTCTGTGAAGACTTCCCTCAACACTCAAATCCACCATGGGTCATAGATTCATAGATTTAGAATGGGAAGGGACCTTAGAAGCCACTGTGTCCAAACTTTCATCTTACAAATGAGGAAACTGAGGTACAAAGAAATTAAGTGACTCCTGGGGTCACACAGCTAGTAAGCGTTTGAGATAAAATCTGAGCTCAGTTTTTCCAGTGCCTTAGCTACTATCCCATGATGCAATGATCTTTCCTTTCTCCGAAAAATCCGTTGAATTTATGGTCAGGCCCACTACTTAGTCCTTAGTTCATATGGCTCAGTGGATGGAGAGCAAGAGTTAGAGACAGAAGGTCCTTGATTCAAATTTGATCTCAGACACTTCCTAGCTGTGTGACCCTGGGAAAGTCTCTTAACCCCCATTGCCTAGCCCTTACCATTCTTCTGCCTAGGAACCACTATGTATCATTGATTCTAAGACAGAATATAAAGGTTGTTTTTAAAAATGCAGTATAATTGATTCCCCTTGTATCCTTTTGTTTTATTTGATGCACTTAAAAACATTCTTCTGGGGCAGATAGGTGGCTCAGTGGATAGAGAGCCAGGCCTAGAGATGGGGGATCCTGGGTTCAGATTTGACCTCAGATGATGCCAGGCAAGTCACTTAACCCCTTTTGTCTAGCCCTTTACTGCTCTTCTGCCTTGGAATCGATACTAGTACCAATTCTTAGACAAAAAGTATGGGCTTAAGAAAAAAAGGAAAGGAAAAGACAATGATATAAAAGTACTTATAAAATGTTTAAAATTATAAAATAAATAAATCAATGAGTTGAACTTCATCAGGGCTTTTTAACTTAGGACCCAGGAACTATTTTTAAAAATTTCAATATAATTAATTTCCTTTGTAACTTTTGTATTGTAGCTGGGGCACATAAAAGCATTCTTCTGAGAAGGGGGCCCTAGGCTTCCCTAGACTGCCAAAGTGACTCATGGCAAAAAAGAGTTAAGATCCCCGGCATTCGAAGGTCTCTCAGGTCACTTGTCAATCAGTCAGTCACCAAGCATTTAGTAAGCATTTGCTCTGTACATCTCACTTTCCATGTTGAATGCTTGAAGGTCCCCTCCATCTCAGACATCCCAGGATTCTGAGACATTCCATGTATTTGCTGTCTGTCCTCGTAGTCACGATGAGAAGTTATACTTACAGGCCCCTGCAGGGCTCTGCCCCCCTCCCCTCCCTGGCCCCCCACCGGCTGTTTCACCCTCTTTCCTCCCACACCCAGGGTCTTCCAATGCCTTCCAACTTCCTCCTGACTTCCTAGGTCACATACAAAGAGAGCCCAGCCCTTTGGCTGGGTGGGTTAAAAATAAAACCAGGCCTCAGCCTCCTAGAAGCGAATACCCAGCTTTCTAATATTAGCCTCTGCATCGCTGCCTCTGATCTGGCAGGGAGAGCGGGAGCAGATGCCATGTCAGGCCTTTGATCCTCCCTGCCACTTGCTGGTTCAGCCAGGCTATCATGCCCTGGGGGGGGGGGGAGATGGCAGGTGCTTCCCCCCTCCCAGACCCAGAACTCTATCAGCAGGGCTCATCCTAGGGTAAGGGAATGCTCTACCACACAAGAGGGATCAGAGCTGAACCACTGCTGTGCAGGAAAGTCTCCTCCCTTTCTTGGTTTTCCTCCTACATCTCTGTTCCTTCTTTATCTCCATGGTGGAGAAGGTCACTGATACACTGGACAGAGATAAGAGGAGGACCACTGGGACAGAGTCCAGGTCATATGAGAGGCAGTTGGAGGAGCTGCGCATGCTTAGCCTGGGGAAAAGAGCCTGGGGGGCAGGTGGGGGGGACACTAGGACATGAGAGCTGTGAGCAGGGATTTAAAGGGCTACCTTGGGGAGAAGGGGTTAGACTTCTATTTATCTCACAAGACAGACCCAGGGGTAAGGGGCAAAAGTTATGATAATGCCAATTTAGACTTAATGACAGGGGAAACTTCCTAACAACCAGCACCATCACAAGTGAAATGGGCTTCCTGGAGACAATGGAGTTCTGAACTTCTTCCTGAACTCAGAACCACATTTCTATATACCTACAGGACAAATTTGCCTGAATGTGTTAGGAAGGAAGGATGAAGGGAGGGAGGGAGGGAAGGGAAGGGAAGGGAAGGAAGGGAAGGGAAAGGGAAGGGAAGGGAAGGGAAGGGAAGGGAAGGGAAGGGAAGGGAA
>NC_058131.1:240794083-240823330 GCF_016433145.1 Gracilinanus agilis | reverse complement strand
GAAAGGAAGGGAAAGGGAAGGAAAGGGAAGGGAATGAGGAAGGAAGGGAGAGAGGGAGGGAGGAAGGAAGGGAGAGAGGGAGGAAAGAAGGAAGGATGGGAGGGAAGCATTTATTAAAGATCTACTAGGTGTCAAGCACTGTGATAAGCACTTTGCAAATATCTCATTTGATCCTCAAAATAACTCTGGAAGGTGGATGCTATTATTATTCCCTTTTTACAGTTGAAGAACTGAGGCAGACAGAAGTTAAGTGACTTACCCAGAATCAGATCACTAGTAAGTATCTAAGACCAGATTTGTAACTATAGTACACTACAAAGGACATATATAGATGAGACATTCAGGAAATGAGTTACAAACCTGTTAAAGAGGCACAACATAGTAGCAAAAGTGAACTTCAGCTGTTTGAATGTCTATTGAGGTACAGCAGAAGGTCTGTTAAATTACTGACAGTTTTCAAATAACTTCATTCTTTAAAAGGCAGAAGTATTAAGTGGATTTAGTGTCTCTCTTAAGCTAATAAAGACCAATGGAGGGGAATTAAGAGATAATAGAAACCATGGGGATAACAGAACTGACCACTCCATTTTAGAGTACCTGATGGAAAAGGAAAGGAAACCTAGGCATTGTTTAGTGCAGATACCAGATTTAAGGACAGCAGATTTACAAGAATTTAGAGAAAGGATAGTTAAACTTTATGGCCTAAAATTCTATAGGGAAAGTTAGTTGAGGACAGATGAGAAATTCTTAAGAACTCAATTCCAAAGACAGAAAAAAATAAGTCTGTTAAGACAGAAGAAATCATCTAAAAAGATGGATATGAATTTGCAAGGGAGCAACTTATATTTTAAAAAGACATGGATGGGGCAACTAGGTGGTTAAGTGGATAGAAAGCTAGGCCTAGAGATGGAAGGTCCAAGATTCCAATCTCAGACATTTTCTAGCTGTGTGACCCTGGGCAAGTCAATTGACTCCCATTGCCTAACCCTTGCTACTCTTCTGCCTTAGAGCCAGTACTTAGTATTGATTCTAAGGTTTAAAAAACAAACCAACAAACAAGACATGAAAAGGGATTGGAATAGCAACTAAATTGTGCCACCAGATGAGGAAAATCCCCCTAACAATGAACTGTGGCATCTTCTCTTCAAATTATAGTTTAAAGAGTTCCTTAGAATACTAAGAGGTTAAATGATTTGGCACAGATAGTATGTGCCAGAGGCGGTACTTAGACCCAGGTTTTCCCAGTTTTTAAGCCAGCTCTCCTTTCATGGCCTTCACCTTCTCCAAACTAGACTTTCTCTTTAGACTTGAGCTCCCAAGGGCTAGAAAATGGCTTTCTCAGAGTCAGGAAGAATGGGGGAGACAAATGACTCCAACAGAGAAATATAAAAAGGCATGAAGGGTCGAGAAAACCATTTTTATTCATTTATTATGTGCCAAAGCATAAAAAAATGGAGGTAAGAGTAAGTAACAGAGGATTAAAACAAAAGGTTGTTAGGTTCCTTCAAGATGAATGTGAGGGTACTAAAATTCAGAATGAGTTGAGGCTAGGAGAACAAAAAGGGATTTAAAAAACCCTTTGCTTTTTTTCTTAAAATCAATATTGGCTCCCAGGCAGAAGAGCGGTAAGGTCTAGGTAATGGGTGTTAAGGGACTTGCACAAGGTCACACAGCAAGGAAGTATCTGAGGCTAGATTTGAACCTTCCATCTCTGGGCCTGGCTCTCAATCATTATCTTTTTTAAAATTTTAAACCCTTAACTTCTGTGTATTGGCTTCTAGTTAGAAGAATGGTAAGGGTAGGCAATGGGGGTCAAGTGACTTGCCCAGGGTCACACAGCCAGGAAGTGTCTGAGGCTAGATTTGAACCTAGGACCTCCCATCTCTAGGCCTGGCTCTCAATCCACTGAGCTACCCAGTTGCCCCCAATCATTATCTTTTTAAAAAATTATTTTTTTAATTCAACCTTACCTTCCCCTCCCAATACCACAGAAGTCAGGATCCCACAAAATATATAGGTTATGTCTTTCATGTTTCCACTTCTCAGATTCACAAGTTATTCTTCAAATATTAAATATGTAGCTGTATGTAATGATCTCTTGGTTCTTCTTTTCACTCATGAATTTATCTTTTTCATTTTTTGTATTTTGGGGTTTTTTTTGTTTGTTTGTTAAAAGGAATGTTCCCAGGGCAGCTGGGTGGCTCAGTGGAATGAGAGTCAGGTCTAGAGATGGGAGATTCTGGATCCAGATATGGCTTTGGACACTTCCTAGCTGTGTGACCCTGGGCAAGTCACTTAACCCCCATTGCTTAGTCCTTATTGCTCTTCTGCCTTAGAACCAATATACAGTATTCATTCTAAGACAAAAGGTAAGGGCTTAAAAAAAATTTTTTTTAAAGGGATGTTCTTCTAAGAGGGAGAGGATTACAGAAACACTGGGGAATATAGGTGATTTCAAATAAAAGATAGCTATAAATATTTTGAAAAGATCATGAATGATTGAGTCATCGTTATACATCAGAATAATGTCTTTGGACTTGGGCATTAAAATGGAGTTATCTAGAGAAAAAAAAGTTTGGAAGAAACCAGAGCTGAGATAGCTAGACAGAAGCTGGTTGGTCACACACAGATTTTTCTCAGCTTCCTGGAAAAGAGACATCCACAATGCCCTGCAGCCTTCCCAAGACTCCCAGGAGTCTCAGATACTAGGTGGAGGATGGAAAGAAGAGTAGAATAGTGAAGAGAGTTCCTGGGTTACACAAGGGATTGTAGTAATAAGAGCCAACAGGAAGTTGGGCAGCAGCAGCACTGAAGAAGCAGAAGTTGTTAAACAAGCAGGGGAATTCCAGGACCAAGCCTTCTAGACACAGAGGAGTTCCTAGACAACACCATATTTTGGATCAAGCCTCTTGAAGAGAAGAGGAGTTCCTGGATTGAGCAAAAATAATTCTTGGACTAAGCAGAAGGTTGAAGGAGAGGAGCTCTGATTTAGAGGAGTGCAGACCTTGCCCTTCAATGGTTCTGTGAATTACGTGGACTGTCTTCAAATGCTTGAAGGGCCAGCATGAAGAAGAAAGTTCAGATATGCTCTGCTTGCCCAGAGGGCAGGACTAGGAGTAAGACACAGACATTACAAAGACTCAGATTTAGATTCCATTTAAGGAAAAAATTTGAGCTTCTCAAAAGTATTCTAGGTTGCCTTGGGAGGCAGCATTGCCTAGAAAATAGTCATAAAAACCTTGATTCAAATACTAGCCATGTCATCATGGGAAAGTCATTTGATGTTTTTCTGCCTCACAACTTCTATTTGTATTGATTCTAAGATGGAAGGTAAAGGTGTAAAAAAAAAAAGAAAAAGAAAAAAGAAAGTCATCTGAACCCATTGAGCCTCAAGTTCCTCAAATGTAAAATGGAAAAATAATACGATATAATACCTTTAGTAAGTCCCTCATAGATTTGCTTAAATACAAACAAGTATTCAAACTTTTCCTGTAGATGAGGAAAGTCTATGAAACCTAATTAAGCTAGGAATTGTAGTCCTGAACAGAATATCTTCTTCCTCACCCTGGGAGAGAAATTTACACAGGCTTTTAAAAAAATGGACACAAAGGACTGGAAGGAAGCAGAGTTCAAACTGGTACATAAAGTCAGTTGCAGTTTGAGTTTGAAAAGGAGTAAGTATGATGGCAATGGAATAATGGCAGTGGGGGGGGGCGGGTAGGAAAAAGAGGGGATAGAGAGTTAGAGTAAGAGAGAAAGGAAGGAGGAGCTAGAAGAAGAGGGAAAGAAGAGGAGGGAGAGAGACAGAGATAAAGAAAGTCAAAATCACAGAGGAAAAAGGTGAGGGAGAGGGAAGGAGAGAAAGAAAAAGGGAAGAAGAGAAATCCTTGTAGACATTTTTAAAAATCCTTATTTTCTGTCAGAACCAATTGGTTCACACAGCTAGGAAGTGTCTGAGGCCAGATTTAAACCCAGGACCTCCCATCTCTGGATCTGGCTCTCAATCCACAGTGTCACCCAGCTGCCCCTACCCCTGCAGGCATTTTTCAATGCAAGTTCAGAGACTAGATTCTAGATACTTCAAGCTTGTCTTCTGTATACCCTTTGGCTGGAATAAACTCATACTGCTGGCTATCGTCACTTTTGGGGATCAGCAAAGGGATAAAGAAGATGTAATTCTTTTCCCCCACTTCCTGGTGCCTTTAGGGATTGAGCAATTTCTATAAAATGTTCTTAAACGCTTTAAGCTGTTTCTAATTCTCAACTGGTTTCATAAAAAGTCATAGTTAATCATAATTTCCTTGTGATTCTTATATGTTAATTGCATTCAGAGGGTATCACAAGAGGATAAGATGTCTTTCTCTGACTGCCTGTCATGACAGAGAACAATAATCTTTCTTCCTCCTAACTTCCCTAACTGGCTGGATGCTGAACCAGTTGAGAGGGAATTTTATAGTGTTTATTAATTTATAATAAATATAATGTATTGTTTACAAAATAATATACTAAATAAAACAATAAATTATAGTGTTGATTAATTAACTCTTATGTTAATTAACTCTTATGGAGGAACAACCATGGTATAATAGATAGAGAGCTGCCCTCAGAGCTGGGAAGACCTGGGTTCAAGTTCTTCCTCTTTTTTATGACCTCGGTCAAGTCACTTTTCGGTGATTTAGACAGGTTTTTATGTGCGGGGAAGATCAACTGCATTGGTAGAGAGAGTATCCTCATCCAGGAGTTCCTATATCAATGAAATCACAGGTCCAGCACTATTCTTCAATCTCTTATACATTCTGAAATATAGCAGAGAGAGATGAACTACTAGTTTAGGCTACTGAATCATTAGCAAACCAAGTTCAGGCTTTCTAAAAAAGCTGAAGGCCTCCATAGTGAGGAATGAAGATGAGGCATGGACCAAGGGAAGGTCATGGCTCCCCCACACCCATCACCTCCCCCAGGTCACCTTATGGGAGGGAAGAGCGTCTATAGCCTGTGAAAAGAAAAAAACAAGAACTGGAAATTTCAAAGGATGAGCGTTACTCTTCCCCTACAGTGCCAAACCCCAACTCAGAACCATCTGCCAGGTCCGTAAGACTCACAAAAGATAATTCATGGAAAGCAATTTGCAGCCTCTAAAGGGCTTTGTTCACATTCATTATCATAGGGCAGGAGAGAGCTCCCCAAAGCTGGAGAGCTTCAGCTAGAGGCTGCAAGACACCTTAGCATGAAATATTGTGGAGGTGATTACCGTTCAGGAAGGGGTTGAATGAGATGGGCTCAGAGGTCCAGCCCTTCCAAATCTTCCACTGTGAGCTTAATATCTTTCCACCTAAACTAGCTCCACCTTTTGAATTTACAAATTCTGTTAGTGGGAACACTGTTTACCTGGTCAAAATCTTGGGATTACCTTTGGAAGCTTCTTTTTCCTTTCCTTCTTAAATTCAATAAATTCTTCTTTTGAATCAGTTACCTCATCTCTATTCTCAGTGCTAGTTTCTCGCAAATTAAAGATTGTTTCATTCTTTGTATTTGCATCCCACTAGTGGGCATCAGGCTAGGCATTTAATGGATGCTTGTTAATTGTTTATTGTTTGATTGATTGCTGCTCCCCTAGTCTAGGCTCAATTTACTACTTCCTGAACTAATGCAATAACAACCAAATGGCTCTCCACATCTCAATTCTTTCCCAAACCTCCAACCCATCCCTCATACCACTGCCCAAATATGATTTGTGTTGCTAAATGATAACAACTATCAATAATATGGAATTGGGTCTTAATCAATGATACATGTAAAACCCAGTGGAATGGTGCGTCAACTAAGGGGGTTAGGGGGGCTTGGGGGAGAGGGAAGGAACATGAAATATGTAACTATGGGAAAATATTCAAAATAAAAATTTTTAAAAAGGCAAAAAATAAATAGCAGCTGGTAAGGAGCTGAAGTGAGATGACAAGTGTAAAAAACAAAACAAAACAAAACATTATTTGTGTTGGTATCTGATCCCCTACTTCAGCGTAAGTTCCATAAAGACAGGAACCAGGTCTTCTTGAAATGTCCCATGTCCCCTAGTGTCCAGCCTACTACTGCATATCATAGAGATGCTTAAGTAATGTCTGTTGTGTCCACTCAGGGCCCAGGTACATAATGTCAACCTTTACAAATGAAGGTACAGACAAGTTTTGTAATATCATGACAATCACACCTTCCATAGTGCTTTGAGATTGCAAAGTGTTTTATCTAAGTTACCTTGTTGGGCCCTCACAAGTGCCTTTTGGAGGAGGTAGCATAAGTGCAATCCCCATTTTACAGATGAGAAAATGAAAGCTCCCTCAGATAAGTGACTTGCCCAAGCAGTCAACAGACTGAACTTGAACTCAGGCCTCTGGACTCTCAGTCCAAAGTACTTGTTTGTCTGGGCCAGTGGTTCCCAAACTTTTTTGGCCTACTGCCCCCTTTCCAGAAAAAATATTACTTAGCCCCCTGGAAATTAATTTTTTTAAATTTTAATAGCAATTAATAGGAAAGATAAATACACCTGTGGCCATCACTACTCCCTTGAGTGGCTGCAGCACCCACCAGGGGGCGGTGGTGCCCACTTTGGGAATCACTCTTTGGGAATCACTTTTTTGGGAATCAGACTCTGGGCTAAAGAAATAAAACTTCTCAAGTCATTTCACAAGAAATACAAATATTCAATGACACATCTAAAACCCAGTGGAATTACGTGTCAGCTATGGGAGGGGGTGGGAAGAGGGGAGGAAAAGAACAGGAATCTCGTAACCATGGCAAAAAATATTTTAAATTAATTAATTAATTAAAATTTTACAAACAAAATAAAAGAAAAGAAATACAGATATTTCCTAGAGTTTGGTTCTATTTTTATCACCTGTAGATTTTCCCCAACAGCTTCCAGCTCCCAATACTGCTCTGCTATGTATTCCAGTACTTAGCACAATGCCTGGCATATAGTAGGCATTTAATAAGTGTTGATGAATTATTCTCTCTGCCCTCTGCCATTCACTGACTGTTCCCAACTTCAGGGTGGGAGTGGGGGAAGAAACAAGGATTCCAAATAGAATGACACGTCTATTAAGGAGAAAAGAGTTGCCATTTTATCAACTGGTTGATTAAAGAAGGCTGGAATTTAAAACTACCTCAAAGGGCCAAACTGTGCATTTGTACATATTAGAAATAGTAGGATGCAACTTTTTATTTTATAATAAAATTATAACATTTTCTTATAGATATTTGTATTTAAAATTAGAAGTTGTAGCAAATCATAAAAATCTCTTGAGTTGAATAATATAATTTATGTGTCTGGTCCTTTATTAATCAGCCAGTAATGTATTATGATGTGGTTAGTCTTGTGGGAGAGAAGGACCCTCCCTCTGTTCTCCCACATCTCAGTACACAGGACAAATGAATGGCATCAGCAGTGAGTTGTCTTCATTTTATTTATTTACTTTAATTTTTATTTTTATTTTGAATATTTTCCCCTAGTTACATACTTCATGTTCTTTCCCTCTCCCCCAAACCCCCCTAACCTCCCTTAGCCGACGCACCATTCCACTGGGTTTTACTTAGTGAGTTGTCTTCAGAAGGGGTTGAGTAACCATGTCCAGAAGAATGGATCAGTGTCAACATGAGAACTAATTGTTAAGAAGTTCTTATTCATTTTCATTCATCTAGCCATCCATCCATCCATTTACCAAATGTCCACTATGCTAGACAAGTCACTGCATCCAGCAATGGAGGGGTATGAGAGTAGGATGGAATGATTGCCTCGGGAGGTGGTGAGTTCAAGGGGATGAGGGATGGCTGTTTGGCTAGCAGTGCTATCAAGGGGACTCTTGGTCAAGTACAAACTAGCCTAGAGGGTTCCTGTATCACTACAGGAGCTCAGAGGAGGTCAGTATGGGCTGGAGTAGTCAGGAAAGCAGAAGGCAGGGCTCAAACAGGACATCAGAGGGCAAGATTTGAAGAAAGAGGGAAAAGAAAATATGAGGAGGAAGAAATGATCTAAACAAAGGCACAAAGGCAGAAAATAATAATAATAACAATCATCACCCTAGCATTTATATAGCATTTACTATGTGCTAGGCACTGTGCTAAGCACTTTACAAAATTTTCTAAACTTGTGGCAGAGCCAAAGATTCTGCCCCAATCTTCCAAGTCCAGTGCCCCTCCCAGTATATATCATTCTTTAGGTGGTTCAGTGGTTAGAGCTCTAGATCTAAGTTCAAATTCAGCCTCAGTAATATACAGCTCTCGTACCCTAGACAAGTCATTTAACCTTTATTTGACTCAATTTCCTCATCTGTAAAATGGAGATAATAACAGCCCCAGTCGCCCAGGGTTATTGTGAAAATAAAATGAGATAATATGTAAAGCATCTGGCACATAATAGGTGATACATAAATATAAACCATTATTGTTATTTTCTGCCCCAGTGCTTTTGTTCACACTGCTGTTCACATCTCTTTGTATTACCACTATCCATGACACTATCCAGCTGCCTCTAAAGTAACTTCACCTCATCCTCATATACATAAAGGTATAAATTGAAGGCACAGAGTTGAATGAGATTCCTAAGGGATAGTGTATATAGAGGAAAGAGAAACAAGCACAGAGCCTTGAGGAATGCTCACACTTAGGGAATAAGAGAAAGATGAAGAAATCATGATAGAGCCAGGGATCAAGAAGAGGAAAAATTGCCTTGGAAGTCAAGGGAAAAAGGAGCACCAAGAGAGGAAGGGGTTTTCAATGGTGGATGGCTATAAAGAAATCAAGGAGGATGAGAACTGAGAAGTCACTAGATTTAGCAAGAAGGAATTTGCTTATGATCTTGGAGGGTGAATTTCAGTGGAGTGTTGGAGATGGAAACCAGATTGCAGGAGACTAAGGCATGAGTGGGTCTTCCAGAATATATACTACGTTTGAATTAACATATAAAGAATTATTAAATGCTTACTAGGTGCAAAGCATTGTACTAAGACCTAGGGATAAAATAGAAAAAATTAAGAACATCCCCACTCTTAAAGCCCTCAAACTCCATTTGGGGAAGAAAGATCAGCTGCAGAGTGGATAGAAAAGGCCAGAAGTTCTAAAGGTTTAGCAGAAGAACAGATGGCAAAGCCCAAGGGTCCTTATGTTAAGTTAGCAGCTCAGCTGATAGTTCCAAAGGTCTGCAGGACAGATGGTAAAGTGCGATTAAGTCTCCTTTCCATAGGAGGAATAGAGTTTGTGACTCCTGTCTCACCCAAGCCGAACGATCAGTTAAGCAGCCACGATGGGTTGGGGTATCTTCTTCTCACCATCCAGACCGACCCCAGGCCAGGAGGAAGAGTTAAAAGAAGTTAAGGGGGCATAATGCCCACAGTGGTGGTGGCAATCATAGTGTCCTAAATGGACTCTGGGTCAGTCCAGAAAAGAGGAAGGCAGAAAGGAGGAGAGTAAAAGGGAAACGGCATTCCTGGTAGAACCACTAGCAATTTCCCAGAAGAGAGAGATTATCACAGTTTGAGATGATAATAGAATCAAAGGAATTTTTTTTCCAAGGATAAAAGAGACCTGACCAGGGAAAGATTCAGTAGAAGAATAAAGGCAGGAGATTTTAGAGCTGGAAATGATCTCTTTTTAATTATGTAGAAATTTATTATAGAAACTTTAAAAAATTTTTAGTTCCAAATCCTCTTCCTCCATCTACTCCCTCCCCCACCCACTGAGAAACAAGAACTACAATATCCATTATACATATGAAGTTATGCAAAACATTATGCTGGGAATTATCTTGGATATCCTCTAGCTCAAGGATTCTTAACCTTGTTAAGGTTATGTTTTTGTGTTACGGACTAGTTTAGCAGACTGCTGAAGCCTATGGATCCTTTCTCACAATGAAATTTTTAAATATATAAAACAGAATATGTAAGATTATTTGAAAATCAATTACCTTGACCTACACTTATAATTTTTTTAGGTTAATGGACCCAGAGGCAGTGATGTGGCTCAGTGAGAGAAGAGCCAGGCCTGGAGATAGGAGGTTCTGGGTTCAAATTTGACCTCAGACTCTTCCTAGCTGTCACTTGTTGAACCTCAGACTTAAGGCAGATTTGAGTTTTCAGTCAATGGACACATACTGCTTGGGCTGGATACTACTGAGGATCTAGAAAAGTGTAAGCCACTCAGAGAACTTAGTCAAATAGGGAAAAAGCTAAGTCTAGAATGCATGTAAAGGCATCGAATGTAGAATTATCATAATTGGAAGAGACCTTAAAAAGTGATCCATTCTAGAGCATCTTAATCTAATGCTATGGACCCTATCAGCAGTTCAGTAAAATCTGGGTAAGTGACTTAGCCCCCATTGCCCTACCATATTTCTGCCTAAGAACCAATACACAATATTGATCCTAAGAAGGGAAGGTAAGGATTTTTTTTAAAGTTAATGGACCCCAGGTTAATCATTCTAGCATCCAGTCCCCTCATTTTACATATGAGAAAACCAATGAACAGAATAAAAAATAATAAGCAAAAGATGAGCCTCCTTCCCATGGCCTATCCTATGACAGGAAGATGGTAGCACAGAACTCTTCATTAACAAGGGTGGAGGGCACATGGAAGCTTCCTGCCAGCGTATAAGGAACAGCAGACTGGGAATCAGGAGACCCGGGCTCTCCTCAGGCTTTGCCCCTAACTTAATAAGTGACTCAGGCAAGTCATTTCCATCTCTGGGCCCTCATTTCCCATTCGTTGATAACGCCTACGGTCTCCATTTTGTCCTGAACAAACTTTGACCTGGCCTGGACTGCTCATTTTGCGTTCTCTAAGCTCTATCAAAAACGTGTTATTGTCACGAGGTAACAGGAGAGGCCAGACTCCATCAGTACTAGTGAACAGACCTTCTAGGTTTCAGGGATCAGTCTCCTTTTCCCAATACTCCCCATCCTCTTCCCAGAAACAGTGATGCGGTCACTATGGGGACGGAATGGCCACCTATTCCTACAGCTGGGAAATTTCAGCAGCACTTCGGAAAGAATAATAAAGATGTCGGGAGCTGGATTCCTGCCCGGTGTAGAAGAGGGCAGCCCAAATCTGGGGCTCCTGAGCACGAGCCCCTGTGACATAGGAATAGGGGTAGGACCTGTGATCTCACTGGTCCAGGGCCCTCTGGGTGAGCTACTTCTTCTATCTGTGCAGGGCAGCATCTTCTCTGAAACATGCTTTGAGAGAGCTTCCTAACGCCCTGGAAGGTTTAAGTGACTTCTCCAGCCAATAGATGTCAGACAAGATTTGAACCTAGATCTTCCTGGCTCTGAGGCCAGTTTTCTATTCCTGATGCTTCTTAGCACACTGGAAACACTCAATATAGACTATTTGATTGCTGATTGGCCATGGAAATACCTTTGGACTAAAACCCATGAAACCTTGGTTCTAGTCCCAGCTGTTCTGCTATCTAGCTTTTTGAGTTGAGTCACTTCCTACCCCAGTGCCTTGGCATCCTCTATAAAATGAAGGGGTTGAGTTAGATCAAGGTTCTTTACCTGAGGCCCACAGACCATTGGGGGGCCATAAACTTGGATGGGTAAAGAATTACATCTTTATTTTGACTACCTTTGCCTGAAATCTGGCCTTTCCTTCATGTTCTTAAAAAACATTCTTCTGAAAAGGGCCTATAGGTCTCACCAGATTGCCAATGGGGTATGTAACATAAAAAATAAAAATAAAAAGATTAAGAAGCCCTGGAATGGATGACTTTTTAAGGTTCCTTCCAATTACCTCAATTCTACATTCTATACTTTTATATATATTTTAGCCTTGTCTTTTTCCCAATTAGACTAAGTTGCATGAGTGGCTTACACTCTTCTGTATCCTGAGCAGTATCCAGCCCAGAACGCTGGATCTGGTTGACATCAGTAAGTATATATCCATTGACTGAAAACCCAAACCTGCCTCAAGTCTGAGGCCTAACAGATCCAGCCAAGGCCCTGTCTGTCTGTCCTTCTGAGGGAACATAAAACTAGAATCACAAAAATCAGAGACACCCAAGCTGACAGAATTGAAGAGATTCTCTAGTCCCCGTTCCTTCTTTTACCTCACAGAAAGGTGAGGTGATGTGCTCGAGCTGACTCAGTTAATCTATGAGGGAGCCAGGAGGAGAGTCCAGGCCTTCGGACTCTCAGTCCAGAATGGGAACCCAGGCCGGCTCCTTCTGCAGCCACCCTGCTCCCTAAAGCTCTAAAAGGACCCACGCCCAGACACTGAAGATGCTGGATGAAATTCCTTTCCTCCTTCCCTACCACCCCCCTCTTCCCACCCCCAGTGGCTTTATCAGTTTTCAGACCCGATGGCTAAGCCCTTAAGAAGGTCCAGATGGTGGTGGGGGCAGGGCCAAGGGGTGTCTGTGACACGGGGGGAGTTCTGGAAGTGTCTCGCTCACTGGAATGCTGAGGCGGGGCCCCACCTGGGACGGTGGGGGAAGAGAAGGGAGAGCCGAGGGCTGAGGGGGGCTGGAATTCCACGGGCAGGCCCCACCGCTCAGCTGTCACATTCCCCCCAGGCTCGGCTAAACCAGTCCTCTGCTGCTTTCCCATATTTAGACAGGGAATGTCTGCTGACTCCAGGCCTTTTCAGAACGTCATCCACACCAGCCGCCACCATCCTGGGTCAGGGGCTGGGGCTGGGCCCGGCTCCAGCCTCCGTGAAGTCCTGAGCACACAGAGATAGGAAGCAAGAGGAGGCAGGACGGGCCTTGCCTGGCAGGATGGGAAAGGCCCCAGAGAGTAAGATGTGGACCTCGGAGCACCCTCTCCTCAGTGAGAGCTGGGGGGGGGGGGGGGACACACAAGGGAGTCACTGGCGTCTGGGTTAGGTCTGAACAAAGAAGGGAAGTTGGCCAGGCAGGAGGCCGGCCCCCAGATGTCCCCAGGCCTGTGAGCCAGGGCAGCTGGGCCCTCTGAGGAGACCCCTGAGGGAGCGGGAGGGCATCGCTCTGCCGGAAAGAAATGCTCTAGAACTCACACGGCTGTCTGCACCTGGTGGGAGGGGGCTGTGAGGAAATGTTCCTGACAACCTGGGGCATGTCTGAAAGGTTGTTTTAAAATTCTGAAGATTAGGAGAAGATCCCAGAAGCTGAAAGGGAAGGGAAATAGTTGACAAACTCTGCAAAGCCCCACAATGTCTCCTGGAGGAGAAGGTCACTGATTTTAATTCAATAAATTTGTACTGACTGCCATTTTTTTTTTTAAACTTTATCATCCGTCCTAGAATCAAGACTATCATTTCCAAGGCAGAAAAGCAGTAAGGGCTAGGCAACCCCCAGTTATTCAGAGTTCCTCTTGAGATTACCTCTACACTACCCTCTGCATCTATTATTGTTTTTTTATTTAAATTTTTTATTTTGAATATTTTCCATAGTTACATATTTCATGTTCTTTCCCTCTCCCTTCCCCCCCACACCCCCACATAGCTGACATACAATTCCACTGGGTTTTACATGTATCATTGATCAAGACCTAATTCCATATTATTGATAGTTGGACTAGAGTTATTGTTTAGTGTCTACATCCCCAATAACATCCCCAACAGCCCATGTGTTCAAGCACTTGTTTTCCTTCTGTGTTTCTGCTCCCACAGTTCTTCCTCTGAATGTGGCTAGTTTTCCTTCTCATAAGTCCCTCAGCATTCCTCTACATCTATTGTTAGTAACCTAGTTATTTACTAGATAGCTCTCCCATTTGAATGGAAGCTTCTTGAAGGCAGGAACTATTTTTCACTTTTGTTTGAATTCCCAGCACTTAGAACAAAATAAATGCTTAATAAATGTTTTTTGATGGATAGATTGATGGATTGAAGAAGCTTAGAGCCTTATTAAGAAAATAGAATACAGGAGTAGCTGGGTGGCTCAGGGGATAGAGTTCTAGGTGTCAGGAGGATCTTGGTTCAAAACTGGCCTTAGACACTCTGGGCAAGTAACTTAACCCTAGTTGCCTAACCCTTGCCCTTCTGTCTTAAAGAGTTGTAACTAAGTCAGAAAATAAGGTAAAAAAAAATTTTTTTTAAAGAAAGAAAATAGAACACACAAAATTTTAAGAGAATCAGAATGTCAGAGCTGGAGACCATGTAGTTTGGCTCCTTCATTTTACAGTAGAGGAAATAATCTAAGAGAGGGTTAAATAATCATTAAGATTGTTTCCACCTCTAACATTCAGTGTTCTTAGATCTCTTTTAGTTCTGACTTCCTACTTTCCAAGATC
The DNA here is from genome assembly GCF_016433145.1 of Gracilinanus agilis. Classification (NCBI taxonomy): domain Eukaryota; kingdom Metazoa; phylum Chordata; class Mammalia; order Didelphimorphia; family Didelphidae; genus Gracilinanus; species Gracilinanus agilis. The sequence continues at coordinate 240,809,078 of NC_058131.1, read as the reverse complement.
CCTTCCACCTCTAACATGCAACATTCCAAGGTTCCTTCTAGTTTTGCTTGTGATCCTAACTTGCATTCTCTTTCAGGACCTTAATTTCCCAATCTACAAAATGAGAAGATCTGAATAATTTCCAGGGTGCTTCTAATATTCCCTGCTATAAGGTCCCTTCCAGTTTTGATAGTTTACGTTCTAAAATCCTTCTGAGTTCTGGTGGTTGACATTCCAAGGCCTTGTATAGTTCCGATATTCAGTGTTCTAGAATTCTTGCTACCTTTATTGGAAGGAAGTCACTGCCCAGGCTTCAATGTTTTTTTCTTACATATCCCAAATTAACAGCTCTCTCTGTCACCATCCTTCATCGCTTCTTACCCCTGCTCAGTCAGGCCATCAAGAACTGAGGTATAGCCAGGTTTACTAACCCCAACAGTGAAAACCCTGCTTCTATCTCCTTAGGTTTGCTGATATAACATGGGAAAGAAGCTAGCACTCTCCTTGAGGTTAAAGGCTTTTGGTCCCTCTACTTCCTTCCCAGTAGTCTAGATGGATCACAGCACCAGGCACTTGTGGAAACCTGGACTGAAATCGGATAGGTTTGAATGGAAATCCATGACTGAATTTCAACCCTCCTTCCTTTGCTTTTCACAAAGGGTCCTACAAATTAGAGTCCAGGAATGAGTACTTGGGTCAGGTGGATAACAAGGCAACTGAAAATTTGCAACCTCAATCTGAATTCTGTCCCACAGCCTCAGATCTTTCCTTATAATTCCCCTGAAGCTGCTTGTTGCCCTTTGGTGACACTTCTTTCCTGAAACATCTTTATCTAGAGTGTGTGGTTTCTCATGGGAATGCTCTGGGTTCCACAGTCAAAGCCATCTTTGGCAGCATGGTGCATTGGCCTGAGAGCCAGAAAGCCAGGATTCTAGTCCATTGCTTTGTCACTAACTCCCTGGGTGATATCAAACAAGTCATTTCCCCATCTCTGGGTCTTTGTTTTCTCCTTCATAAAGGGAGAAATGCTGAAATTCTAGCTACCTAGGATACTGAGTCTTGTGGATTTCTTGAGCTAGGGAGTTACAAACTGCAATAGGGTTAAGAGCCCCAAGGAGTGCAGGCTAAAGAAGGAGAAAATGGTCTATGTTGGAAATGAATCTGGTCAAAGCAGGATTAGTAATGGAATCTGGCTCCTTCATTTCCAGCCTGAGTGAGAGGGGAGACCCAGCCTTTAAAAACCAAAACCAAAATCAAGAAGATTCGACTAGATTCTCTCCAAAGCCTCTCTTCTATTTTCTAAAGGGATCAGCTAACTCTCACATTCTATATTTTGTGATCTTTTTCCAGTTCGAATGCCCTTAGAACTTCCATATGATTGGGGGCCATGCCAAATGGGGGGCAAAATGAGAAGGGGCAGTTGACTAAATTTCTTCTTCACTGGATTGCTGTGTGCAGGACATTTGGCAAGACACTGGAGCCAAGATTCTCAATGCTCTTTGCTATTAGGGTCCCTAAGGGTTGGAGGCATCAAGCTGGAGACATTCAGTGAGAAGTACTTTGAAACACTGGTTTGTTATAAAAAGGAAATCATGCCTGGCTGGGACAGGGAAGCTGATGACTCTCTGGTTAGGCTTAACCTCTTAGGAGCACATTCTTCCCTGACTTCCTCAGTGGCATAAGGAGTGCCACTTCTCATACCTGGAACTCAGTTTCTTCCTCTGTAAAATAAGGGGGTTAGAATCAGTCTCTCAGGTCACTTCCAGCTATGGCATTCAATGTTCTTTAATCCCTTCTTAGCTCTGGTATTCGATGCTTTAAGGTCCCCTTCCAGCCCCAACATTCTGTGGTTTATGATTCACCCTGCTGCCTGTCTCTAACTTAGAATCAGATTCCCAGAGCTCAAAGGGATCTCAGGCGGTCATTTATCTAGTTTAACCCCCATATGAAGCAAAATTTCCCCCCTCCTATAACCTGCTATCTTTCTATTGCTTCTCATCAGCTCCTAAAGAGGTTCAGGGTGAGAAGAGAGAACCTCTAGGGGGAAAGAGCCTTAACACTGCATTTCCTCCAAGCCCAGAGTTGCCCTTAATAGGAAATTTATCCCATGCTTAAAGAGTAAGCAGGAACAGCCTCTCCTCCCCCACCAAACTTGCCAGCCCAGAAAGAACAAGGCATTCTCAGGCTGATGGAAAGTGCAGCAATTCCTCTGGTTGCCTCATCTACAGCCTACATCCAAGGGAGATTTACATCAACGAGGAGACAGAGGAGCTCCATGAGTCTCAGATCTCTATTTATGGCTCTCCGAACCCTCCCAATGAGAACCACTTGATTAGAATTTTGACTTGAGAAGTAAGAATGGCACTGTGGGGAAAATTCCTCAAGGTTGGTAAGCAGGGGAGTAAAGCCAGGAGGGACGGCTAGGCGGCTGCTTCATTCCTCTTCCTCATTTGCTCCATCACCTTGGGATTGGCTGTCGGAGATGCACAATTTCACTGTGGATGCTAACTCTGAGAACTAGAAATCGCCTTAGAACACCAATCACAGAATGTTACAATATAGGGCATCACTACTGGGGAGGTACCCTAAAGGCTATCTTGGTCTAAACCTCTCATTTTATGGAGGGAAAATGAGAAGAACAAGGCAAGAGGGCCATTGCAAAACGCTGAGGCTAGATGGTGATGTGAGGTAAACTTTAGGGAACGTATTCTGTGATTGGCCTGAGAGCCAGAAGGCCAGGATTCTAGTCCATTGCTTTGTCACTAACTCCCTGGGTGATATCAAACAAGTCATTTCCCCATCTCTGGGTCTTTGTTTTTTTTCTTCATAAAGGGAGAAATGCTGAAATTCTAGCTACCTAGGATACTGAGTCTTGTGGATTTCTTGAGCCAAATATGTGGCCTGACAAAGGATATTCCTTGTGCAAACCTTGGTTAAAAGTATAACCTTGCTACTAGCAGCCAATATAACCTTGGCCAGATCATTTCCTCATTTGTAAGATTAAAGAGTTAGATGAGAAGATCTCTAAGAACTTTTCCAGCTTGAAATCCTCTGGTCTCTCCTTCGTAGAGGAACCTCCCCATAACCCGGTCACTCCCTTTAGGAAACCTTCTGGGTCCTACCTGGAGGCAGCAATCTCTGACTTCTGTCGGGCAATGGCTGCTGCCCGCTGGGCACCCTCCACGCTGTGGTCCACCTTCTGCCGGATTTTGGTGCTCTTGAGGGGAAGAACACGTTTCTTCATGCCCTTGACCAGGACATTGTGTCGGTACTTTCCTTCCTCCTTCTTGCCATCAGGCAGCGTGGTACAGCCATAGCCGTGCCTCAGGTTATCCAGCCACTCGCCCTCATACTTCAGCCCGCTGGACCGCTCGCTGACCCCAAAGCCAGACCGCTTGTCATTTTTCCACTCACCCATGTACGTCTCGGTGGTGGTGGCATCGATGTCAGACTCAAACGGAGCAAAGTCCTCTCCCTCGACTCCTTCTCCCAAGCTGGTCGTGGAGGCTGCATCACTGGCTGCTGAGCTCAGGTCACTCTTCAGGAAGCTGACCCGGCTCTTCTGACTGGCCAGAGAGCTCCGTGACTCTGAGCGCCTCAGTTTCCCCAAGAGGGAACCTCTCTGGAAGAAGCCACCACTACTCCGAGGGAGCTTGGCAGCAGCCTCTGCATTGGCATAGAGGCTGAGGGCAAAGCCACCACGGGAGATGGTTGGGGTAGCCAGAGTGGTGCCATCCATGGGGGTGGAGGAAGCATCCTGTTGGGCCAGGGTTCCATTGCTGTGCTCACTTCTCAGGGAGGAGAGGGATGTTCGGAGGGGTGAGCGGACCACCACTGCCATGCCATATGGGACGCTCTGCCGGACGCCATAACCATGACGCATGCCATTAGTGAACTGGCCTTGATATGTTCCTAAGAAGCAAGAAGAAAAATCAGGTCAGCAGGGAGCAGCTGGGTAGCTCGGTGGATAGAGAACCAGGCCTAGGGACAGAAAGTCCTGGGTTCAAAACTGGCCTCAGACACTTTCTGGCCGTTTGACCCTGGGCAAGTCACTTAACCCTCATTGCCTAGCCTTTACTGCTCTTCTGCCTTAGAACCAATACAGAGACAAAAGCTAAAAGTTTTTTAAAAGATGGTTGATTTTTAAAAGAGAGAGGAAGGAAGGGAGGAAGGGAGGGAGGAAGGAAGGAAGGAAAAAAGGAAGGGAGGAAGAAAAGAAAGGAGGAAATCAGGTTTTTATGCTGATGGGAATAGCAATTAGTAAATCCCTTATATTTATAGAGATGCAGCAAAATATAGGGGAAAGAGCACTACATTAAATGAGACGTAGGTCCTGATTTTAGTCTCGGCTTTACTTCTAATTTACTACGTTGATCACCTGCCCACATCAGGACTCAGTTTTCCCATCCATAAAAAGGGGAATGGACTAGATAATTTCTAAGTTCCCTTCCAGGGGACATCCAGGAAGCAAAATGGGTTACAATACTGGGCCTGGAGTCAAGAAGACCTGAGTTTACATTTCCTGAATCAGATACTAACTAACTGTGTGACCCTGGGCAAGTCATTTGATTCATCTTCCTGAGTGCAAATCTGGCCTTAATTCCTAGTTATGTGATTCTGGGCAAGTCACTTAACCTTATTTGCCTCAGTTTTTCATCTATCAAATGAGCTGGCACCTAAGAAAAGCTTAATAAATGTTTGTTGACTGAGTAACTAACTTTAACCATCTTCCATGTAGTTACTAAAGTGATGTTTCTACATCACAGGTCTGGCCATATTGTTTTTCTGTTCAGGAAGCTTCAGTGGTTTCCCCATTGTCACAAGGACAAAATATAATTCTTCTACTAGGCGTTTATTTATCTTTTCACAAGCTACACCCTCTATTGGGACATAAGCTCCTAGAGGACAGGAATGATCTCATCCTGGTTTCCTTTATCAAAGCAATTGGCTCTTTCTCTGCTGTCTATAATCTTAGAGAGCTGCCTGGGGCATTGAGAGATCAATTGACTTACTAGGGGTCTCACAATCAGTTCCTATCAGAGGAATAACTTGAATTCAAGTGTTTCTGACTCCACCTTCCAACCTATAAAGCCATGCTTCCTCTCAGATGGCTCCTCAGGGTACAGCTCAGTGCCTGGTGCACAGAAGGTGTTTAACAAAAACTCACTAAATGACTGATGATAAAGTGGATGAAGGACAGGACAGGAGGTGGATAAAAAGAAAGCACAGCAGGGATGGGGTACTAGACAAGAAGCAAGACGACTCGGGTTTGAATCTAGCTTCTGGCATTTCCTAGCTGTCTGATGACAGGCAACACTTTTGCCCTGAACTGTGAAACAGAGACAGATAAGTGGCACAGTGGAGGGCCCAGAATCAGGAAGACCTGAGTTCAAGTCCAGCCTGAAACACTAGATAGGTGACCCTGGGCAAGTCACTTCACCCTGTTTATCTCAGTTTCCTCATCTGTAAAATGAGCTGGAGAAGGAAATGGCAAACTACTCCAGAATCTTTGCCAAGAAAACCCAAACAAGGTCACAGACACCACTGAAACAACAGAACAACAATGTGGAAAGGGTAATTCCTGTACTCCTATACTTTTTACTTTATTCCTGATATTCCTGTCTTGCTGATTGTATGTACCTCATGGAGCTATTGGGAGGATGAAATGAATCAAACAATATTGGTAAATGCTTTGCATTCTTCAAAGGGTTATATAAATGTTATAAATTGTTGCTATTAGCAATATAGCAATACTAATTAGTAATAAAAGTAAAATAGCAATATAAAAGTAAATTAAAGAACTAATTCGTAATCCTATAAGTAATCATTATTATTACTACGACTACCTCTGGGTTGAAGGTCCTTCTAATATTCTGAATAGGGGCCTCAGTCTCCTAGGTGGCAGAGAGTTATCATTGGGGGTCCCCTGCCCTCCCCATCGGAGCCTGCTCTCTCAGCCAAAGCTGTCCTGCCTTGTTCTCTCTGTAGACTAATTTTAGAGGTGCAGCAGCCATTGAGAAGCTCAGGAAGAGGATCCAGGGATCCGGCTTGTCTGGGTCTTGCCTAGGGGCAGAAATTGGTAACAGAATCTGGGGGTGTTGATTTCTATACCCTTGCCAATGGCTCCCAGAACTCTCACTGTGACAGCTCAGCCCAGTCCCAGAGCCCTGTGCCTCATACTCACATGTCTCATAAGCCTGGGCTGGGGATGGCCCAGGAGCCAGGGAGAAGAAGAGTTAACCTGAAACCTCTCTTATTCCCCTCAAGTTCTCATTTGTTAAAGAATCACAATGTATGATCAATAGAGGAATCCCTATATTAGAGCTGGAAGATACTTTAGTAATCATTCAATGGCTCTGTGGATGGAATACTGAGCTGGGAGTCAGGAACACCTGAGTTCTATCTAGCTTCAGATACTTACTAGATGTGTGACTCTAGGCAGTCACTTAATATCTATTTGCTTCAATTTCCTAAACTGTAAAATGGGGATAACAAACAGCACCTCCCTCATAAGGTTGTTGTGAGGACCAAATGAGATGTTTGTAAAGTCCTTAGCATCAACATGGAATCTAGAAACCCCGAATTTGTAGCCTAGTAAGATCTGATGAACCCCAAGTTTTAGGACTAGCTGGTAAACCAGAGACCCCAAAGCTTGCCCTTGTTCCCTGTTCCCATGAGAATCTACCCTGAAGGGAATCTCAGACTAGCAGTTTCAGATTGAATAATGAACCTTAAGGTAAATGCCAGTCCCAATTAGGTGGGGCTAAGCAAATGCTAAGTACTCTTTTTCAGTAATGGGCACCTTTTGAATTTGGTGTGTCAAAATTCACCAAAAAACTGAGCATAACTCAGCTGTTGTGTCACTTCGAGAAAAAAAAACATAATTTCATGATATTTATAGTTTAACAAAAATGTATGATTGTAATACATAACTGTATTTAATAAACCAAAATAGGTAAATTAATATAGGTAGAATTGTCATCTATAGTGCACAGAGTGTCTACACTACACTACAGCAAACGTTTCATCCTTGGCATGTGGCCCCATACTTCTCTGTATGCCATCTTGTGTCTTTGAAAATGGGTTGGGGGGGAGGATGATTTAATGAAGTTCTCATAGGGAAGTCTATGGCAGAGCTGTGATGGAATGTCTGAACTAGAAGGGACTTTAGGAGAGCATCTAATTTGGCCATCTTTCTCCCCACCCCCCTATTTCATCCCACCATTTTACCAAGGAGGAAGTGAAAACCTGAAAGGAAAGAACTTGTCCAAAGTCAATCAAAGTTAACAGCAGAGCTAGGACTTTGAGTTTCCCGATTCTTTTTCTACTATGCTACTGTCAACGTGGAATCTAGAAGCCCCCAAACTTGTAGCCTAGAAAGATTTAATGACCCCCAGTTTACTTAGCTCGAAGGTGACAGACCCAGGTTTGACCTTGAGTTCCTCCTGAGGGAAAGTCCAACTTCACTAGTCTCAGACTGACAATAGACCTTAAAGGAGTTTAAGTGGGGAGGGCTAATCCCATCAGGTGTTAAGTACCCCTTTTGGTCCCAATGGGTTCTCCTCTTAGGCCAAAATCTTTTACCAAGGTGGCCCAGCCCTTGGCTGAGTCTTTCCCATTTATGTCCATGGTAAAGCATCAGCACCTCACTGTTATTCCTGTCTGGGACTCCTCATTTTCCTTTGTTACCATTGTAAAGCCAATCAGCTATCCCTCTCATCCTCAGTCCCCATGTTTCCCTAGAAAGGTATTTAAGTTTCCCAACTTTAATGGCTCCTTGGAATTGTCCAATCTAGTGCAGTTGGCGTTCCCAGGGGTCAGTGACCAGAGCATCCAGAGTAAAATTAAATCCTCGGACTCTGTGTAGGCATGTGGCATGCAGCTCTGCATGGAGGCCTAATTTAGTATTGTACTCCTTTCCTTAATTAAAGTGTGGCTTTTCTGACTATTTAACAGTTCTGTGTTTTTTCCTAGTTAACACTATTGTCGACGTGGAATCTAGAAGCCCCCAAATTGTAGCCTAGAAAGATTTAAGTGACCCCCGTCTACTTAGCTCGAAGGTGATAGGCTCAGGCTTGGATCCATCACAAGAGAGATCCTCCAAGGTCAAACCCAAGCCCAGAGACTCTTCTGGTCTCCAGAAGCCTCTCCAGTTATACTACACCCTACTTTCTGAGGATCGAACTTGGGACCTTTTCAGGTTAGAGACTGATGCCCTACCTACTGCGTCAAGGTGTCACTCAGCTTGGGTTTGGCCTTTCCTCAGAGAGGATCTCTCTTGTGATGGATCCAAGCCTGAGCCTATCACCTTAGAGCTAAGTAGACGGGGGTCACTTAAATCTTTCTAGGCTACAATTTGGGGGCTTCTAGATTCCACATGGACACAATTAAATGATTTCATTCTTTTAAACAGCTTTGGTCTTAAAAAAAAAAATCCCTTTGTTCCTTTCTTCTTAAACTTCCATGTTCAATCTAATTTCCCCTGAGCCCTCCTTTCTACTTCAACTATCAAGCATACTTCTCTATTTTTTCTTCTTAAAAAAAAAAAAAAAAAACTACCACCACCAAAAACAAACCTTTAATTTCTGTCTTAGAATGCATATTGAGGGGGCAGCTGGGTGGCTCAGTGGATTGAGAGCTGGGAGGTCCTAGGTTCAAATCTGGCCTCAGACACTTCCTAGCTGTGTGACCCTGGGCAAGTCACTTAACCCCCATTGCCTAGCCCTTACCACTCTTCTGCCTTGGAGCCAATACACAGTAAGGGTTATTTAATCAATCAATAAACAAATAAACAAATTAATTAATTAAAAGAATATATATTGATTCTGAGGCAGAAGAGTAGTAAGGGCTAGGTAATGGGGGTTAAATGAATTGCCCAGGGCCTGAGGTCAGATTTGAACCCAAGACCACCCTCTCTAGACCTGACCATCTATTTGCTAAGCCACCTAATTGATTTAAAGTCCATCTAAAGCAGTGGTTCCCAAACTTTTTTGGCCTACCACCCCCTTTCCAGAAAAATATTACTTAGTGCCCCTGGAAATTAAATTTTTAAAAAATTTAATAGTAATTAATAGGAAAGATAAATGCACCTGTGGCCATCACCGCCTCCCTGGGTCACTGCAGCACCCACCAGGGGGCGGTGGCACCCACTTTGGGAATCACTGACCTAAAGCAACTCTCACATTCCCCAGAGTCAAGCTGGATAGACAATTCCACTGGCCTCACTTCTTCCCTCCCTTCCTCTACCCAGCCCTGTTTCCCCTTGGGCCCTTTTCTCCATTTATAGATCACAGTTCCTGGCAATCACTAGTAACATTGGGAACAAGAATATAAGGAACCTTTTCTCCTCAGTGGACACTGACCTCTACAGGGTTTGCCATGGTGGCCCAGAAGGACACTCTGCTGAGTGCTTCTTACCAGGTCAAAGTTCAGTTCATCTACAAAGCTGCCTGAGCCCCCAGCTTGGCTTGGAGGCAGTTACATAGAAAGAAAGAGAAAGAAAAAAGAAGAATGGAAGGAAATAATAGGAGAGAAAAATGGAGACATAGAAGGAGAGAGAAGAACAAGGGGAAAAAGAAAAGAAAATAAAGGGTAGAGAAAAGAAAAAGAAAAAAAGAATTTGGTGATTATTTTTGTTGACAGACTCTGAAATCTACTATAGCAACTGCAGACATATTGAATTTGAGGCAGAATGGGCCCGAAGGGTCCCTTTAAGTCCAAGAGAAGGCAAAGTTGCAATGGGAGAGCGGTTTCTGCCAACTGTCTGAGCAGGAAACTGCCAGGTTATATTAGGAAACTTGCTAGCTGAGAGTTCTTTGGGCTGGCAGACCTGAGAACGGCAGGGAAAGAACCAGATTCCAGGGCAGGAGCAAAGTGTCCAAACCTGTCCCACCTGCTGGGGGAGGCCCCCTGCCCCACTCTCCCCAACGTGGCGATATTCTGTGGGGAGCGAAGACTGTACACTGGCACTGTGTGCAGTGCCATAATCTAGCCTTGGGGTTGACTCTGCCTTCAAGATCAAGGACTGCTGCTTTTTATCAATAAGTACCAGTCATTTCCCTCTGGGTCCTATTTTCCTCCTATTCCTTCTTGTCATAACAATAATGATAATAATAATAATACTGAGGATGATGATAAGAAGATTTTATAAAGCATCTACCAAATGCCAAGCACTTTATAATTATTGTCTCATTTGACCCTCACAACAACCTTGTGAGGTACATACTATTATTAATCCCATTTTACAGTTTAGGAAATTGAGGCAAACGGAGGTTAAGCAACTTCCTGGGTCACAAAACTAATAAATGACTGAGATTATATTTGAGTCTTCCTGACTCCAGGCCCAATACTCTAACCACACTGTACCACCTCATTGTCATGTGACTAATGCTACTAAAATAATACCAATGTTATTGATTACTTATTGATTATTTATATATTTCATATAACATATATAATATACTTTATATGACATATAATGTATAGAATATAATGATATTTATTACTTATTATATATCAGCACTTTAAGGTATAATAATAATAAGAACTAGTGTTTATATAGCGCTTTAATGTTTGCAAAACATTTTTTAAGCTATCTCATTCTATTCCTTTTTTTATTGGAAAATTTTATTTAATTGATTGATTTAGAACATTTTCCCATGGTTACATGATTCATGTTCTTTCCCTCCTCTCCCCCCGTTTGATTCTTACAACAACCGGGAGAGGTAGGGGCCTGGCTGTCAAATACAAATAATACCTGAACCATCTACATTGCAGGGTAGCTTAATGAGGAAAGTGCTCTATTAACTTCAAAGGGTTTTAGAAATATGAACTGTTATAATTTGGACCAATCTCTCATTTGAAGTTGCATAATAAGTGACTATCATTAAAAAATAGTAAAAATGACACAATTTTAGGTTTAATCTGAATTACTAACATTTACTCCAACACTTTATTGAGTATATAAATCAACAAGACGATAAATCAAGCCCTGATTTGTAGCATTCAACAATTTCCAAAGTATAATGCTCGCACTGAAAATTTAACAATTGGCTGTCAGTCAGTCAGTATGAGCTAGCTCAGGCACACCCCTGGAAGTGACTCACTCAAGGTCATTTTGCTGTCTCCAGTCCTCCTCCCTAGACTTTACTGTTTAAACTGGAAGTCAGTGTAACTTACTCAGCTTGACCCTGAGAGTTAGATCACTTGGGTTCTATTGGGGAACTCCAATGATTTGAGTAGATAAGATTATTGGTTCAAGACTGAATGTTGCCATTAAGATGGGAAAGTTACTTGCCCATCTCTCTTACCCCCCCATCTCTCAACCCATCCTCTTTTTAGGGTCAGGCTGAAGACAGTCCCCAGGAAGTTTTAAAAGGCTTTCCTACCCACCTGAACAAGGAATGCACTGATTCCTGATGCCAGGATGGATCGGGATAAAATAAATGACTCCAGCCTGGGAGGTTGATAGGAGCCTCTTCCAGAAATCAGTCATAGAATTTCAGAGCTGGAAGGAATCTCAGAGGCCTCATAGTTCAACATCCCTGGATAGGAATGACCTCTACAATCCCTGACAAATGGTCATCTCGTTTCTGCTCGAAGATATCCAGTAATGAGAAATCCTCTGTCTATAATTCCACTAACAACTCATTCCAATTTTGGATAACTCTAGTTGTTAGGAAAATTTTTCGTCTATTAAACAGAAATCTCACTCATCACATCTTGGCATCAGTAAATCTCTGAGTTGACAAGGACCTCAGAGGTTCATCTGCCAATTACAACCTATATTTAAATGTGATTTTCTTTTTCCTCAAAATTTATCCCACTGAGATCACTTTAGTCTGAGCCCTCATTCCTTCGTGCCTGGATTATTAATATGATGATCTCCTAGCATTCATCAGTCCAATTTTGTTATCTGGAGTCAAATGGAACAAATCTAATCCTCTTTCCACCTGACTTTATACTTCAATGGACTCATGACTTTATTGTTGTGAGTATTTCCTCCATTCTGATGTCTGGGAAAGAACCCATACATTCTGCATTTACCAAGAAGTGCAAGAGGTGTGAGCCTCATATACTATGCCCTATTTGGGTAGAAAGAAAGCCTTGGGAATTTGTCTCACTTGAGGAGATTGCACAAGCTTTTTTTTTTTTTTTTTTTTTTTTTTTTATGGACCCTTCTAACGGCATGTGTTCTTCCAGTCTGATAACCTGTGTTCTAGGGCCTTCCCAGATTTGGCATTCTTTGTTTTATGGAGATGGGTCCATTTTAGTCAATCTTCCACATACCAGAAACCAAACTGGGACTCTGGAAAAGTGTTGTTGACTTTTTTCCCTGTAAAACATCACCAGCAGGGCAACAGGTTGCTTTAGGGGTCTGATACAGATCCCATTTCAGGAATTCAAATGAATCTTCTGAAACTTTACTGCATTATACAATGAAAAGATCACAGGGCTAGTTACTAGGAAACTGAGTTCTAGGGCTATGTGACTTTGAGTTAACTCCATTTCCTCTATATTCCTCATTTTCCTTCTCTGTAAAATTAGTGGGATTGAACAAGAAGGTCTCTTATAGTTCCTTTTGATTCTTAACATTCTATGAGATAGCATATCATAATGGAAAGAGTGGGAAATGTAGATTCAAATATAGCTCAAACATTTACTAATAGTATTATTATGGGAAAATTGCAACATTTCTGAACCTGTTTTTTACATCTACAAAACAGATAAGAATACACAAGGATGTTGTAAAGAAAGCATATTGCAAACCTTAATCTGCTATAGAAATAGGTGCTACTGTCATTTCCATCATTATCATCACTATTAGAAAAAAATGACGTTGAAGCCTCAGTTAAGAATGCCTTTCCAATGATGGCCCTGGAATTGGGGAGCACAAACTTCAAGTCAGAGGCATTCTTCAGATAGAAAAAAATGTAGCCTCTGATGCTCAGAGCCAATGTGGAAGGAAAGGAACCTGAAAAGATTTAAATGAATACAATGATGGCAGGTGGCAGCTTAATGAAGTCATAGTCAAGTTTCTCATTTCCAATAGCTTATAGTATCTTTGAAGGGAGACGATGATAAATTGGAGCCTAGCCAAAGAACAAGCAGCTAGGTGGGACAGTGGATAGAGTACTGGGCTTGGAATCAAGAAGACTTATTTTCCTGACTTCAAATGTGGACTTAGACATTTTATTAGCTGTGTGACTCTGAGCAAGTCACTTAACTTTGTTTGCCTCAGTTTCTTCATCTGAAAAATTAACTGGAGAAGGAAATGGCAAACCACTCCAGTATCTCTGCCAGGCAAAACCCCAAATGGGGTTCCAAGGAGTCATAAATAACTGAAATGACTGAACAACAATAGACAGAGTACAGTGACCAGGTTGTGAAGGGAGTTTAGACTCTGCCATGAAAAGATCATTTAAAGGAAGTAGGGTGTTCAAGGTGAGGAAGTCAAGACTTAGAGGAAGATATGACCTGCCTTCAAATGTCTAAGGGTCAGTCATGAATAGAAAGATTCAATTTGTTCTGTACAATTCCAGAGCATAGAGCCCAAACCACTGGAAGTTTTGGAAGTATATGACAAAAAAGAAAGAATTTCTTTACAGCTAGTGCTGCTAAACAATAGAATAGGGTACCTTGGTAGGCAGGGAGTTCCCCATCATTGGGGGTATTCAAGAGGAGGCTGGATGAACATCTATCTATCTGTCTAGGAGAGATTCATGTTTTGGGTAGAAGTAGGGCTGGATGATCTGAAGTTCCTAGGATCCTAAATTTGGTCATTTCTTTTTTTGATAACGTCACTAGACTGACGGGTAAACCAGAGAAATTCTATAGACTACATATACTTGGATTTCAGCAAAGCATTTAAAATGTTTTCATACTATCCATATAGACAGGATGGAGAGACCTGGTCTAAATAATAGTATAGGTGAATTTAAAACTGGTTAAATGACCAGACCTAAAGAGTACTGAGTCATTAAAGGATTTTTAAATTGATCTCTTTTGTTTTTATGTTACTTTCATTTCCAAATATATTCTCTCCCCTTGACCGATCCAAAGAATCATCCCTTGTTATAAAGAATAAAACATTTTTTAAAAAAGGAGAAGGGAAGGAGAAGCAATTCAGGAAAACTAATTAACATATTAGCTGAGTCGCACAGTATTTGTGATACTCCACACCAAGTCTCTTACCTCTTCAACTAATCGATTGTACAATTAAGTACAGGATGAGGAAAACACATCGAGACAATAGTTCCTGCAAAAAAAAAAGACTTGGGGGTATTCGGTTCAATATCTGTGGACAGCAACCAGCAGGATTCAATGGTGTAACCTGGCAATCTCAAAAGTTAATTGCATCTTAGCCACAAGAAAAGTATCCTGAATGAGAGAGGCAATAGCTCCTCATGTCCTCCACTCTCTAGTCTTGGGTTCTACATTTTAGGAAGGACACTTTCAAACTGGATTGGGTACAGAAAACGGCTCCTGGGACTACAACTACAGTGATAAAATTAAAGGAACTAGGGCTATGTAGCCTAGAGAAGAGAGAAATGGAGAAGGAGATAAAATGGTTATCTTCAGACATTCAAAGGGCTATTACACAGAGAAGGAATTAGATTCTTTCTTCTTGGCTGTAGAGAGGAGAACACAAGGTAAAGGCTAGAAGTTGCAGACAGACAGATTGTTTTGGCTTCCCTTAAGGCAAAGCTTCTTGGCAAATAGGGCTGTCCAAAAGTAGAATGGGTTACCTCTGGAAGCAGAGAGCTTCCTCTCATTAGAGATGATGAAGTGGACACTGGATCGCTTGCTAGGGATCACAGAATCTCATAGCTGGAAGGGACCTTTCAGGCCATCTAGCCCAACCTGTTCTTGAATAAGAATCCCCCCTACAACATACCCAAAAGGTGGTCACCCAGGTTACTTGAAGTGGTGATGGGGAACTCGTTATCTTTCTTTTCCTTTCCTTTCCTTTCCTTTCCTTTCCTTTCCTTTCCTTTGCTTTCCTTTGCTTTCCTTT
>NC_058131.1:240665280-240793775 GCF_016433145.1 Gracilinanus agilis | reverse complement strand
CCAGGACCTTCGATCTCTAGGCCTGGCTCTCAATCTACTGAGCCACCTAGCTGCCCCCTGAACTTGTCACCTATCTAGTCTGGATAGCTCTAATTGTTAATTTTTCCTTTTCTCAAAAGCTCAGATTCTACCCGACAATTCCACCCACCACTCCTAGTTTAATCTGGGGTCAAACAGGACAAGCTTAATTCCTTTCGCATATGGGCAAACTTTTAAACCCTTAAAGACATGGAGTATGTCTCACCTTAACCTTCTCTTCCCCAGTGACTTTAATAGATCTTTATATGGCAGGATCTTAAGGCCTGTCACCCCCCTCAGGATAGTCTCTAACTTATCCATCTCCTTTCTAAAATGTGACATTTAGAACTGAATACAATCCCATAGAGTTGGCTTAAAGGTAGCTCTCTCACATCCCAGAGGATAGACTTGATGATTTTTGAGACACATTTCAATTCAGATTCTATAACTTTAAAATGGAAGTGCATATGACCTAGAAACGAGCAATTTCATCAGAATCCTGGTGAGCCTGCACTAGGGCTGGACACACAGGGGTTCACATCAGGGCATCTGGCATTCACGCTATAGACAGACTCAGGCTTATGGCAAGGACACAGTCTGGCTCATGGTAGGGGCAGAGTTGAGTGATAAGAGTCAACGAATGGTCCTTTTATGGCTAAAGAGGGGAAACAGTCCAAGGAACCTTCCCTAACATGACTCTATCCCTAATGGAACATTTTTAGACACAGGATTAACAAAGAGTTAAAAGAGAACCTTCACATCCATGAACATATTCAGTCTTCACAATAGAGCCATTAATAATCTACATTGTTCAGGTGAAGAAACTAAGGAAGCGACTTTCCTAAGAGTATGCAATTGAATTGGTGACAGGACCTCTACTTAAACTCAGTTCTCTTGGCTCCTAATCCAGCTGGTCTTTCCACCATGCTCCATGAAGAATGTTCATGCAGGCAGAAAATTTCTGTTGCTATCTCCGAGGCTGGGATCACAGTCTTTCACTTCCCATTTAAAATTGGCTGTCTTGAAAGTCAACACTCTCTGGCTTGAAAAGACTACTGCATACCACCCAAAGCAAAAGGGCTGATTTGGACTATTTTTATACTCTGGGCAGAAAGGATTGGGTTGCATATTATGGGAAGGAGAACTCTGACCCTGGGACCTCACGGCTCCAATACTCCTTGGCTTTCAGACAGTCTTTACTTAATTACCCATCACACCTCACAGAAATACTTGAGAATGAGCCTGAAACCTTCCTTATCCTCTTCCCAAACAGAGTGATGACAATCTTCAAGACTGTAGCTGACATGGCACTCCTAGGCTAGGCACTTCCCAGTGTAGCACCCTGCCATCCTGCAGGTTTTATGAGTTTTCATTTAAGATGAGAGCTCATGGTAAATTGGTATATCAGGAAAAAAAAAACCAATGGATTTGAAGTCAGAGCAACCAACCAGTCTCTCTAGGTCTCAGTTCACCCATCTGCAAAATATGCGTGTTGGACTAGGTGATTCCTCAAGTCATTTATAATTCTAAATTTTCTAAGTTTAGGTCTGTGGATTTTAAAATTAATATATGAGAACTAAATATTATATTTAATAAAGTTTTATTAATAATAAACTAACATTAAAAAACTAGAGTGGAAAGGTAGGTGCTAAACTAACTTCAACCATGCTCATGGAGAAGAGAGGAAGAGGGAGGAGCTACAGAACCCATAAAACAATAACATGACCACCTAAATGTGGAGGTGCAGGAGAGATTAAAGGGAATTTTGGGAAATACTAAGGGACTTGTGGGGAAAGAAATCCAAGGTTCAAAATCTGCATTTATACAGGTCCCTAAAATATATCCTGAACTCTGACTTGACTCTTCTTTAGGACTAAAGATTTATTTCTCTAGTCCCATCTGCTTCAGGTCAAATTTTAAAAGTCACTCTCCTTGGCACAGCCTCATAAGCAAATTGAGGCAATAGTTTGCTTGTGGGGTATATAGTTTGCATGCCCAACAGTAAGGCATAAAGATGGAAGGGAAAGAACACTGGGCTTGAAGAAGACCTGGATTCCTGGACAAAGATATCAAAAAACACAATCCTGGAGGTGCTAATGGAAGACTAGAATGTGTATGTGCTGTTGGTATGGCTGTGAACTGACCTAACTAACCTGGAAATTAATTTGCAAAGAACCACTAAATTACTTGGACCATTTGACCAAGTTGCCCCACTATTAGGCATAGACTTCCAGGAGGTCAAAGAAATAAAGAAATCTCCTAGATATTGACAAATATTTATAGCAACACTTTTGAGGTATGAAAAAAGGAAAAGAAAAAAGAAAAGAGATGTCTCTAGACTAGGAAATGAATATACTTGTTAGATCTATGGGAAAGGGAAAAATTTTAAACCAAGCAAGAGTTAGAAAAAAATTACAAAATGTAAAATTAATAATTTCGATTATATTAAATTTAAAAGGTTTTGTACAGACAAAAACAATGCAACCAAAATCAGAAGGAAAACAACAAACTGGGAAAAAAAATCTTTATAACAAAAAACTCTGACAGAGGTCTAATTACTCAAATATACAAGGAGCTAAATCAATTGTATAAAAAATATCAAGCCATTCCCCAATTGAAAAATGGGCAAGGGACATGAATAGGCAATTTTCAGATAAAGAAATCAAAACTATCAATAAGCACATGAGAAAGTGTTCTAAATCTCTAATAATTAGATAAATGCAAATCAAAACAACTCTGAGGTATCACCTCACACCTAGCAGATTGGCTAAAATGATAGCAGGGGAGAGTAATAAATGTTGGAGGGGACATGGCCAAATTGGGACATTAATGCATTGCTGGTGGAGTTGTGAAATGATCCAACCATTCTGGATGGCAATTTGGAATTATGTCCAAAGAGTGCTAAAAGAATGCCTGCCCTTTGATCCAGCCATATCATTGCTGGGTTTGTACCCCAAAGAGATCATAGATAAAAAGATTTGTACAAAAATATTTATAGCCGCGCTTTTTGTGGTGGCAAAAAACTGGAAATTGAGGGTATGTCCTTCTACTGGGGAATGGCTGAACAAACTGTGGTATATGCGGGTGATGGAATACTATTGTGCTGAAAGGAATAATGAACTGGAGGAATTCCAGGTGAATTGGAAAGACCTCCAGGAACTGATGCAGAGCGAAAGGAGCAGAGCCAGAAGAACATTGTACACAGAGACCAATACACTGTGGTAAAATCGAATGTAATGGACCTCTGTACCAGCAGCAATACAATGACCCAGGACAATTCTGAGGGATTTATGGTAAAGATGCTACCCACGTTCAGAGGAAGAACTGCAGGAGAGGAAACACAGAAGAAAAACAACTGCTTGAACACATGGGTTGAGGTGGACATGATTGGGGATGTAGACTCAAAACTACCACACCAATGTAACGATCAATAATATGGAAATAAGTCTTGATAGATGATACATGTTAAAACCAGTGGAAAAGTGCATTGGCTATGGGGGGGAGGGGAAAGTAAGAACATGAATCATGTAACCAAGGAAAAATTTTCTAAAAAATAAAATATTAAAAAATAAATAAATAAATGAAATAGACTAGGAAATGACTAAATAAATTGTGGCATGTGAATGTAATGGAATATTATCATGATGTGAGAAATAAAGATGAGGAATTCAGGGGGTAAAGTAGGTCCAAGGGAATGATATACAAACCAATTATCAGAAATGCAAATTATAACAGCAAAAACTGATGAACTATAATGGACAATCTCAGTTCTGGGGACCTGATAAGGAAATAGAGTTTCATTGTCTCAGGAGAAAGATGGTGCTGCTGGTGCTGGTGGGGTTTTTTATATATTTGGAATGAGACATAAACACCTATCTCTATCTATATACATATATATATATATACACTGATATATTTCACATACTCTGAGTATATATGTGTATACTTTCTCAATATACACACATATATGTATACATAGGAGTGTATATATACATTCACCGATATGTTTATACTTTATATATACCCAGACATACACTGTTGGTGACTATGGGCTTTGCTGAAATTTTTTGTTATTTGGACAGATTTGATGATGGGGAAGGGGCTGAGGCAAAATATCTATAGAATTCAAAACAAAAGCTTTAAAAACATACACACCTAGTTTTAAGTTCTAGTTTTGTCTCTAATTCACTCTATATCCTTAGACAAATCATTTTTCACTCTAGTCCTCAGTTTCCTCATCATAAAATAAGATTATAAGGATCAAATGAGATAATATTTTTAAAGTTTTTTTGTAGAGTCCTAATTGTAGAGTTCCATGGAACTGTTGGCTACATTTCTAAAGCTTCCTTTACCATGAAACCTAAAATTCTCCTCTTATTTATGGTCTAAATACTAAGAATTAATTTATTAATTTTTAGAAGGGAGGGGAGGGTAAAGAGGTAGGTATGTCTTCACTTTCCTGAGTCTTGGTTTTCTCAACTATCCAATGGGAATGTTCACTTATTCAGCAAACATTAAGGAATCACTAGACCCAAAACCCTATCTGTACTTAGTGCTAAATTGTGCATAAGCCACTTAGCTTTCTCAGACCCTAGTTTCTGAAAAATGAGGGGGTAGCATTAGATGACCTTTTTTTTTTTTTAAATAAACCCTTACCTTCCATCTTAGAATCCATACTGTGCATTGGTCCTAAGGCAGAAGAGTGTAAGGGCTAGGCAATGGGGATCAAGTGACTTATCTAGGATCACACAGCTAGGAAGTGTCTGAGGCCAGATTTAAACCCAAGACCTCCCATTTCTGGGCCTGGCTCTCAATCCATTGAGCCACTCAGCTGCCCCCCTAGATAAATGATCTTTTAAGGCCCCATCTAGCTCTAAATTTTAAAATCCTATCCTGAAAATCTACTGTGGCTTCCTTGTTGATCCTTGCCCTGACATTCTACCTGTTGGGTGACTCAAAAGAGTCAATGGGGGTGGGGAGTGGAGGCAGCTGGGTGGCTCAGTGGTTTGAAAGCTAGGCTTTGAGATAGGAAGTCCTGGTTTCAAATTTGGCCTCGGATACTTCCTAGCTGTGTGACCTTGGGCAGGTCACTTAACCCCCCATTGCCTGCCTTACTGCGCTTCTGCCTTAGAACCAATACATAGTTTTGAGTCAAAAGTGGAAGATAAGGGATTAAAAAAAAAAAAGTCAATGGGTAAGCAAGTGCTTTGGAAAACTAATACTATTGACTTCTAACTTCTAAGGAACAGATAAGAGGGACTTTCTGAGCCAGAATGATCCCACCTGTGAGCTCCACCAATTTCTGGCCGCCTCTAATTGCAGTAGAAGGGATCTTTCCTTGATCTCCCACCCCAGCAACAAGTAGTGATCTGTCCCTCTTTAAATTTTTGTACCCCTTTATTTGGACTTCTGTCGTGCAATTATAGAGCAGTTCAGGTAGCTCCGTGGATAGAAAGTCCAGTCAGAAAGATTCATTTTTCTGAATTCAAATCTAGGCTTAGACACTTAGTAGCTGTGTGACTTGGGCAGGTCACTTAATCCTGCTTGCTTCAGTTTGCTCATCTGGAAAATGAGCCAGAGAAGGAAATGGCAAAGCAGTCCAGTTTCTCTGCCACGAAAACCCAAATGGGGTCACAAAGAGTTGGATATAAACAAAACAACTAAATTATTATTTGGATTATGACGATCTGTAGATTTGATAATGTGATTTGAGGTAGCCAAAAGGTACTGTAAATAGAGTGCTGGGCTTGAAGTCTTCAAGTCCTGAATTCAAATTTTTCCTCAGACACTAGCTGTATGATCCTGCACAAGTCACTCAAACTCTTTCAGCCTCAGGTTCCTTATCTAGAATATGGGGATGAGAGCACCTACTTTACATGGTTGTTATGAGAAGAAAATGAGCCAACATTATATCAAGTTCTTTGCAAACCTTAGTGTTATATAAATGCTAACTAATTTTTGTTATTATTTGACTCATCCCTTTTCCTAGATTATAAACTTGCAGAAACTACACAGTTTCACTTGTGTCCTAAGCACAATGCTTTGCACGTCCTGTTTGGTAACCTGAATTAAACAAGTCCATTTTCTGTTGTTCCTCCAAAGCAAAATGGGGAAAGATGAATGGAAATCAAGTCAACAAAACAGCTGGCTTCTACTTTCAAAGGCCTTTTTCTTGGTAGCTTTAGCCCAGAAAGCCTCATGGGTAGGGGGAAAGAGAAGAGAGGGAATACAAAAGGTAGAAAAGGTGACTGCCCTAAGGTAGTCAAGGGTCCAGAGGGGAAGAGCACCAACCCCACTCCCAGGACTTCTAGAAAATATAAAGCCCTACCTTCTTCCCTGAGGTGTGGCAGGGCTAAGGAAGGCACAGATCAGAGGACAGAAAGCCCTCGGTGAAGCTGAGACACACTGATTCTGGATAGGAATTTCAATCCTGCAACTCATTTAGCTGAATGTACCAGCAAGTCCTGCTTCAAATTTTCCCTAGCATAAGAAGTTGTAGGAATAAAGAGTCCCTATAAGTGAGAGGCATCGGGAAGTTGATCCATACTCCATCTCCAAAAATCTCCTCACTAGTGCCTGAATTTTCACTATTAGTCATTTATTTCATCGGAGCCCTAAATGAGAGCCAGAATAATGCAAAAGAATTCTGCCTAACTCTTCATATAGGAAAAACTAAGATAAAGAATGCCTGTTATCTAGACTACGATATACAGATAGATGGACATCCCATGGAGCTGTCCCAGTTAAATATATATTGTAGAGAGAGAAAACAAAGGAATATGAAAAAGTGTTCATCCAAGATTAAACTCACTTATTTTTTCCTTCTTGTATCTTTTCTCTGTTGCCTTTATAATGTAATCTGACCGGGAGAGAAGAGAAATGTTGTAGATATAACAGACCTTTGTTTTAGCCAAGAATTTGACCAAGTCTCTTGTTTTCTTGTGAACAATATGGATAGATGTTGAATAGATTATAGTACAATTAGAGCTATATGAATGAATGTTCATATCCAAAGATTCATCACTAATGGAGTGCCCTCTGAATATGTCTGTGGCTATATTATTAATAAAATGTTCCATTTTTCATCAATAACATATATGGAGGTAGAGATGGCATGTTTATCAAATTTGTAGATAATGAAACTGGGAGAAATTGCTAAGACACTAGATAACGGTGTTAGGATCCAAAAATAGCTTGCCAAGCTAGAATAATGAGCCAAGTCTTCTAAAATAAAATTTAATAGGGATAAATGCAAAACTTTCATCTAGATTCCAAAACAATCAACTTTACAAGAACAAGATGACAGAGATATTGCTAGATGTTTGAAAAAAATCCAGAGTTTTTAGCAGATGGCAAGCATGAGTCAACAATATAACAAGGTAATCAAGAAGGTTAATATTATTCCAGACTGCATTAAGGGAGGCATAGTGTGTAGTACAAGGGAGATGACAGACCTATTATACTCTGCCTTGTACCATATTTTATTTAATTAAAAAGAAAACCCCTTACCTTTTGTCTTAGAATCAATACTAAGAATCAGTTCCAAGGCAAAAAAGTGGTAAGGGCTAGGAAATTGGGGTTAAATGACTCACCCAAGGTCACACAGCTAGGAAGTGACTGAGGCCAGATTTGGACCCAAGACCTCTCATTTCCAGGCCTAGCTCTCTATCCACTGAGCCACCACCTACCTGTCTGGTAGACATCATATTTTATAAAGGAAATGTTTCTAGAATGTGTCTGGAGAAGGCAACCAGGACACAGATTCCTATCTGGAAGACATATCAGATAAGGATCAGTAGCAGGAAACTGGGAATGTTTAACCTAGAAATGTGAAGTCTTAGAGATACATGATAGGTATCTTTCAAGTATTTGAAAGGCATCATGTAGAAGAGTTGCCAGATTTATTCTACTAATCTCCAAAAGGAAGAGCTAGGGGCAATGAGTAGAAGTTGGAGAAACACAAATTTTGGCTCAACGAAAGGAACATTTTCTAATAATTGGAGCTATACGAAAATAGAATAAAATTGACAGTTCAGGAAGTAGTGGTTCCCCTTCACTAGAGGTCTTCATGCAGACTGAACAATCACTTGTCAGTGATACTGTACAGGGGATTCTTGATCAGGAATGGAATGGATTAGATGGCTTTTGAGGTCCCTTATGACTCTACGATGCTGTGAACTGGACCTATACCTGAGGAAAAGAATTGTCTAGATCAGTGATTCCCAAAGTGGGAGCCCCCCCCCGCCCCCGTGGGTGCTGCAGTGATCCAGGGGGGCGGTGATGGACACAGGTGCATTTATCTTTCCTATTAATTGCTATTAAAATTTTTTTTAAATTAATTTCCAGGGGGCTAAGTAATATTTTTTCTGGAAAGGGGGTGGTAGGCCAAAAAAGTTTGGGAACCACTGGTCTAGATTATATTTGAAACATTGAACTACTTCTCAGTGACCTTAAATTTCTCTCTGAAACAACAACAAAATGCAGCTTTTAAAAACTAAGTCTTCAAGTGATTATATATGACTATAAATCATAAAACAAATAACACAATCTCCAGAATATCAAAATAACAAGGGGGCAGCTGGGTGGCTCAGTGGATTGAGAGCCAGACCTAGAGATGGAAGATCCTGGGTTCAAATCTGGCCTCAGATACTTCCTAGCTGTGTGACCCTGGGCCAGTCACTTAACTCCCATTTCCTAGCCCTTACTGCTCTTCTGCCTTGGAAACAGTACACGGTATTGGTTCTAAGACAGAAGGTAAGGGTTTAAAAAATAATAACAGTTTGTCCAAAGGACAATGTAAAGATGTATCGTAGACATAAATAGGCAACACATTTAACAACCAAAAATTGTGAATAAGGGGCATAAAAGATATTACTACAGTTATAAGACCAGAAAAGGAGTGGTATTGGTTATAAAGAGTGACGGACATTCTGTGTGCTCCATTGGTACCCACGTAGCATTGAGACCTAGAGAGAGGCTTCCCATATGCTAGGTGGAAGACTCATAGAGGAGAACATGAAAAGAGTCATACAGAATGAGATGAGAAGGCGTAGAAGATTTGCAATTTGCACTGTTCAAAGGAATATCCACACCGATAAGCTGACAGATCCATAGAAATGATGCATTCTTTTTGCATTAAGCTTTGTCCTTAATGAACCACGTACACCTCCTTGAGCCCATCATTCTAGCCTGTCGAAATGTTTTTAGGTCCTAACTATTATCCAACTGATGTGGACAATAGTAATTAGGTCTCATCCAAAGAATTGACTGGCAGTTCAAACTGACTCCATTGCAAGGAAAAAAGCTTTATAATAAGAGACTATAGTAACAGAGTGACTATAGATAGTTAGCCAGTTGGCATAGTAAGTAAGGTAAGCCAGATAAAAAGTGGTAAGCCAAGTTAAAGGGTGAAAGTAAGAGTAAAAGTAACGGATGTCATAGCTGTTTTATGTTCTTTTGATTGCTTACAGATAGTTGGCAGGATTTATGGGACATTTCAGCCCACACCACAATCTTACAATTTTTCACACACACACACACACCCCCATTCCCTACCATGAGAGAAATGAGATCTATTGTATCTATAGAAAGCAGAAACAATGAAAGGGAGGTAAGAGAGGATGCAGACAGTAAGTAAAGAAGATGACAGAAAAGTCTATTTTTAATATTGTCCACCACTCCCTTTTCCTGAATATTCTGTTGTTCCTTCGCTTCGATGATGGTGTTGTCCCTTAGTTCTCCTTCTACCATTAGTATAGCTTCTTTTGCTAGGTCACAACCCATCTTCAAGTGTGAGTGTCCTCCAAACATCCTGCTCTGGGCTTTGTCTTTTCTCTCAATATTTTTTCCTTTGATAATCTCATTGGCTTCCATGGATTCAATGATCCTATTTACAGAGATGACTCTTAAATCTAAGATTCTGTGACTTTATAAAACTATTCCTGATCACTTTCCTGGACACTAGCTCTATATGTTTAACATGAACTTGGCAAACTAAATTCTACCTTTTCTTCTCCCTTCTCTTCCCTGTTTATCCCATAAAATCTCAAATTCAACATATCCAAAGGAGAATTTAATTTCATCTCTAAATCCACTCTGCTCCGAACTTCCTTTATTTCCTCTGAGCATACCCTTATCTTCTCCCAATCACCCAGGCTCATAGCTTAGAGTCATTCCTAACTCCTTTCCTCTCTCCTTCCATATCTACTCATTTGACAAATCTTGTTAGTTCTACTCATCTTTCATATCTTTTGACCCCTCATCACCTCAGAGAGTACTATTGTAAAAGCCTACCAAGTGATTTTTCAATTTCCAGTCTCTTCTTCCCTTTCTCCCAATCTATATTCCACATAGATGACAAAAAATAAAAATAAAAATAAAAAAAAACTTCCTAAGGCAAAAATCTTATTTTACTTGCTTGTTTAAAATCCTTCAGTGATGTGTTATTGCTTCTGCTGTTGTTGTTTTATTTTTCAGTTGTGTCTAACTCTTTGTGATCATATATATATATATATATATATATATACACATATATAGCAGTCTATATAAAATAAATGTAAAGAAATTTCAGGGAATCAAGAAAAGCTTCATGGAGGGAGGACTTGAAGTGAGTTTTGAAGGAAAAAAGGGATTTCTACAAAATACAAATTCTTCAATCTGTCATTTAAGGGACTCATGCTACTTTCCTTCATAACGCTACACTCTGACCAAATTGGATTACTGATTTTCCCTTGGCAAACCGATGTCCTCTCTCCATGAATTTTCATAATTCAGAAATATAGAATCAAAGAATCTGAGAGGTGGAAGAGATTTCAGCACTTTTCTAGTCCAATTCCTATTCAGAAGTCACTCCCACTATAACATACCTAACGAATGACCCCCCCCCCCCAACTCCACCCTCCATCCTCTACCTAAAGATTTCTAAGGAGATGGAATCTACTACCTCTGGAAACCAACCATTCCACTGGGGAACTAAATGGAGCACTGGATAGAGTGCTGGGATAGGAATCCGGATGACTTAAGGTCAAATCTGGCCTCAGACCCTCACTAGCTACCCAGCTGCCCCCTATGCCTTCTCTCCTCATCTCTGCCTCACAATTTCCCTTTTCTTTGAGGCTCAGCTCAGGTACCATCTTCTGTGAAACCTTCCCTGATCCACTCCAATTGTTTTTGCTTTCTCTCTTATCACACGACTTCTCAGTTTACTTATGTCTGTGTCTGCTTTTCCTCCAGACACTTACTACCTTGTACGACCAAGGACAACTCAGGTCCCTTCTCTGAATCTCACTTCTTGAACTTGTAAAATGGGAATATTTGTGGCACCTACCTAACATAGTTGCTGAGGATAAGTTTCTGTTTAAATCTATTTGTTCTGAAAATTGCAAAACACTATTTAAGTGTTACTTCTTATAATTTGTATACTGTATTCCTCACTAGAATGTAAATGTCAAGAAAATCAGCATTACTCTTTATCTTTGTATTCTCAGTGACTTACACATAGTAGGTGCTATTGCGGTATAACTTTAGCCAAATCATTTTCCTTCTCAAAGGGCTCAGTTTTTCCATCAATGAAATTAGGGGGTTTGGCTAAAATATCTCTAATATTCCTTTTAGATGACATCATATGTTTTAAAGGCCCTTTTGGCTCTGACATCCTATGGTTTGAGCTCCTATAAGACATGCTGGGTTTCAAGAGAACTTCTGAAACACCATGAGAATATAACTGAAGGACTGATTTTCAAGTGTAGGTTCTCCCTTTCCTCCAACCCCCCCCCCCACCCCCATCAGTAGCTTTTTTTAGCTTTGCTATATATGGCCACAGCAGGAAGGAATGCTGCCCTAGCCCGCTGGTAACAAGCCTTGGAATCAGAGTTTTCCCTTGACTCTCCGTGCACCTACGGATCTGACAGGGCAACATTCCGGACCACTCTTCAAATATATGGCAACAATTATAACTGCAGGAGGACAGGTAACAATGAAGGAAGAAGAAATGATTGGGTGCTACAACCTCCAATGGTGTTTTCTGAATACTCATACTATTCCTAAACACAAGGAAGAGGGTGGGAGAGAATGGCCATATTTTTCTTCATTGGGCTTGACAAAAGGAGCGCTGGGCTTGGAAAACCTGGGCCTTGGCTCCATCGCTTACTGGGCTGGGGATGACGTCCTCATCCTCCTCGCTGAGCTGTTCCCTCATCTCTCAAATGGAGATGCAGACGCTGCTTGCCCCACGAGGTTATGGTAAGGATCAAATAAGGGTGGATGGAATGAACTTTGTAAAGTGTGATTGACTGGCTGACTAAACTATAAAGTGTTATCTATGTGGGAGTTGTGAGCATCAGGCTTATCTGCCCAACTAGACTGAATTTATGCCTTGCAGAGACTTAAATATACTGAGCACAGAGTTGGCCAAAACAAGAGCTCAGTAAAGATGGATTGATAATAGAGGTAAGACCTTTCCCAAAACAGATGGATCTAACTTTACACAAACTACATAATACTTGATACCATTAGCATATAGGTGTCTAGAGGTGAGAATGTCCACACCTACTCTCTCCTTAGTACAAAAAAAAAAAAAAAAAAAAAGAGTAACGTGGGAGGCAGCTGGGTGGCTGAGTGGATTGAGAGTCAGGCCTAGAGACAGGAGGTCCTAGGTTCAAATCTGACCTCAGACACTTCCCAGCTGTGTGACCTTGGGCAAGTCACTTCACCCCCATTGTCTAGCCCTTATCACTTTTCTGCCTTAGAACCAATATGTGATATTGATTCTAAGACAGAAGGTAAGGGTTTAAAAAAAAAAAAAAAGAATAACATATAGTGGCTGAAAGTCTCTTGTTGATCCTCCACTTCTCACTTCTCACACTTTCCAGACACTTGGGCTCCTCGTTACCCATCCTCTCACTATATGGTCGCCCCCAGCCAATGAAGCACCACACACATCCATACTCACAAAGTATGTGGGTACAAACACAGAGCAGACACACTAATTGGCAAGTGTACCTCCTCCCTGAAAATGCAAGTCCATATTTAGTAAGGAGCCTCCATGCACACTCGGTCACATTGAGACAACTTTTGATATCTACAGCAAAATGTTCATGCGAGACTGGCTTCCTCCTGCCTTCTACCACACTTACAGAAAGCAGGAGGTGGATAATCCCTCATCGGTGCTCCTAGAAGGCAAACTATTTTAGATGTTAGCCTATAGAAAGCAAATCTAGACCCCAAACTACAACGTGGGTTCTCAAGCCAAACAGAAACCTATTTGATCTCATTGTTTGGAATCATCCCTACCACTTCCCTTTTTCTACTAAAGGATCACAGAATCAGAGCTGGAGACCTTAGAAACCACCTGGCCCAACTCCCTCAGGGGAGGCTCGGAATTGGAACACAGAATGAGGAAGTGACCTGCCCAAAGTGCCAGCTGGTGGTAGAGACAGGCGAGGAACCCAGGCCTCCTGATTCCGGTCTGTTTCTCTTTAGAACACCCCTCCACTTAGAAGCGCCCTCGATGTTTTACACCCAGGATACCCGTGCGAGTCGTCCCCATCAGAAACACTCCAAAGCCTGTCTTAGCCTTCCAGGTGTGAAGGGGAAAAAATAGGGTTGGACTGAATATTCAAGAGAGGGTGGCCAGGAATTGAATTAATATCGATTCCAAATGATTTTTTTAGCCATTTATCTCATCTTCACACAGGTCAGCTCTCCCCCATTTCCCCTTGGCGCTTTTTCAAGTCGGACCTACCTCCATCTGCATAGGTCTCGGTGCCGTAGCCATCCTGAAGGCCATTATTCCACGTGCCCTCGTACTTGGCTCCACTGCTCGAGCTCTGCCGGGTCCCGTAGCGCCCCTTGAAGCCGTGGGTCCATTCCCCCTTGTAGAGCCAGCGCCCCTTGGTCTCTATCCCCAGGCCGTGCCTCTTCCCTTGGCACCAGTAACCCTCATAGGTGTTGCCGCTGGGCCAGGTGTAGATGCCCACCACTTCGAAGCCGAAGTTCCAGGAGCCAGAATACTCGCCCTGGCCCTTGGGTCCGGTGCAGAGCCCGTGCCCGTGGGCCTTGCCATCCTGCCAGCCTCCGCAGTAGGCGCCGCCGTCGTCAAAGTCAAAGCGGCCTCCGCTCATCTCATCGTAGACCCCGGCTTCTTCTCCGCCCTCCAGCTCGAGCCTGGGGGGGAGCCCCAGGGCTCCACCCCCTCCCCTCTTTCCAGTCCCGGCTCAGGGCTGTACCTCCTTCACACTTCCCATACGGTTCCAGTGTGGCAGGAACATCCTCCTGCGGGGCTGAAGAGCCAAGGGGTTGGCGTTTCTGTCTGTCTGTCTGTTAAGTGACAGCCACAGAGGGTCCTCGACCCTCCCTCGAGAATCAGAGAAACTCTGGCTTCCAAGCCGGACAGAAGAGGCAGGAAAGACTTTACATCCTCCAAAGTGTCCCTTTACTCCAGAGGCAGTTCTGGGGAGGACTGGAAAAGGGGCATGGCCCCTTTAAGAAGCCTCCCTGGGGAGGGTACTGGGGAAGGAAGGGAGAGGGGTGCCCACTGACCAACCAGCTCCAGTCAGGGGGAAGCTTCCCTCTGAGCGCCCCTGGCTGCACTGAGCTCCCCGACGCAAGGCTGCCTCTCCAAATACTCAGCTGGCTCCTTCCTCAGCTCTAGAGGGTGTGTGGGGTCTGCCTGTCTCTCCCTCTCTCTCCCCTGGAGCCCCCGCCCCCTTCTCCTGATCCTGCCCTCCTCCTCTGGTGGAAAGGTCAGTGCTACCCTAACAAGGCCTTCAGATCCGAGGAGCCGTTCCCAAAATAACCCTGGAGCCCAACCTCCCCGGGCCCCTCGAGTGAGGCAGGGAAACTTAGCCGGGGGGCAGAGGGCAGAGCAGGGAAGGAGGGGACGCAATGAGAAGGCATGTATTTAAATCAGGAGCCAGAGCTTCAGAGCAGGCAGTGGCTGGAAGCTGAGGGTCCGGTGGGTATCTGGCTTGGCAGCTTCTAGCCTCTTCTTCCCATTGGCATCTAGCTCTGGCATACCTCTGGCTCTGGGGTTGGGGCCCGGAGGAATCGAAAGAGGAAGTTTCTGAAAAAGGGAAAGAAGGAAAAGGCAGAAGACTGAAATCCAAGTCAACTTTAGAGTGATGGGAGCCTCGAGGGAAACTCTGATCATGTCCTCATCCCCTCTGCAAGCTACTCACTCCTGAAAATAGGACCTCCATCTCCATGCCAAACCCTGACCAGTCCATCACAGGAACCCCCTGGCACTAGGTGCCAATCTTCCTCTAAAAGGCATGGGGAATGGGTTTGGTTTTTTTAAATTCTGTTTGCTTTTGGAATCGACAGAGTGCTAGGAAGAGACTGGGCTCTGGACATGGTTTAGAAAGTACAAGAAATCTGACTCCTGTCCATTTCCCTCCCCTTCACTCCTCATGAACCCAACATACATTTCAGGAACCCTGGGGAAAAACAGGACAACAGAGCGCTCAACAGAAGGCTCTCCTTTCCCCACTCTGGAAGCAGCACAGCATTTTTTTTTCCCTAAAAAGGAAAAGAGGGCCCAGCTGAGTAGCTCAGTAGATTGAGAGCCAGGCCTAGAGATGGGAAGTCCTAGGTTCAAATCTGGCCTCAGACACTTCCTAGCTGTGTGACCCTGGGCAAGTCACTTAAATCCCCACTACCTAGCCCTTATCACTCTTCTGCCTTGGAACCAACACACAGTATTGATTCTAAGATGGAAGGTAAAGGTTTTTAATTAATTAACTAATTAATGAGAAGGGAAAAGAAGTTGGATATACCTTTACCTCAGTCTCCACCATGTTCTGTCATCATTGAACCCCTTATATACTATAGGACATGCACCCCTTCTCCCCCTCACCCCCCACCCCAGTCTTTTGCTCTGCCATTTTAAATTAAAACACTAACAGAGAACCTCCCCTCTCCATCCTTCCCATCCCAAACCTTCTTTCAGAAAGCTCTTAATCCAAAGGGCCTGAGTGGATTGGGCAGCATCCTGGTTCCTACCAAATGTTATTGAGACCAATAAATCTTTCTGATGTGAAGTGTCAAGATCTGGAATATCCCAGCAGACCCCTTGGGGTTAGAAGGACTGCAGAAATAGTTCTTGGGAAAGTGGAGACGTGGGAATAATAGGAAGCATTTAAGAATCAGAATATGGGAACACGCCAAGAAAGATGCCAAGGAAGAAACTATGGTACTAGTTACCTAATAGCAATATTCAGTTCCACACTCCTCCATTACAACTCAGACTCTGACCTGTAAAAACTTAGTCGAATTTTCTTTTTATTTGAATCTTTGGAAGAGGAGGCAAATTCACTTGCTGTTGCCACCTTTTAGCTGGGATGTCATGAAGTATAATGAGATTAACAAGAGATTGTGAGTCCCCAACAACTGTTTCAGCCTAGAGTCATCATAGCACACCAGCCATCAGAAAAACAAGGATTATGGAGTAATCTGATGACCAACTTCCTATTTCACTTAAAATCACCCAGGGAAAGTCTCTGACTTTGTTCTCTCAAGGGCACCTGGTTTTAAACTGAAGCAGGAAGCTGACCCTTCTGCTGCCACCAACACTAATCCCAAGCCTGTTTCCAGATCCTGGCTACTTTGTGCCTCCTCATGTTTCTGCTCCATATTCAAGGGGAAAATACAAAAGCAATGAAGGCAATGTTATCTTCACTAATTATGAGCCTTTTCCAGCTAACCTTCAGCTCATCAAGCCAGCAGGCAGAAAAAAAGAGGCTCTTCATTCTCTTTTCTTCTATTACGGCCACACCATTTCTTTTTTGCCAGTTTTCCTCTAACCACCTTCTCCTACACAGGCAGAGGAGACTAAAATAGGAATGACGTATTAAGAGTTTCTGAAACACCATTCTCTGTTCCAATTAAAAACTGCCAGTGCAAGAGATACAACTATGGCAACTTTTTATATCACTGCTCTCTTGCCAAATGAGACAAAAAATTTAGATTGTTAAATTGTGTCCTGGGTGAGGGGGCTGGGGTAGAAGTGGGGAGAAAGGACATTTGCTTTCAGAAATACTCTATAAAAAGGCATGAGGGGGGCAGCTGGGTTGCTCAGTGGATTGAGAGTCAGGCCTAGAGACGGGAGGTCCTAGGTTCAAATCTGGCCTCAGACACTTCCCAGCTGTGTGACCCTGGGCAAGTCACTTGACCCCCATTGCCCACCCTTACCACTCTTCCACCTAGGAGACAATATATAGAAGTTAAGGGTTTAAAAATAAAATTAAAAAAAAAAAGGCATGAGAAACTATAGCACCATATTTAATCATGCCCAGCCCAGTGTTAGAAGAATATTCCACTAATTCACCATTAATATTCTGTATTATTGGCTATTTGGCTATTTTTGGCAGTATAACTGTACAGCAAAGCTGTAATTCTCAATTCAGTCAAACTGATAGATGAGAGAAAGCCAAAATACTCCAAACCAAGAAATACCTGCTCAAACTAAGTACTTCTTTTGCTGGGTGAGTAGTAAAGGATTTCCTTTCTCCCTTTGGGTATCTTTGAAGGTTGAGGGGGCAGTGTGACCCAGGGAATAGTCCTGGACTTGTAAGAAGACCTGAGTTCAGATCCTCCTGTGATACTAGTTGTAAATGACTACCAGTAAGTAATAACCCAGGAAATTCTTGTGATTCTAAGTCATAGGTGGTGATCATCATCAGTCCTTGACACATATTTGAGAATTAAGTGAAAAGGTTAAATACATGTAGGTGTTATATACTCTAATACTCCAATGGACCCTTCTCAACAGAGTGGGTATTCCCTTTAACAACAAAGCATTTATGCCTGCCCAACCTTTGAGATTCTTGTTCATACCTCCCCTTAAATCGACCACAAAGAGTTTGCCCAACATGCTGATGACCTTCTCTGGTAGAAATGGATGGCTATGCACTGGTCATTTCTTAATTTCATTACACTATTGGCCCATTTAAAAAAAATTATCTTTTATGTCATCTTCATTTAAAAATGTATCCTTCTTGTTCTCTCCCCCAGAAAGCCACCTCTTTTGTTTTTCGAAAGATGGAGAAAAGCAGTTTAGCCAATTTAACTACTATATAACAAAAGCTGATAATATTTGCAATTTTTCATACCTATTGTACTCTACTCCTGCAAAGAAAGGAGAGACATTTTCACATCTCTGGGAACGAGCTTGGTCACTTTAATTATAGAGTTGAAGTTGTTTTTTTTTTTTTTTTTTTTTTTTTTTTTTTTTTTTTTTTTCAGTTCTTTCCTCCCTTTGCATTATTGTCTTCATTGTGTATCATATATTCCTGGTTCTGCTTACTTCATGTTGTGACAGTTCATGTCAATAAAAACTTCAGATTTGTTTCATATGGTATAGCAATATTCCATTACACTCATGTATCCTAACATTTAATCAATGTACACTCGTTAGGTTTCTGCTTCTTTGCTACTACAAATAAATGCTATATTTTTATGGATACAGAACTTAGACACATACTTGACCTCTTTGGGAATATGTGCCTTGAAGTGGGACTTTTAAGTTAAAGCACATGGCTATTTGAATCATTTTCCTAACAAAATTACAAATTGCTTTCCAGAATTGTTGGTCCAATTCACAACTCCATTGACATTGTATTAGTATCTGGTCCATCTTTTTCTCTTTTTGGTCAAATGTTTCTCCGACATGCAATACATATGTATCTACAGTGATAATAGTATAAGGAGGAAAAAATTTTTTAAGTCAACCTAAAATAGCTGTTCCACCACTTTTCTAGGAATCCTACCTTTCCTTTATTTCATTGAGAAAAAAGAAAATTGATTTCCTAGAAGGAAACTAGGTAGGTTTCAAAGAGCAGGATACCTATAACAACTCATTCACAGGCAATGATTGTATGCTGAAAGAACCCTTGGATATATAACAGAATTTCATTTTACATATAAGAAAACTGAGGCTCAGAGACTAAATGACAGGTCCCAAGGTGGTCAAGGTGAGAACCTATGTCTGGACTCCGAATCCAGGGTTCTTTCCACTTACTGCTGCCTGTTATCTGACTTGAACTTACCTTTCTCCAAACTCGGTGATATTCCACATCACATAAGCCATTGTAGAGGCTCATCCTTTATTTTAATGACCAATTCACCTTTCTTCTTTCCCCAGATGGGAAAGAGCTACTGATATGTTGAACTCACAAAGCAATTGTTTAATCCTAAGAAATTTATAATTTGCATTCAAATCATTTCTATAGGAACATGATAAGGTAGAATAAGCATGGATTTGAATTTGGGCAAGTTAAACTAACCTTTGGGCCTCAATTTCCTCATCTTTAAAAAGGTTGGATTAACTAAAATGTAAAGTCCTTTTCAGCTCCTAATCTATATCAATCTTATGATTTTGAACCTCTCATGCTCTGGATCTAACTCATAACTGCTGGATCTAAGTCTGACTGTCAGCAAGCAAGCTGACACTGAAAAACACCATGCCACTTACATAGCTTGACTCACCATCTGACTAGGTTATCAGCTTGCCTGGACTGTTTGATTATCAAGAATTTCTCAGTGTTGCACCAGTAGAGACCTGCTGTGACAGCTCCTAGGTGTTTAGGAAGTCATATACATGTTCTTTGGTTCAATGCTGACAAAGGAAGAAAAATTTGTGAGTCAGGAAGAGAGGGGAGCTTTCTGAGGAATATTGTCCCATTTACTGCCTTCAAGAGCAAGTTTATTTATCTAATTGACCTGATAAATGATCATCTTGATATAGGGTAAGCTGTGAACGGATTTAAAAAAAAAAAAGGAAAAATTTATTCACACAAATACAAGCACTTTTCATCAAAAGCAGAATTCTCTGAAATGGTCATGAAACAAACAGCTTCACCAAAAAGCCCTTTCAAATCGTTTATTCAGGAGGCAGTTTTCACACTTTAAAGAAGCCATCATGCCAAACAAAATAGTGAGCAAGAATGAGAAGGAATTCCCTTAAATGCTAGATACTTTGATGTTAATATTCCCTTCCCCTGTCCATTGCCCCTGAAGTATATTAGTACAAATTTGTATTTCCTCCCCTTTAACAAATCATTCTAACTGGTAAAAGGTCACTCCAATTTCTAAGTAAACGATTTTTCAAATTTGGTATAGTCGGTAGCCTATGTTGATGTCACCTGCTTTCATTTAAAACATATGAAAACACAGCCAAGTGGATGAGCAATCAACCACTTTGGGATTAATGGTCTTCTGGGGCATCACTACAGTAATGTTATTGCTGGATTTCTTAAGAAGAAAGGGCGACCTCATATGGCCAGATGAATTACAAAGTAGAACAGGCTTTATTTTTCCTTCCCCCAGGAAATATTTAAGTTGATTGGGCTGAACCGTTTTAGAATTAATCTAGAGTTTTAGTAGTTTGTTACTTGCAAAAAAGTAAATGATAAAATTTAAACTGCAACAAATGTTCAATTTTCATTTCATTTTCAAAGCAATAGCCCAATACCCCTTATCTGCTTTCTTCTTCTTTACTGTCAAATACTCTAAAACATTCACAGCTTAATAACCCTGAATTTGGACAAAAGTTGCATACCGCCCCTTCAGCCTGTTCCCTTTTGATTTCTAGAGCCTGGCTATTTCATGTAGGATATGCAGTGGGAGAAGGAAGATTACATGTAATATTTGGCAAAGAACAGACCCAGAAGGGGCTGTACATAGAAATTCTAGATGTCTTAAAAGTAGGGAAATCTGAATTCCAATTTAAGATTTGCCTGCTAGAAGTATTGCTGATTCTACAATTTTAGTAAAGAAACAATCCACTCCCCCTCTCCCATCTCCAACTGATTTTTTAAAGGAACCGTTATAGAAAAGCAGGATCATAGGATTTAGGGATGGAAGGGACTTTTAAAAAGGTCAAATTGACCTTCTCTGGACAAAACTTAGTAGTGATTCCAAGATAGAAGGTAAGGGTTAAAAAAAGGCAACTGAAAAATGTAATAGCCCATTTAAAGACAGAGACTACTCCTAGCTTTGTCTGCTTTGCCCTTCTCTAGCAGCAACACTGAAGCCAAGAAAGAGGTTGCCAAACCAATGCCACCTAGAAGTTGAAGGAACAGAATCTAACAGCCCTTGGTTACTTCTAAAAAGTCATCTCCATTTCAGCTTTAAATACACCAATAAAGCAAGCAGGCCATCTTGCTCCCATGATTCCACTGCAGTGGTGGAACAATGCACTGAGATGCCTGATATCACAGCATTCACACTAAATCAGTCACTTAGCAGTCAAGTGAAACAAACAGCAAATGGGTTCATCCAAATAAACTTGGGATCTCTCACATACCA
Organism: Gracilinanus agilis; assembly: GCF_016433145.1. Lineage (NCBI taxonomy): Eukaryota > Metazoa > Chordata > Mammalia > Didelphimorphia > Didelphidae > Gracilinanus > Gracilinanus agilis. The sequence continues at coordinate 240,772,454 of NC_058131.1, read as the reverse complement.
TTACTCCTAACAAAAGTATTAATTTCTGAATCTTGCAGTTTCCTTTCACCACCAAATACAGTATAGCTTGTGGAAAGTTTTAGTGGATATTAAGACTAAATGATTTTGTTATATTTAGTGAACTACATGATCTATGACCTAACACTAAATAATTAACTTTAGAATCATAAAAACTTGTACTGAATTAAAATTAGAAACAGTAAATTCATTTTAAGGCTCTTTCTTCTTTGGAAAATTCTTTGGGTCATTAACTATTGCATAAAATCATCCAAATAATTTATAAAAGTCTGTTCAGATTTTCCCAAGTTATCTGTTGCTTAATAGACCTGAAAAAGAGGGCTTTTACTATTAAAGAAAGCATTTACTATTAAATTTTTACCCACCAACAATTTTAAGTTTAATCTCTTCACTAATTTGGAGTCAAAACCCCAGCTCTGTTACTATCAGTGTCACCTTGAACAAGCCTTAGAGAATCCACAGATTCCTGTAAAGTCCAGGTGCCACCTTAAAGGAGTTTTTTTTGGTCCTCTATTATTAGTGCTCTCTCTCTCTCCTCAAGTTATAGTACATGCTTTACTTAGTTGCTTACAGGTTTTTATCCCTTAGCAAAAGAAAGCTCCATGACAGCAGACTTACTTCCATTTTTGTCTTGTACCCAGAGCATGGTTCTTTGCAGAGTAGGCACTTAAAATGGACCTCAGTTTCCTCTTCTGTAAAACTGGGGTCAGGAAACTGGCAGGTTAGATTATTTGGCACTCTAAGGCCCTTTCAGCTCTAAATCCTATGATCCATCTTAGGAGGATTTTTTTGGTTTGTCTGGGCTTTCTTTAGGGGCCAAGGGAAGTGGAGAGAGGAAGGGAAATTAGTTTAAAGAATGAAAATTAATTGAGATGCAAAGAAATGTTTTTATTGCAAGCACAGTGAGCAGAGGAAGGTATCTTCTCACAGAGTGGCTGAGCGGTCTGCCAGTAACTAAGTCACTTTTCCAACCCTTCATTGGTTTTAAAGCACATGATGTTGCTTATTGCTATCAGGTGTACATCATTTCTGCCATATGGGACATTTTCTTGGGAATATACAAGTAATATTCCATGTAGCCTGAAAGATCTTCAATAGTCACATCATCCACATAGGCCCTAGCTTGCTCAGAACAAGAGCGGGGCGAGCCAGATGGAGTTCTGGTATGGAAAGACTGCGAGTAGTCCTCAAGGGTGGATCTTCGTTCTGGTGCCAAGGGAGGGACATTCTGGAAGCCTGAGAAGGAGTACACTTCCATGTCTTGCCACCTCTTACATTGGCACTCCTTGCCTACACATGCACACGGCCTGCCCAGATTCAGCTTGGATACCGATTGAAAGTCAGAGAGATCACTGGCCTTGAGACTTGCTTGGGAGGCCAGAGCAGCATTAGAGGAATCTTCTTCTGTTTTGCCTTCTGATGCACCATCAGAAACTATAGCCCCCAAGGGCTCCTTCACTGCTCTTGTGTGATTGGCCTCACTAAGAGAAGAAATAGAGCATTCCTTTGTGCTGAACTCATTAGAAGGTAGAATTCCATGGCGGCTATTGCTGTCAGGACAGTCAGTTTGGCTTTTGTGTCTGAGCTGACTGGTGGAAGATACAGGCTTTGTACTGCAGTGTATAAACTTTGGAGCATGAAGAACTGGAGACTTGGAACGCCGACGACGCTGGGTTCTCACTACTCCTCGTGAAGCCTTTCTTGTAGAACTGAGTGGAAAGAGAAGATAATTATTTAGAAGGAGTTCAATAACTTTCTATTCTATTTTTTACCATACTTAACTAGAGGTAAACAATATAATGTGATTTTCACTGAAATCTACAAAATCTAGATTCAGCATAGAGGAACCATAATATCACTCAAGAAAAACTGCAACTGCTATTGCTTTAATCAGATTTTAAGTTTTTTAACCATTTTTTCATTTTTAAAGGATAAAAGTCTTAGACATTCCTGGGAAAAGTACATTATTATCCTTTAGATTTAATGAACTTAGCTTTAGCTAAAAGATATTGCAAAAAAATATTCTTACCTGTGCCAACTGTCTTTTGATGCACATATAGCTTTAGGTTTGGTCTCATCTGTAGCTGTCCTAACTGATGCTCTGACACTTGTCCCCTCTCCAACAGAAAGAGAAGCTATGGATCTAGAAGATGAGGATAAAGATTATGGTCAATGGAGACATCTCTAAATGAGTCTTCAACTGTTTCTGAAAAAGCCTGACCTTTTCCCCCTGTGCCATTCAAAATGTTTTACCATCAAAAATCTAGCCAGCTAAGGAATATTCAGATATTAGGAGAGTCCCTTACAGGGAGGCTTACCTCTCTACAGCTTTGTCACAGTTAGTTTTCAGCAAACATAGGAATAAGACTAGATTCTCCAATGCAGTAATTTGTGTTGCATGAGTTTTATGAAGCTTATATGGTCAGTTAACATGACAGTCTAATTCCTCTGACAACAGTAAGCTCTGTCCTGCTCACCTGTCCCCCAAATCTGTCCCTTATCAAAAAAATTTTTAATGCCATTAAAATATACTTAACAAAAAAAAATTTCTATAGAAATTTTCCCTCATGCTCTTTCTATAGAAAGTCTCCCCCCAAAGCCCTCAGTTTTAAAAGCCATAAATCAAAGTATTAAGTCCTAAGTATAACCAGCGCTGGACTATTAATAGGCTTTTAGATTGTTTATCTGGGGCAGATCAGTCTTTCATGTGCAGGGAGATTGTAAATGACACCAAACATCTCTTTTGTTGATAAGACAGACTTTCAATATTTGAGCTTCTGAATCAAGCTTCTAAAATACTTTAATCCAATTTGGATTATGGACTAGTTCCAAATCTCCAACTTTCATGGGGGGAAAAAAACCACAACAAAAACCAACCCCCCCTCCCCTTATTAAAAGAACTGGAAAAACATGCACATTTTAATCTCACCACAGAACTCGGGGCTAAATCATACCCATTTAAGAAAGATATACTGTTTTAAAATGGTACAGTGGTCATCAATGTTTCCAAAGAGTCTACATTTTAGGGCTTCTATGATCTCATCTTTGAAAGCTCTCTTCAACAATATATGCTGCAACATGTCCATGCCTTCTAACCCTATACCATACTAACCAACAGTCATATTACTCTCCACAGTAGGTTTATCCACCAACCTGGGGGTCATTTTTCTTCTCTGGCAGAAACTTGAGATTGCTGAAAGTACAATACAGGTACTCAAATGCAACTCAATCCATTCTTTCCCTACTCAATTTTATGTCTAGCTAATCTAGACTATGTCTATGTCTATCTAAGACTTACCTACTGATGGACCAAATTCCACGGGCTATCCATTTCACTGCATATAGTCTAGATCAGTGGTGTCAAACTCAAAAGAAACAGATTCCTGTGGGTCGCATATTGACTTGAAAAAACACAAATTAATACCGTCTATGTTGTATTATATTTTTATTTATTTTGTTAAACATTTCCCAATTACATTTTAATCTGGGTCAGAACTTCCTAGGAATTTGGGGCAGAAAGTTTGACACCTCTGGTCTTTATAATAGTAATCTTTGTCCACCTGGTTTTTCCCATGTAGATTATTAGGCCAAGCCTTTAGGGGTTTTAGAACTCATTTAGAAGGATCTATGGCACTTTAAGACTTATTGCAATCAACATAACAATATCCACAAAACTGAAAAACCCCATTCATTGACCCCTTCTTCTATTTATGTTTTTTCCCTCCATGAGAGTGGCAATCATCTTTGCTTAGCAAGGTCTCCCTATTTGTGCCATGTTTTATACTATCAGTGGATCGCTGACCAAAATTCTCTCTAATTTTATCAAGGTATCTTGTATGAGATTAACAGATATACGAGAGACACCTTATTGGAGAAGAATCTTTAAGGAAATGTTCTGCTCTAGTAAATCAAATGGTTTTTAGAAATAAACAAAGATACAATGGGATCTTATATTTGCCAAAGTTTTCCAGTCAACTATGTGACTGTGAGAAGGTATGAATATAATTTGTTAAAGCCAGCCTGTTGCAGATTTCAATTTTTCTCAAAGACTTTATAGAACTGGTGAGTTAGGCATATGGGTTGGTATTCATCATATTCTCAAGTGCTTTTTTTTGGTCATAATGGTAGCTGGGATTTTCCCCCTAACCATATATCTTCCCTCCTTTTCAGCTACCTTGGGACTCAATCCCTCCTTAACCTCAAAATTTAGTTGAGTCCAACACCAATTTCCTCAATTTATACTGTGTCTGCTCCAAAGAACAAATTCTTCCTTAATGTTATTTCCATATTCTCATTTAGCAAATTGGAGGCTAAGATGCTGGGTCCCAATTTGGTGGGTTCTATCACAGATGAAGAAAATCACCTGTGACAGAAATGTTAACATATCTCCATTTTTCACTTGCTGTGTTCCTTCAAGTTTCATTTCTAAATGCCCAGGTGATTTTTGACTAGGTTCTAAAGCTAAGATTTCTGAAAATTTTTTTCCTCTCTACTACTAGATGTCATTTGATGAGGCAATACTGTGCAAATTCCTACTGGTCTCTTCCTCAAGGTTTTATAAATGAATTTATATTCTAAACTACTGTTTCCCCTTTTATCTCTCCTTGCCTTTTATCTATCTCTTGGCCAGGAAATAAAATGTTTACTGGCTAAGGAGACTACACACTTTTGGAAACTTCTGTAAGAAATGATAATTTATGTCACTTGCTTTTCCTAATTCTAGTCCACATTTTTCAGGATCAATATATTGTTTGACTTGGTCATATCACTGCATGTCAGATTTTAATCTTTGTTGTAGTAAAGTGATGTTCTGACTGCACAGATATTTTGATTCTGAAATGACTCCTCCAAAAGTACCTGACTATTTTCTATCTTAACATACAGTTTATATTATATTTCTTGGGATTTTCTATGTCTATGTTGGTAAACCTATGGCACACATACTGGAGCATGCTAGAGGGGGCTGCTCCCTTCCCCCTCTCCACACATGCCTGATGACATTTCCCTCAAGATCCACCCCTCTGCCCAGCAGCAGCTCAATGAGAGCGTTTTCTTCCTCCCCTGTCTGAGGTAAGGGAAGGGGGCTCACATGGCATGTGAAGGTTGCAGTTTGGGCACTTGGTCTCTAAAAGGTCCACCATCACTGTTCTATGTCCTCCAATTTTCTCTTTGAGAGAAATATGTATATTTAAATATAAATAATATGCAGGTATAAGGTTTCTGAGGAGGGTAAGAGTATTTGGCCTCATTTCTTTCAAATGAACCACATTTTCGCACATATTTCTCACCATCCTCTCACTATATAATGTTGCATTAAAGTCACTAGTTTAGAGGATATATATGTGTTCTGCACAGAATTTCTCAATTTCCTCAGTTTATGTTGGAGCTAGGCTGCAATTATTTTCACTGTGGTCTTTTTATTTACATGCATCATAAGTAATAAAAGGCAAGATGATCAAATGTGCTCTAAAATGATGTTTCTTATTTTCTTTGATCACAAGTTAAAACCAATTCCTTTATCTGCTTCTCCAAGCAAAACCTCCAAGTTGCCTTTTCACTTAGCTCCAATTTCTTTATAACTTCTAGTTTCATTTATAGTGAGAACATCAATATACATATGGTTCAAGTCTGTCAAGAAATATGTTGACTCAGTTTTTGTACCAGAATCTCACATTTAGAATAACAACTATTAAAATAATGATTAGGCTGTCTAAAATTCTATGTTTCAAATAAAAAATCTTCATAACAAGATATTAGCCCAGATAAAATCAATTACCATTAGAAATTAAAATAATGTTTTAGGGCCACTTGGCACTTGTTAATGAATTAACTCCATAAATGTCTCTTTACATATAACTCACAACTTTATGTAGTGCCTTCAGAGTTTATAAAACACTTTTCTCATAACAATCTTGTGAAGGCAGAACAAGTATTATTAACCTTATTTTAAGATGAAGAAACTGATGTTCAAAGAGATTTGTTTAAATTACTTGTTAAAATTTAAACTTGGATCTTCTAAACCTATGCTCTTTCCACAATTACCAGAACACCTCAGTTTCTAAACCAATAATGACAAGAGCCTGGGAACTGCTGATGTATTTGTATTTCACTCTGCTTAGTCATAGTAATGACTCATCCTTTGTACTATTTAATATTCTCTTTCATATTGTCTCCTTTCTTCCTTTTCTAAAAATCCAGAAATGTATTTTGGACTAAATAATGTACAACATTACTTTATTAAATGAACTGTGGGGGTGGAACAGGGAAGGAGGAGTCACAAAAGCAGCCTGCTTTGATATTTTCAGTTTCTTAAAGCAGTATAAAAGATGACTTCTACACATAAGTACATTGCATTGCCTTTCATGATGATAGCTCAATGGGGGAAAAAAAACCTGTCACACTATAATTATTAATTTCAAGAGTTAATAGAAAATTATATTCACTTGGGTTCGTTTCATGAAAATCTAAGGATTTCAGAATATGAATCTTCTTGGGTAGACAATTTCTTTCTGACTTCAGATTCCATCAGTCCAAATAGGAGCCTGTTGCCACATAAATGAATTTAACTTCTGACAAGCTTAGCTTATATAACGGAAGGGAGTACAAAGATGTCAGCTACTTTAAAAGTAGGAAATAAATTGCCTGGTTTTCCAGAGCACCATTTGTAGCCATACAAATAGATATTTATATAGCTTCACATAACTGAGATTTTTCTATCTATGTTATATCTGACTTTCATTTTTCTATATAAGAATATAATCACTTACTGAGAATGTAGAATTTAGAAAGTATCTATTCCTTTGCATTACTAAAATCAAACCATATTTGGGAACAAGGAAAAACAAGTATTGTTCCCCTCAGTACTCTCTTTTGCTAACAAAATGCCAAAATAATAGTAAAACAATCAACCTAAGAAAAGTCCTTATTTGGGATATCATGAAAGCAAAAAATGAATACTTCTGGAGCAAATAATTGCCATGAAAAATCTTCTTACTGGGGTAAATGACCAAACCACAAGCAGTAGTGACAATAAATTTCATATATATACACATACCTGTTGCTGAATGTTCTTGTTTTGCACTTCCAAGTAGGAAGCCTCAAAATCAAATGGAAAATCTTTATTACTAATAAAAATTTGGAATTTCCTTCCTTATTTAGGTTGGGAAGAGGGTACACATGACATTCTGAAAAGGTCAAGATATTAAAATTCAGAGAGCAGCTGGTCTGCAGGTGCACTAATTACTCTGACCAAAGGATCCAAGATTATTGATCTCAGTGACAAAACCCTATTGAATAGTTTCCATAGTGATCACCTCAGCAATCAGGGTCCATGAAATCTACAAAATTTAAAGATTTCTACTGAGCCAATTCCTTTTTAGTGAAAGAACCTATGATTCCCTTCAGACATTCAGGTTAAATTCATCTCAGAAATTGCTGGGATTTCATTTGATAATTTCAAAAAAAAAAATCCCAGAGCATAAAATTTAGCTTTTCACATCTAAAACTAAAACCCTTAAACTGAAGTGTTTTAAGGAATAGCATGCTACCATTCAGATTTTATGTGAACAAAAAGGGAAGAACAAGGAAACTTTCCCTTTTGATAAGTGAAAATTTGTTGACAGACTGGCTAGATACTGCATTAATTTCTTAATGAACTTTGATATTATGCAGAAGACAGAAAGAGCTCTAAGAAGAGGTGTCATTTAAATACAATCAATGAAAAATTCCCCAAATAACATATAGCATATTTACCCTGCTGCATCCACCCTTAGCTTCTTGAAAGCAGTCTGCAGACTCTCTTCTTCTCCATCCTTGGCTTCAGATTTCATTGTGGAAGTTGCTTCACCGTTATAGTTGTTATCTATTAATGCTAAAAATAAATTTTAAAAATAAATTTTAAAAAGAAAACAGGTTCTATAAGATTATATTTCCATATGAAATGACATTTCTGGGGAAAAAAATGCCAGAATGAAGAAAAGTATTTTTAAAAGGGAATTTCAGGTTCAAATATTGGGAGATAGGAAGAGGGAATAAAAAATGAAACATTTAAGATCTAAAACATACAATTAAGAAGCATTTTTAAAACTGAAATTAATTTGATACCAAGATTCTAATAGTTGGGCTCGAAGAAATAAATACCTCCAAAAGCCTTGCCTTTTAGTTTACTTGCTAATAGGAAAAAAAGAGTCTTCTTTTTGAAAGGGTCTAGGTACCCAAAAATATACTAATCTTTTTTTATCAGAAATGAATTGTATATTGGGAAGGGCAGGGGTAGCCTGGATTGCAAACCATAACACTTAGATTTTAAGAAAAGCTATTAAGCTTCTCACTGGTCTAACAGTTAACCTCAGCTTAATATAACTCTGAAGCACATGTTTTGTTTTGTTTTTAAATGTGTTTCACCATTAAGCCAAGGTTAAAGCAGGTAGAGTTAGAGTTCCTTAACTACTAATGTATACCATACTAGTTTTCCATACTACAAATAAGAAACTTCTTGATTTCAACATACAAAAAAGGCCCATTTTAGAGTAGTAAAAATGTAGAAGAGTCAATAATGAGGGATCAATCTATACAATATATTTTTAAGTTAATATAAAATTTTGCATAACAAAAATATGCAAACTAATATCTACCCTTAAAGAATAAGAACAAAATTAAAGTCACTCAGAAAAATATAACAGGATATTCTCGAAAAAACAATTCTTTCTACCTATCTCTCTCCACATTGTTCCCTTCTCCATTTTCATGCCACAACTCCCCAATGCTACCCCCACCCTCCTACTTCCTTCTTGGTTTTTCTCTTATTTCATATCTGCTCATTTCTCAGTTTGATATTAGGAAACCTCCAAGGCTAGAGGTGTCATAATATATTTGATATGTTACCAAATAAAGAGACAGAATTGAGAATATTTTTAATTGTTGAGAAAAGGAATTGGATGGTGTCACTGAAAAACAAGGTCCATGGATACTAAGTTGATCAAGAATGGCCAGTATTGCTTTATATTTACTTTTAAAGTGTCCATTTCATCACATAGGCATTTCAGAAAGTGAAAATATGCTCAGAGAACTTAAACTTGGCCTTTTATCCCAACTTCCCAATACAGAAATTTAAATATACTTTCCATCAATCCTGAATCTCCCTCCAAGTTTACACAAATATACAGACATACCTTGTTCATCCTACTCTTGTCTCTCTCTGGCCCTATAAATTCTAGATCTACAGAATTGCTCAAATGCATAAATTAATAACTATACTTGTTTAAGAATTTTCTTGAAGGAAGAGATTTTAACTATTGTATTCTCTATAGCAGTGGTGTTGAACTCAAAAAAAAAAAAAAGAAATGGGAGTGGTTGAACTGTACATAAGTATACTTGTGGGCACAAACTAATCTATTCCCCAATTACACTTTAATCTAGCTTAGATCCACTCTAGAGTGTTTCAGGCCCTGTGTTGTGCCACAGCACAACATGCCTTAGCATTTAGAAATTATATATATATACATGATACTGCATCCCCCCCCAAATGCCCAGGCTCTTTCCCTAATGTTATAATGCAATGATTTGTTAGGAATGTAATAGCCAGTGGGGACACATACGCAAAAATAAGTGAAACACTTTGTTCCTGGTCTCTAGAAACTTCTAATCTAATAATATGCAAAATAAACTTTCACAGATTTCCTTTACTTCCTTCCCAGCTCTTAAACTTGGGCCACAAATAGTGACAAAACTTCTGGTTCATACCCAAACTAGGTATGGTGCTGAACTACCAGCTCCCTCACATGTATGCTGTTTACAAAAGCATCCTTATTCAGAGTTGACAGACTTAAATTTCTTTTCTAACAAAAGAGCTCCCATTCATCCCAAGAATTGAAAATGAATACTTCAACTATTTTCCAATGTCCAGCATTTTCTTCACAGTTTCTTGTTTATCTTAAAGTAGTTAACCTTTACCTTATGGGGTTAATTCCCTTTAACTTGGAGGGCCTTCCCTCGGAGAGCATCTCCAATTTGTCTTGTATATAGCCGGTTTGTATATAGTTGTTTTCATGCTACATCCTCCAATAGACCGTGAACTTGTGAGCAAGGGCTGTCTTTTGACTTTCTTTGTATCAACAGTGTTTAGCAGTGCCTGACCCGTGGTAGGTATTTAATAAGTGCTTATTGGCTCATCAATAATAGAGCAAAGTATGTTATAGTTGTAAAGGTTTCATTATACCATGTTTTCCTTGTTTCTTAAGAAATCTACAAGCTAACTTTAGAGACAAAGAAGGGATTAACTTGTGGTATAGATTGCTCCAAACTCCCCACAATTAGCAATTAAATCCTCTAGAAACAAAATTTTACAACACTGTTGCTATTTTTAAAGCACAGACAGGACTTTAAGTCGACCAATTCCAGGAAAATCTGAAGTTAATTCAGTCCTGTGTCAATTCAACTTTCTCTTTCCAAAATCATAGGATTTGGATCTGGAAAGACCATCAGAAATCACCTATCATCTAATTCAACTCTTTCATTTTACAAGTGAGGACACTGAAGCAGAAAAAAGTTTTAAGTAGCATGTCCCAAGTATAGAAGAGGTGGAATTCAAACCCAACTTCGACTCAAAATCCTATCTTTTTTTTACTACACAAATAGTGTCATCCAGATCATTATGAGTCCAAGAGTTTTTAAATTCTCGATATGAAAGGTAAACTAATTTCCTCTACTTTTCAAGGGACATTGATACTTGGGCACTCTCAGTCTACTCCTTTAACTTTTCCCACTAGCAACAAACGAGAAGCAAATCCACCAGTACCTCGGCCTCATTAAATTCGGTAAATCCCACTATTACAAATTTAGATACTTTTCCAGAACCTGGGAGATGTGGAGGGTAAAGACTGCATGCCATCCCAGCAACTCCCACTTCTTCCAAGAGCACAAAGTGGAAACAAACAGCCCTTAAAGATAAAAAGCTTTTTTAGCTCAGATTTTTCAGCTCAGAAAGAAGTCAATTATCCCGGCCTCGGAAATTTGCAACAGGTCCAGGGGCTGGGAAGCTGGATGAGGACGGAACATCCCTTGCTCCCTCCCTCCCCGTTCCCAAGGCCCAGTTTGCTAGGACCCTAGTCCAAGGCCGCTGCCCAGTGTCCGAAAACAACACAAGGCCCGCCGTGCCCCTGAAGCTGCCACCACCTCCCCACTCCAAGCGCCTGAGGGCAGGGGTTCGGCCAGGGCTGGGGGGTACGAGGGAGTTGGAGGGGAGAAAGGAGAAGGGACGGGAGCGGGCGAGGGAAAGGGCGGGAAGGGGCAAAGGGCGGCCGCTGCCAAGGGGAAGCTGGCAAGAGACGGCGGCGACGAAGAGGCGGGACGGGGGCAGAGCCCGAGGACGAGGAGCCGCAGACGGGAAAGGGACAGGGGACGTGCCGGGCTGGGAAGGCCGAGGGGGCATCTCCAGCCCCCGGCCTCAGGCCGGCCCGAGCGGCCCCAGCTCTGGGGAGAGCGGGGAGACAGCCCCAAAGGACATAAGACTACAGCCCCATCGGCCCTAGGGCCAGGCCCGGCCCAGCCCGGGGGCCGCCCCGGGGCATGGTGGGGCAGGGCCAAACAGAGTCCCCCTGAGCCCTGCCCAGGCAGACACTCACCCCCCAGCAGCAGAGGCAGTTGCTCGACCAGGTCCAGTCCGCTCCACTCTTCTCCGGACCCGGGGGCCTGACGGACCCGGATCCAGAGCGGTGTGAGGGGCGCCCAGCGCCACTGGACTCTCCCACTGCGCCTGCGTCGCAGGGACCGCAGCCCCGCCTCCACTCCTGCTCGTCCCACCCTCGTGACTCGGCAGCGCGCGGAGGACGGGGGTGGGGGGTGGGTGGGAAATCAAGGGCTAACACGCAAGCGCATTTTAGTAGCACGTGCGCACAACATCACTTCCTGTTATTCTTCCTCTTCCCAGTCCCCCCACAGCCCAATTTCCACCTTCATCTCTACTAGTTTTCTCTTCCTCGTTCCTCTTTTTTTAGCAGGGTGGTCTTGGAGGCTTGTCTTTCTCCTACTTCTTCCCTAAGTGCCCTACGAGAAGGCACTTAATGTTCCTTCTCCCTTACCTCTTCCCACCCCCTCCCCGACCTCTTCCCTCTAATCTCCATGGCGACCGGGCTTGGACTTGGTGCCTCTACCTGGTGTCCCCATGGCAACGAGACTCGAACCTGTCCATCTTGGTGTTGGGTGGGTGGGCCGTCGAGGAGACTGCGTTTCTATGGAAACAGAGTTTGAACCTGAGTCCCCAGGCAGGGGTGGCCAAGGAGAAGTACTCAACCTTGTCCACCATGAAGACATAGTACCAGCACAAGGCCCTTTAGGTGCCAGAGGGGCAAGGGAAGGAAGAGACTGACCTCTGAGCTGCTTTGGGAGTAAATAATGAAAATGGGGAATGGGAATAGAAAATCTATAGAAATATGAGTTATTATTTCAAGCTTCCATTTTTTTAGCACTTTACACAGTCTCAACAGTTCTTTGAGGTAAGTCATGCAAGTGCTCATCCCCATTTTACAGATAAAAGTATTTAGAACTGAAAGGCACCTTAGAGCTCATATAGCCTAATACAGGGGTCAGCAATGTATGGCTCTCAAGGCCATATCTGGCTCCACCTCCCCACCGGCCAGTCCAGGCAGAACCCTAGGATGTGCCCCAGGGGGCCCTTCAGCCCCCGCCTCATATTCCAGCACCTTCCACCTCCATCTTCCTCCTTCCGAAGGCGGTTATGGCTCTCAGGGCCAAAAAGGTTGCCTACAAGGTTGCCTACCGTTGGCCTAATCCCTTCATAGATTGGGAAACAACTTGGAAAAGAGATATGGATTGGCCAAGGACAGGATGGTAAGATTAAAAATGTTTGGAGGTGCGCTAGGTAGAGCAGTGGATAGAGCATTGGGCTTGGATAGCCTAAGACACTAGTTATGTGACTCTGGGCAAGCCATTTAACTTTGTCTCACTTCTTCTATAAAATGAGCTGGAGAAGGAAATGGGAAACCACTCCAGCATTTTTGCCAAGAAAACTCCCAAATGGGCTCAAGAAGAGTCAGAAATTACTGAACAACAAAAATACTATTGTACATTTGCAGGCAGCGATGTGGCTTAGTGAATAGGCTTGGAGTCAGGAGGACTTGGGTTCATATGTAGCCTCAGACACTTCCTAGCTCTGTGACCCTGAATAAATTAACTTAACCCCAATTGCCTAGCCCTTGCCATTCTTAGAGTTGTTACTAAGACAGAAAATAAGGGTATAAAAATAATATAATGCTTTCCATTTCTGTAGTAATTTGCAGTTTCAAAGCACTTTTCTTACAATAGCTCTAAGAAAAGGAATGTAAGCATCATTATCCCCATTTTACAGATGAGGAAATTGAAACTAAAGCAAAGCAACTGCCTATAATCTTACAGGTAGTAAATGGCAGAACTCCTGTACTATCTCATATTCTTCCAACTGTACAACATTGACTCCATTTCACGAAACTCCTCTGGTCATGCCATGCTCTGTGCTTGTAACTTGTGGTCATGAACCCGTTTGATATGCTGATTTTTGAATCATAACTCTGGGTTGCACCCTTCAAGAGAAAGTTTGGTATATAGCACAAAGAACATAGAACTGGAAACAAGGAATCCTGATTTTAGTTCAATTAATTAGGAGCCATGTGACATTGAACAAGTCATGTCACTTCTTTGCAGCTGACTTTCCTCATCTGGTAAATGGAAATAGAAATCCCTGGCCTGCTGACTTCACAGGGGGAGTTATAAAGTTCAAATGAAATAATGGGCACAAAAGCACTTTACCCTGCACTATAGAAATATGAACTACTGTCATCCTTCAAGTTCATAAAATATATATATGTGTATAGGTACATGGTTTAGACCTACAAGAGAATATAGGATCGTAGATTTAGAACTAGAAAAGAGCTTAACAGGCCAATGATCCAACTCATTTTATAAATGAGAAAGATGCAGCCCCAAGATCTCACAGCAAAATGAGCAGAAAAGGTGTAATTTGAACTTGGGTCCTCTGACTCCAAATCCAGTACATTTTCCATTGTATAATGCTGCTTCCCAATTAAAAATTAACTAGTTTTGCACATATACACACTCACACACACTCCATTTTATTTTATTTTTAAAACCCTTGCCTTCTGTCTTAGAATCAGTACTATTTATTGGTTTCAAGGTAGAAGAGAGGTAAGGGCTAGACAATGGGTGTTGGGTGACTTGCACAAGGTTACACAGCTAGGCAGTGTCTGAGGGTAATTTAAACCTAGGACCTTCCATTTCTAGGCCTGGCTCTCAATCCACTGAGCTACCCAGCTACCTCCCCACAGACAGAAAAGTGGCAAGGGCTAGGCAATTGGGGTGAAGTTACTTGCCCAGGATTATATAGCTAGGAAGTATCTGAGGCCAGGTTTGAATCCAAGGCCTCCTAATTCCAGGCCTATTGATCTATCCATTGTGGCAACTAGCTGCTTCCACCCCACTCATTTTAAAGACAAAGAAACAAAATATGGAATAGTGAAAAAGTTATGGACTTGGAACCAGAAAGCCTCGTTGGGAATCCTAGCTTTTCTATGTCTACCTGTAAGCTCTGGACCTCACTATTTGTAAAATAAGAGGATTTGACTAAATCTCTAAAACCATTTCCCCCAAAACCTCTAATGCCCATTTCTTCTAAATAAATAAACCCATAAGGCCCAGAGAAGTTTCATGACTTTCTCAGGTCACAGCTAGAACGTAACAGAGGCAAGAATTGAACTCAGACCTTATGATTCTAATTCCTGTGGTTTTCCCTGTATGTCATGCTTTACTTACTATTCCTAAGGATAGTTACTATCTACCCAAATGACAGATACTCAGGTGGAACATTCTGGTTCTGGCTTAGCTTCAAGGTATGTGATATGGAGGTGAACCTTGATTCTTGAAGCCTTATGTGAGCAGAGCCTAAATTCTAGCAGGTTCAACCAAGCTGGAAGGTCTTCCAGTATAGTCCCTGTGACACTGCTTCTACCATGAGGACCAGTCTAAGTAAATATAGAGAGGCTCTTATGTGATGTGCTTCTGCAATGAGATTAGTAGAAAAACAAGCAGTGTGCTAAGGATCACACAGATTTTAAGTCATTCACAGACATTAATATAAATCTCTGCATGGCCCAGAACCAATCCATATTGAGTTTCCATAAGCACAATGACCTTGCTGCAGGCTGAAGAGACAATCATATCTATTCTTTGATGTTCTTTGTACCACCTGAGTTCCTGTTCTGTCTGCCTAGGGATAAAATTTTTGGTTGGTTATTTGAGGCTTATTAGGTTCCCACAGTGTGAGGTCCTGTGCAAAAATATCTAAAATCAAACCACTTCATAGTGGATGCTTTATAATTTTTGGTACACTAAAAAACTGAATTGAAACCTGTAACTAAATCATATCAAGAAACATGGCATAAAGGGGAAATAAATGATGAATGTAGCTCAAGATTGCTTAGAAGCAGGACTAGAATCAAGAGTACGAAAGATAGACAGCTGCCTAATTCACAGCACCTACCAAGGGGCACAATAAGGAACATTCTTTAATCTTACTTTTGTAAATTCACAGCTTTTAATGTCAGAAAATCCTGCTCTCCACTACCCATATCAATTCAGTGCTGAATCAAGTCACATCCCCAGAAGTCTGCTCCAAAGAAATCTAACTCACTCCTGACAAAGTTCCAATCTCTGGCCATTGGAATGGGAGAGTCTCAGCCTCCAAAGCAGAGGTCCTCCCTCAGCAAGAGCCACCAAGGCAGTCTCTGTCTCTGGTTTCTCCTTCCTTTCACTGTGGGCTGTACTTTCATATCTCAGGAACCAATCAAAGTATTTCAGTTTGCCTAGCTCTGGGAGTCGGGGGTGGGGAGCAGTGCTTATGGTCTTTTAGGACTAAGAGTTAATGACTAGCAAGTGTGAACTCTCTTCCTTAGTGACTTAATAAGGGCTAAGTAGGGGTACTTCAACTTGCTGATTAATTAATTTAAAATAAACAACCGGGAATAAAAAATTCCCTTTCACAATACTAAGATGAAAGTAAGGATTTTTTAAAAAACTGAGTCAGCTAAACTCAAAAGACTCTTAGAGTATAATCTTAGTGACAGAATGTGCCTCCTGAATGAGAACTAGCTACACGAAGTATGGAAAAGTTCCTTTTTCATCTACAGTGACAGTGACAAAGTATGCTAAGAATCACAGTTTTTAAGTCATTTACAGACTTTCTCAAAGTCATAGCTAGAAAATAACAGTCAAGATTTGAACCCACATCTTAAGGTTCTAATCCTTATACTTTTCCTTCTTACGGCATTCTCTCTATGATTCCTGAGAACAGTTACCATCTACCCAAATGACAAATGCCCAGGTGAAACATTCTGGCTCTTGCCCAGTTTGGAGAATCATTTATTCTAACTATTCATATTTTAAATGTGAGGTCTTTGTCTGTTAACCAACAACACTGCTAGAAGCACTAAATCTCATCTATAGACATTGTCAACATAAATGCAACCAAAAAATGTAAAGAAATTACAACTAAATGGAAGGATGATTCACAGATTTGCCTCAAAGAAGCAAATAAAGAAGTTGCAAGAGTTCGTTTTATGTGAAGTGGAAATTGAGGGGACCTTGAAAATTTCAAAGTACATCCTCTTTTACCACAATTAAAAATATGACTGAAAAAAATCATCACTTAAAATGCAATGAGAGAGAGAGAGAGAGAGAGAGAGAGAGAGAGAGAGAGAAGACAAATGCCCAAAACTTTACAGAAAAATGCCTTATTTATAGGAGAATCCTGATAGAATCAAGCCTCCCTTAAGAGGATTATAACATTTTTACAATGGTTGGAGACAGAATATTGAATAGCTTTATAATGAACACATTCAAGCTAATTAATGTCTTGAGAAATTGAAGAATAGTTTTTCATGGATACGTTCAAAAATTTTGATATTTTAAAGAAATGATCAGGAAGTTGAAGACAGATACAAAGAGAAGAGTTCTGGACGGGATTATCTGGGAAGGGCTGGTGTGAGGATCAGTCCAGCCATTGGGCTTGACCTCCCAGAAAAAGCTTCAGATACAATAGGAGAGACTTCTAAGACAAAAAGGGTGTTTAGGATTGGTAGTTAAGATTTGATCAGTCTGGAATACCTGCCCCAGGCAAATTCACAAACTCCAAAACACCAAACCTAAATTCTGCTTGAAGGAGGGGTTAGGGTAACCTTGTAAGAGAAATGGATGTGTGTGTGATATTAAAAATTCTTAATAACTTGAGAATAACATACTAATTTCTCACTCCACACAATTTCATCTTGTATCCAAAGGTACAAAAACCTTTCTTTCCTGAGTTACATGGTCGTCTCACTTTGAAGAACTTGGAAAGAGCATAGGCAAAACAACACCACAAAGAAGATGCAATTTATGTACCAAAATCTAGAGGGTGAAATAGATAAATTCTACACAAAACTTCGCAAAATCCTTCTCACCAAATCAATATATATCAAAGAACAAGCAATTATTAAATACCAACTATGTGACTTCTGAGAGAAATATGTTGGAAAATAAGAGATTGGAACTTATAGATTTCTCAGGAGTCTCATGCTTATGAAAATCTTCTACAGGAAGGGTTAACAAGCA
This sequence comes from Gracilinanus agilis, assembly GCF_016433145.1. Classification (NCBI taxonomy): domain Eukaryota; kingdom Metazoa; phylum Chordata; class Mammalia; order Didelphimorphia; family Didelphidae; genus Gracilinanus; species Gracilinanus agilis. The sequence continues at coordinate 240,754,781 of NC_058131.1, read as the reverse complement.
TGAAAACTGACACTGACCATATTTTAACCAACAGGAAACAATTGGTTACCAACATGTGAGCTATTTCAGAGCCAATTGTTTAAAAGCACTCAGATTGTCAACTGGTCAAAGATCAGAATTAGGAGAAAGAATAAATACGGGAAAACAGCTTGAAATTAAAAATATAAGTCAATTTATTTAAGCAAACTTGGCTATTAAAAATGGGGAATGAATTTTTTAAAAACAGGAAATGGATAAAAGTAAAGACTGACAAGTTCTTAGCAGTTTTCTTAGCTATAGAAAAAATGGCAAATAGATAAAAGTAAATACAGTCACTCTGATTATCATGATTTCCTAGAAGTTAAATCAGTATAAAATAGTCATGACAACAAAGAGGACCAAATATCGGTAACTTTCCACCTTATTCTCATCAAATTGGTAAAGATGACAAATGTTGGAGGCTCTATAAAGAAATGGACACTCAATTGTATTGTTGACAGAGCTGTGAATTGGTTCAGCTATTCTGGAAAACAATTTGAAACTATGCCCAAAGTTTTACTAAACTGCTTTACCTTTGACCCTACTTTACCATGTACTACAAAGAAGTCAAAGAAGAAAAGGACCTACATTTTCACAAATATAGTAGTTCTTGGAAAATGTCCTGTTGTGGAATGGCTAAACAAAATATGGCATATGACTGTAAAAATTAAAATTGGTTTGACCAAATATGAGTTAAAAAATATAAGATTGTGGTCTGTTTATAAAATTAACTCACAAGTCATGAATCTGTTAGCCACTCTTAACTTAGTTTTAATAGAGATATAGTAAAAGAGAGAAATGTAGGAAGAAAGTAGAAATTATTGCCTAGCTAAATATCCTATAATTTCTGTCCAAAGAAGTCCAGCTCACCACCTGGCAAGGGCTCTCTCAAGTCCGGATCTCCACTTGGAGTGGTGGTAGTCCCTTAAGCCAGGAGTCCCAGTGGTGTTTTCTTTGTGGGTTCTACCAAAGCAAGCCTGCTTCCTTAGGCTCCAGTAATTCACCCAATAAGTCTCTCCAACACAGAAAGATCCAGCCCAGCACGTGTCCAGGAGAAATGTCTCTCCAAAAAGCCCAAGGATGAATGAAACTTCTTTTCAGTCTCACCTTTTATAATCCTTTTTCCCATGTCATTTCCTGTTGCTCCCCCACTTCACAGGAACCAATCACAGTTTCCCAATTTGCCTAGCTTTGCCCAGGGTGGGGTAGTGCTTGTGGCCTTTGGAGGTATGAACTTTTTCTAGTAATTGACTTATGAACACTTGCTTTTACTTAATGACTTACTAAGTGTTAAGAAGGGGTACTTAAAAATTCTTGATTGATTAACTCAAAATACACAAAAGAAATAAAGAATTCCCTTTCACATGACAAAGGTTATATTTTTGACATAAGAAATGACAAACTGGACTGTTTCAGATGAACCTAGGAAGACCTCTATGAACTGATACAGAGCTAAGTTGAGCAGAACTAGAACAATTTATATAGGGACAACATTAAGAAAAACAACTTGGAAAGTCTTCAGAACTCTGATCAATGCAATGATAAATCATGACTCCAAAAGACTGAAAGATGAAACACTCCACTAATCCAGTGGTTCCCAAACTTTTTTGGCCTACCGCCCCCTTTCCAGAAAAAAAATATTACTTAGCCCCCTGGAAATTAATTTTTAAAAAATTTTAATAGCAATTAATAGGAAAGATAAATGCACCTGTGGCTATCACCGCCTCCTTGGATTGCTGCAGCACCCACCAGGGGGCGGTAGCGCCCACTTTGGGAATCTGCACTAATCTTTTACTAGAGAGGTGAAGAATTTGAAATACAGACACATTTTTGAACATGGCCAAAATGGGGAATTTATAATTTTTAAAACTTTTACAGATGAAACTGTAAAAGGGACAATAAATAAATGTGAAGTAGGTTTTGCCTTTGGATACTATGCTTATCTACTTGTTTTTTGATCCAGTGTTTTCTGGATACTTCTATTATACTCATATCATGACTTAGCTGGTTTCTTGACAAGCTTTTGTTGGCTTTTTTCTCCTTGCCATTGCTTTTCGATGTTTTATAAGATACTTATCTTCTTTTGAAAATGAATTTGATTTATAAGACTTGATCTTTATGCCAAACAGAGAGATATGGCAGACAAAGACAATACCTATTTGAAAAACAAACATCAGTTTAGGACTCCTGCCAATGTTTTTATTTCTTTAAAAACTTTATTAGAGTGACAGATGCACTTAGTGAGATCTTTGATGAAAATATTGGTAAGAAACAGACATTTTGTTAACCATTTTTAAAGGCAAACTATATCTCACAATTACACAAATGACTAATAGTTGTACCACACAAGACTCCTTGATGCCATCACAGAGATCACTTTGTTCTACAATCATCTGATTACCAATTATCAAGTAAGCCATAAAAGAGACCTTATAAGCTTGCCAAATATCTTCACTACTGTCATAAAGGACACTACACAAAATCTAAAAAAGGAGATAAATACCCTATTGATGATGAAGTCCTTTACATGCTTCTTTTAACAGCTAATATTATACTAATTGTATCCATACTATAAGGCTTCCTCAGTGTATCCAGACATTCAAAAGAGATTAGCCTAGGGTTTTCACAAGGGAAAAAATGGATACTGTAATAATTAAATATTAAACTATGAGGCTGTTAGTAGCTTTAAAATTTTAGTTTAATTAAAATAGAGTTAGCAAAAGAGAGGGAAATGTAGGAAGGAGGTAGAGAAGTTGTCTAGCCTACCCTAAGTGCTGATCCAATGAAATCCAGCTCATCCAGACAAAAAGCTCAATCTCTAGTCAGAAGAGCACACATCAAGAGTCCACATAGTAAGTATCTCCCTTCAGGCCAGAAGTCCCCAAGGAGTCCCCAAGGCAGGAATCTGAATCCAAGTCTGAGAGTCCCTTCAGCAAGGACCACCAGTACAAGAGGAAGTCCCTTCAGTAAGTGTGTCACCAACCCAAAGGAGTCACCAAAGACAAAGAGGCTGAGCAGTCCATGGGTCCCACTTATACACAGTTTTCTCCTCCCATTAACTCTCTTCTATCCGATGCCACATGTCAGGAACCAATCATTAGTTCCTTTGTATTGCCTGGGGTTGGGGGGAAGTGCCTGTGGGATCAACTTCCTGTCTCTGAGGGTGTGAACTTCCTTGCAATCAATGTTAAAGTATCTTCAAGTTTCCGACTGATTACATTAAAGAAAACAAAGGGAGGATAATTCCATTTTCACAATCCCCACTGTGATTCTATTGGGAGACAGAGCATGTTGAAATCTCCCCAACTTAGGGTTGGGGAGATTAAGATGCCTAGTCTCTCCAATGAATCATTTCAAATAACCAACTTATATCTCTAAAGATTCTCTTACTAGAGGTGTATAGAATATTGCACTTTCTAAGGAGAAATTATAACAGTTTGGGGATAAAAGCAAAATAGAAGAGAAAGAAAGCAAAAACAATGATTGATAGATGCATTGACAAAAAGCCAATTAGGGGGCATTCCCCTTTGGCATAAGAATTTACATTCAGAATAAATATATTCAACTCCCTTCAGTTCAGTTCATTATATCCCAAAGTTCACTCTGGATCTTTTGATGCAGTGTGTGGTTTCTGCAGGCTTCCTTATGGCACCTTGAAAAGATTTGCTTTCTTGAATCAGGGCATTGGCGAGTTTCTTTTCCTGAAATTAATCCAAAAAATTTAAACTTTGGATTTTAGGATAATTATACAACCCCTCCTGAGGAGGGTGTTGAGCTCCTACAACACCAGGATCACCCCAGGATTCATGGCTGAGTTATGGGGTATATGAATCAATTGTCAAAAAAACCCCAAAACATTAAAAAATTAAACAATTAAGAAAACCAAAAAGAAGAGAAAAAATTAAATTTTGGTAAAAAATATATCAAAATCTTACGTATATAAAATTATGAATAAAAAAGAATAAACCCATAATGGGTCCTTGAATCACTAACAAGACCCAGTTAAAGTGCTTTATGTCCTACAAGCCTGCAGGACAATTGCAGCAATATAGCACTTACCCAACAGCAGCCAGGACTACAGAAAATTGCCATACTATAAAAGAGAACAACTAGATTCTGAGGTAAAAGGGAAATCTGATTCCCTGGTCTGATTTTCTCTTCAGTTTCAGGGATAGGGGATCCAAAATGAAAGCCAAACTAAGGTGTTTGTAGCAATTCTGGCACAGGGAAGTCCATTGTCTGAAGTTGTCAAACAGCTATTTCTTCGAACCTCAAAAACAAGTCCTCTGTCTTGGTGCAGATTCTCATCAATCCCACAGGGATTGTTGGTCTCCTTGACCTTGTGCTTCTAGCACCATGCAGTGGCTCTTTTGTGATCCCTTCTTCTGAAATCAGACACAATTATTAGTAAAAGTCCCATAATACTTAACAATCAATGGCAGGTTTTCCATAGTCTAAAGCTTTTGAGTATGCATAGGTATTAGGGCTAATAAATATTTTTAACTCATCCTTCAAAATTAAAAACAAATACTGATACCATGTACTTCAAGTACAAAAAATAATAAGAAAAAATTCAAATATCCTATTGTAAATAAAAAGAAAAGCAATAATTAAAAAATTCAGGAATTCAATGTGTCATCCAAAACAGTGTCCAACTTGTCTATGGACTTTTATAATGATATTATCTCTAGTCCAGTCATAGGAGGAGGGTGCAAATAAAGACAATTGCATGTGTCAATCAGTGTTGATAGAAGTAACCTGTTTTTGCATGTGAGCAATGAATCCAAGAGTCATTTTCTTCCATCTTGATTGTTGTTGGAGTGGTTAACAGTATTTGAAATGGACCTTCCCAGGCAGGCTGAGTTCCTCCATTGTGCTGGAAGTTCTTCATGTTCACCTTATCTCCTGGGAGTAGGACATGGAGTGAGAAGGCTAGAGGTCCTGCTTGTATTGCAGCTCCAGATTCATGGAGTTCTCACAGTTTGTGCTTCAATTCCTGTATATATGAAGCAGTAGCAGTGTCGCCACCCCCACCCCCCCAGTAATGATGTGTATTCAGGAGAAAAAGACTTAACCTGTATGGGGGGATGTGTAGATCTCCTCTAGGCCTGCTTCAAAGATTAAAAAAAAAAGCTAGAAGGAGAATCTCAGACCATTTTAAGTGAGTCTCAGTGCATAATTTTCCAATCATATTCTTAAGATATCTATTCATTCTCTCAACTTGGCCTGAGCTCTGGGAGTGATATGGTACATGGAATCAGGGAGTGATCCCCAAACAAGAATAAATTTGAGACAAAACAAAATCTGTAAAATGAGTTCCCCTGTCTGAATCAATTCATGCTGGCAGGCCAAAGCAACAGCTGAACCAGAATGATCAGACAAAATGTATAATGTCCAGCCTTAGGCACAGTAATAAAGTCAATTTGTAAATGCTCAAAAGGTGTTTAAACCAGAGTATGCCCACCAAAAGCTTTACCACAAAAAGCATATTGATTGTAGGCCTTGCAAGTGGGACAGGCTACACACATTTTAGAGGCTATGGTAGCTATACCAGGGGCTATTTATACTTTTTTTTTTTACCAGATTCTACAATACCCTGGGTGCCAAAGTGACCATTCTTGTGAATGGATAAGCATATTTGGTGATAAAAAATTTCTAGGGAGTAGAGGTTTTCCTTCAGATGATACCTGTGCCCCATTGATCTGTTTTGCTTTAAACTTTTGTTTCCACTTTTTCACTTCCTGTCCATTATAAGAGAGAGATAAATTTGAGTCATTAATAGTTGCCAAAGTTAAAATCAATTCAGGTCCTTCTAAGGCAGCAAGCTTTGCTGCAGTATCTGCCCAGTGGTTCCCTCTAGAGACAGTGTCAGTACCACCAGTATGGGCAGAACAATGAACTACAGCTAGGGCTTCAGGTAGCTGTAGAGCAGAAAACACTTCATTAACAATCTAGAAGGCATATCTAGAGTCTGTGTAAATTGTTGCTTTCTTATCCTTTGCAATTTTACCAACATGTTTTAGAGCAGTGATGGGCAAATTATGGCCCATGGGCCAGATACGGTCCCCTGAAATGTTCTATCCTGCTGCGCAACATTATTCCTAAACTGACGAATACAATGAGCAGGATACAATACAATGAAACTTCAAAAGAGTTGCCTTAGAAACAGACTGACAGATTCAGCCACAGCACTGCTTAGATTATAACCCAAAGAGATAATAAGGAAAAAGACTTGTACAAAAATATTTATAGCCACACTCTTTGGAGTGGCAAAAAATTGGAAAATGAGAGAATGTCCTTCAATTAAGGAATAGCTGAACAAATTGTGGTATCTGTTGGTGATGGAATACTATTGAGCTCAAAGGAATAAAAAACTGGAGGAATTCCATGTGAACTGGAATGACCTCTAGGAATTGATGCAGAGTGAAAGGATCAGATCCAGGTAAACATTGTACACAGGGACTGATACACTGTGGTACAATTGAACATAACAGACTTCTCTACTAGCAGCAATGCAAGGATCCAGAGCAAGGCTGAGGGACTTATGAGAAAGAAAACTAGCCACATTCAGAGGAAGAACTGTGGGAGGAGAAACAAAGAAGAAAAATAATTGCTTGAACACATGGGCTGATGGGGATATTATTCGGGATGTAGACACTAAACGATAACTCTAGTCCAACTATCAATAATATGGTACTAGGTCTTGATCAATGATACATGTAAAACCCAGTGGAATTGTGCATTGGCTAAAGGGGTTGGGGGGTGGGGGAGAGGGAAAGAACATGAAATATGTAACTATGGGAAAATATTCAAAATTATAATAAAAAAAAGAAACAGACCGACAGATGAGCATCCTTTCCTTTGGCCACCTCTTTAAAAAGTTTGCCCATCACTGTTTTAGAGCTATCAGTTTTGCACCTTGAGCACTTATATTTGAGAGCAGTGAAGCTGACCACAGAGTGGCAAATTCTGTGACAATAGCAGCTCCAGTGTAGCATATGCCATTCTTCATGAAAGAAGAACTATCAGTGAATAAAACTAAGTCTGGGTGTTCAGGAGATTATCTCTAGGCTTTTTAGCCATGGACACTAAAGATTCACAATTGTGCAATGGTTCTCCTGAGACTGGTAAATCTGGAAGCAAGGTGGCAGGATTAAGGACTGTATAGCATTTCAGGGTAATATTTTCATTACCTAATAAAGTTAGTTCATACCTAGCAAATCTTTGATCTGAAAATGCCTGTATTCTGTGTCTTAGCAACAATGCCCCAACTTTGTGTGGGCACATTGTGGTTAATGGGCACCCCAGTACTGGATCAGTAGATTTAGTTACTAACAAAGCTGTGAAAGCTATGCTTCTAAGATATGGCAGGGCTCCTGAAGCTACTGAGTCTAGCTGAGCCAAATAATAAGCAACTGGATGCTGAACAGGTCCTAAAGTTTAAGTTAAAACCCCTCAAACTACCCCTTTCTGTTCATGTACATATAAAGCAAATGGCTTTTTGTAATTTGGAATGCCTAGAGCAGGGGCAGTCAGGATAGCCTGTTTTAATTCTGAAAGAGCTGACAGGTGTTCTGCCTGTAATTTAAGCAGTTCAGGAATGAATTTTTCATCAAAGCTATAGGGGATTTAGTGATTTCCCCATAGCAAGGGATCCACTGTCTACAAAACCCTTTTGCTCCTAGAACTGCCCTCAACTGTTTCTGTGGAGGGGGCAGTCAATTTCTGAATATTTTCAATGTGCTTAGGGAAAATGACAAAGGTGCCAGCAGTTAAAACAAACCCTAAATATTCCACTTTCGGGAGACACCACTGAATATTTGCCTTTGAGATCATGTTTCCTCTCTTATGTAGGCCTAAAAGAAGATGCTTGCTATCTTCCTGGCATACTGTGGCATTTGGTGAGGCCAAAAGCAGATCATCTACAAATTGTATCAAACAGCTATTCTGAAAATTGATATTTTCTAAATCATGTTTTAAAATTTGTGAGAACAACATAGGACTGTCAATGAATCTCTGTGGTAACTGGGACCATGACCACTAAGAACATTTCCAGGTGAAGGCAAATATATCATGGATAAGGATTGAGAAGAATGCTGAGCACAGATCCACCACAGTAAAATATGTGGCTGTGATGGGAATAGAGGAGATAATTGTAGCTGTGTTGGGAACCACAGGGTTTCTTTTTATGACATGATTATTTATAGCCCTTAAATCCTGTATGAACTGATAAACAGGATTCCCATCTGAGCATAGCTTTGGCTTTTTTACAGGGACAATAGGTGTATTATGTTCAGATTTGCATGAAATTATTATTCCTTGCTTAATCAATTAATTTATCATTGGGGAAATTCCCTCAATTGCCTCTTTTGATAGAGGATACTGAGGAATGGAAGGAGGCAGATCACCTTTTGTCTTAATCTGAACAAGAACAGCTGATTTAAGTTGGCCTATAATGGAAGAAGATGTGGCCCAGAGAGACTTGGGTGTATCAGCTGGGATTTCATGGCGGGGGGCGGGGGGGGACACTCCCTGATTTGCAGTTGCTTTTTCAAGTTTTTCAGTTAATGTTTTTATTTCCTTCTTTAATATCTCCACTAAGTCAATGTTCTCTTCATCTTTCTTTTCATGTCCATCAAAAACCTAAACTGGCACTCTTCTTATTTCCTTGAGATCCATATTAAAATAGTTCTTAACCACCTTACAATTGTTTTTTTACAAATTGTCTCCTGACTTGTCTAACATCTCTTTCCCTGGAAAGATCCAGGTCTATATATCTGCCTCCCAGCTCAATAAGCCTATCCATGAATTGGGAGGGGTTTTCAACATTTTTCTGCTTTAGATTATCAAATTTAGTCCATGTACTAGGCCTATCAGAGCAAGCTCTCATTGCTTTTAGTAATGCATTCCTATCCTTACATAGTTGTAAGTAATCTTCCTGTACATTTGGGTCCCATTTTGGATCTTCCTGTGGCCAATGAATTGCTCCCTCTCCCTGGGCCTGATTAACAAGAGAAATAATCTTATTTCTTTCTCTTTCTGTTAGAAAGGTGTAGAGCAAACTTTCCATGTCAAGAAACATGGGATTATAAGTGAAGTAAATACTTTCAAGCTTATTTATGATTACAATGGGATCATCTTCAAAGGAAGGATTTTTTCTTTGCATCTCTCAGTATCTTATGAAGAGAAAGGAGTATGATATCTAATGTTTTCTAAGTTATCTCATTTATTATAAGTGGGAACTTCCCTTAGGGAGAATAGGCCTTTAATTGAATTGTCTGTGATTACTGCTGTTTGGCTTGTTGTTTGGGTTGAAATGGAGTGGGTGAGGGGAGGGGGAAGAGTGGTTTGGACAGGGTGAGAGATGGTTTGGGCAGGGCAAGGCATGAATTGGACAGAAGGAGGCAGAGACTAGGTAGGCTTAGATGGTAAGGGTGGGTAGGAAGGTGAATTTCCCTTCTGAATCTTGAGATTAATCAAGCTATCTTTCCATTGTTTTTTCTTGGGGAAGAATAGATAAACTGCAAGGGTATCTATTAGTACAAATACACCCAGGAACAGTACTAAAGAAAGACATTCTGAAACTGTGAGCTACGCAAACTCAGTAATGCTCTCTGGGAATAGGAGCTATTTGAGATGGAGGGAACTGCACTTTTACAATGTGGGCCATGATTCCCAGCATCGCCCTCAGTTGCCTATTTATTTTTAAATTTAACTATTAAATTGCCTGCAGTTCTACTTCCTGTCTGTAGATGGTGCTACCCTAGTGTGTACTGGTTAGGGGTTATGCCCTAACTACCCTCAGGGTACAGCCTAAATTTAGTTTAGAGGGTGTGAAGAGTTCTCTACCTTCCCCTCCCCCAAAAGCCAACAGCCATGTGCTTCCATGTGGGTAGGGAGCTGCTTCACTGAGCTAGCCTAGGAGGGAAAAAAGCAGAGGGAAAAAATTGGTCTGGGGATTCAAAAGACTTAGGTGGAGAGCACAGGCTGAGACCAGGGTCCCCTATTGGAATTTTTCACTTAGTAGGCTCTGAAACACTTCTTAGGGTTAAGGGAGCAACTTTAGCTATCTTGCTGCTGCTCTCCCCAATGTTCTACCTCCTGCTTAAGCTAATGCTAGAGGTAATGGGGGTTCAGAAAGGGCCTTAAAAAAAAAAAGAAAAACGGACTCCCAGGAGCAAGATGAAGCTAAATTTGCTAACTTCCCCCAATACTCAACACCTTCTGATAAAAAAAGAAAGCTAAGCTAAACTTGTTAACCTATCCCGATACTTAGCTCCTTCTCACCAATTTAGAGTTCTGGGCCATGAGGCTGTAGCTCATGGGTGGAGGGGGGGGAGCTCCACCAGGAGGCAGGGAGCCAGGTGTGGGGTATGGAAGTGCCTCACCAGGTGAAGCCCTGAGGGATGGCTGATTGGTGCTTAAAAAAAAAAAAAAAAAACCTGGCTCATCAAGCAGCAGCAAGCACTCAGCTGTTCTCAGTTAAAGGGAAAGGGGGATTTAGAACTCACCCATCAGGCAGGAGAAACAAGGTGCTTCCAAATGGCTTTATAGTATTAGACCAACAGCTATAGCCATGAGGCTAATCTGCCCTTTTGTCTATTTTAAACTGCTCTACCAACTTAGAGAGGACTAAAAACTGAACTCCTAACTTACTTAAGGATAGTTTTAGAGAAAGTAAAAAGTGAAGAAAACTGAAGAAAATGAGAGTACTCATCAAACCTTACCATATATATTGCCCATATTACAATATACAATAGAATGTGCAAATCACTGAGTTAATTTGAGAACAGATGTATCTTGGCCAAGCACTGCATTTGGACAATGAGGTAAGCATAGAATTAACTCAACAATGAGGCTTGATCACATTTGGGAAAGTGAGCACTGCCTTCAATGAGTCCACTTTGTTCTCTAATACAGAAAGCCCTTTTTTTTGCCATCATTCTCTCAGTGATGTGATGTGATTGATACTCACACTCTTTCATAAGAATCAAAACTATGGAAATATTTGTGATGATCCATAGCATTATTATTAATAATGATTTGCATGTAAGGAGTGGCAAAAAAAAAGAAATCATAAAGGATACATATACTCAAACAGGAAGGTGGGGCAGTTATGGTGAGGGCAAGGAATTGTAGACATAGTATATGTAGTATTGATATATGTTGCATAGCATTAGTATGTTTAGTGAGATTCTCTGACCTCTCTCCCAGATCAAAGTCGCCTACCTCTTCTCCTCAGGATTCTAGAGGTACTCTGAGGAATTGTGGTTGGTTGTGTCTTCTCCATAATGCTTAAACCTATACTGGTTGTGTTCTGTTAGGCCACACTGACTAACCACTTAACATCATTTAGTTTCTTCAAAGGGATATTTACTTAGAAAATACAGTAATAACAAAAAGCACAAACCTTTCCCCCCAACACTTTGGTAGCATTCTTTCCCTCCAATGCTGCTTTAGTCTATGGAGAGTGGGCTCGGACTTAGCACAATTTTTGCATAGCATTAGTCCCACCAAGTTCATTTCAAAATGTAGCATTGATGCCCAATGATTCCTCACTTGTTGCTGCTGATGAGTGGACCACAGTGGTCAGGACATTCTTTATTCCTTGAGTCATTGATGCTGGGCTGTAAAACAACATGGACTCCATCCCTAGACTCCAAGACTCTTAGAGGCTCACTCTCCAGACCTTCTGAAACTCACAAGGTCAGATACTCCAGATTAATATTCACCAAGCATATAATGGGACAGTTGGGGGACTCAGGGTATGGAGAGCCAGACCTGGAGACAGGAGATCCTGGGTTCAAATCTGACCTCATATACTTCCAAGCTGTGTGATCCTCAATAAATCATTTAATCCCCATTGCTTAGCCCTTGCCACTCTTCTGCCTTGGAACCAACATCTATTCTAAGATAGAAGGTAAGGGTTAAAAAAAAAGAGCAAGTAACTAAGGCAGGAAAAGAAGTATGATCCATATTCATGAGGCCATGAGGCCTCAGAAGAGTGAGGTTCCAAATTTACCACACAGTCTCTTCCTGGAAACTGACAATAAAGCAATTAAGCCAAGAGCAGAAATTCACTGAGAGAAAAAGAGTCTGAGGCTAACTGAAGTCTTTTTGAAGGTGCCTCAGTTCCAGTTCCATACATGATTAGAGGGCCAGAACTAGTTATCTAATGTATGTACATGCACCATAGTCTCTCTATGGTATCACTATTACACATTATCATGACACTCTCAGAAGCAGCCCCCCCCCATGCTTCCATGTAGGAAATGGCATCAAAGGATAGAAATAAAAAAAGCAAAAACAGTCCCTGCCCTCAAGGAGTTTACATTTAATTTCTTTATTAATTATGGACTTGGAGAATAACTCTTTAATTTACTATGACATTTTGGTAAGTGAAAACTACCTCTATTACATCTGGTAGAAATATTAATTTGATAGGATTAAAAGTAACCCTGTTGTTATCTCTGACAATTGATATCTCCATCAGAATTTATGTACTTTTCCCAGGTCAAAATGAATAAAGGAGATTGAAAATATCTGCAAAAAATTACTTTACCTCAGTTTCCTCTTTAAAATGAGGGCATTATTAAATTTTACTCTCATTGTAACTGTCTCAGAGAGGGAAAAATGAGTATACTCAGTGGGGTATAAAATTCTATCACCTTACAGAAAAGAAGGGGAACAAGACAGGGAAGGATGGTAATTGAAAGGAGAGGAACTGGAGGGGTGACAAAAAGCAAAATACTGGTGACATGTAATTGGAGAAAAATAAAAAATAAAATAAAATGAGAGCATTAGAATAAAAAAAGTCAAGGTCCCTTTAAGTTCTGACATTCTATGAGCTGATGAGTCTCTTTTCTGGCAATATTTATATAACTAAATCTTGGAACCTGAAGCTTGCTTTATGGGGATATGACTCAGACGACACTAATGTGTATGGAACACCTTGTCAGGTGAGAAACCTCGTGGGAATTCTGGGTTCACACACAACCTGGTGTGACTTGAAGTTTCTCATTTTATATATATAGTCCTATGAGCTCTGGCTTTTGTGCTACATGACTTGGAATGATGCATTGAAGCTATAGGAGCATATGACCTGAGTGAGGAAATAGAAGAAAGGTCCACCTGCCTCCAGGAAAAAAAGTGTGACATTTTGAGCTTCAAAATGCTTTTCAGTCATGGTGCACCTTTCAGGCAACTCTTGGGTCTGAGCTTTCTCATCTGTAAAAATGAAGATAATAACATGTGCTTCTTGCTTCACAGGGCTGTTTGGAGACATAAAGTACTATGGTAATATAGTTTATTGTTTATCTTTGGACCTCATAAACTTTATGTATAAAAGTTAATTAACATTCATACCAAACAGAACAGCCTAGAGTTCCATTTCTTTTTTCTTTTTTTTTCTTTTTTTTTTTTGGAGGAAAGCGCATCAGTAATTAAATTCTCAAGTCTCCTTAATAAATTCAGGAACTGGATTGAATTCCTTGACAATGTTTCTTTTCTATTAACCTATTAAGTCTATAATATAAGCTTAGTTTCCACTAAATTAAATATGAAATCACTTACTTTAAAAAGCTGTTATAAATATATGTTCTAAAATATTTAGAGCAGCTCTCTTTGTGGTGGCAAAGAACTGGAAATTGCAGGGATGCCCACCAGTTGGGAGATGGTAAAACAAGTTATGGCATATGATTGTTATGGAATACTAAGAAATAGTATTATTTGGGTCAGCTTTGGGATTATACTCTTCCTTTAGCACAGAACACAATCTTTCACATTTAGCACCCACCACTCCTGTCTCCTGTTGTCTACAATGATCTGAAAAACATTCCTGAAGAAGTACATCACTGGTATAGTTTGTCAGTTTCTCTAGCATTTATCTTACTGACTTTAGAATGGAGCTGTACCCTGTCCTTATCCCATTTACCCACTGTTGCTAGAGAGATGACAACTAGAATGATTGAGAAACAGGTCCTTCATTTCTTTTGATGTCCCATTCTCCCATCCCAACTACTGGACTATCCTCTCTATTCTGGTTTGTGTGTGTGTATGTGTTTATTTTTTAAAGTGTGTATATTGTGCAGAGGGTATGGAAGTCCTCTCTGATTAAAGTAATTTTGTACCTCAAAAAATTATATAGAATATTAAGAAATAATGAGCGGATTAATTTTTTTAATATGGAAAAGACCTACATAAAATTATGAAGTGTGAAATGAGCAGAACCAAGAGAACATTATATACAAAAAATATTGTTTGAAGAATAACTTGTGTATGTCTACCTTCAGAAAAAAACTGATAAATAGAAATAAACAGGTTATTGTTTTACATATATATATATCTTTTTGTCAAATGATGCCTTCTCTAATGGGGGAGGGGAGGAAAGGGAGTTGTTTGAGTATTTTAATGTGACAAATAAATACTAAAACATTTTTAAAAGACTTATTTTTGTGGGAGTGAAATAGGTTTGATGTCATGGAAAGAAATGATTGGTGATGATTTAAGGGTCCAGATGACTTGAGTTCTAGTCCAGGTCATCAATTCACTATGGAAATAAATAAAATGAGTAGGAGAGACTGGATCTTTATAGTCCCTTCCAAATCTGACATTCCACAATTTTAGGTTTTATCGATTTTTTTTTTCACGAAAAGTCCTTCCATTTGCATTCCTACTACTAACAGGCCCTTATCATATCATACTTGGACTATTACAATAGCCCTAACTGTCCTCTCTTTGAAAACTTCCAGTAGGTCCTAATTTCTCCCATAGAGGATAAAGTCCAAACTCCTTGACCTGGCACTTGGGACACTCTGTAATCCCGCCTTACCATATCTAAATTGATATCCCCTAGTCTAACCTTCAACTCTAGCCAGGCGTGTCTCCTTCCCTGTCCCTTAAGCCCCCGAGCTTATTGGCAAGTCTTAGCCATAGCCTGTGCCACCCCGTATCTTATTCATCCTTCATGGTCCTATTCAAGTCTCACCTCTTCCGTGAAGTCTTCCCCAACCATTTTAGATGAGTGATCTTTTCCCTTCTCTGAACTCCTGGTGACTCAGAGCTCTTCTCTGTTCTCCTACGCCATCTCCTCTCAGAACTCCTAACATGCTAGCTAGCTTATTACTGGAAGTGACACACAATGCTTTGCATTGTTCATCAGTGTCTCATACGTGTGAGTCTTATCTTCCTACACGATGTCTGCCACGTTGTTTTGCACGTAGTAGGCATTCAATAAATATTTGTCTAGTGAATAAATGAATTGCAGAGTGTTTGTGGGATGCATACTAATAATAAGCGCTGACGTTACTGCAGCACCCTACAACTTACGAAGCACCTTCCTTAGAACAACCCTATAAAGGAGGTAAAGCAAGCTATTATTAACTCTATTTTACAAACTAAAACTCAGAAGTGATTTAGCTAACATCTCAGGCAGAGCTAGCTTTTCATGGATGACCCACAAGATTAATAGGTAGAAAAATATCAACAATCACCTAATCCAATTTCTTCACTTCACACACGAGAAAACTAAAAGAAGGTAGCCAACTTCCTTAAGGTCATATAGGTAATAATAATAATAACTAGTATTTATACAGCACTTTAAGTTTTGCAACTGTACTTTACAACTATATCATTTGATCTCCACAAATATCCTGGGAAAAGGCTATTTTCATTCCTATTTTACAGATGAGGAAACTGAGGCAGCACAAAACTTACAGTCATATAGGAAGGGTCTGAGGCAGAATTTGAACTCGGATCTTCCTGCCTCCAGGTCTCACACGCTAGCCAGGGCTCCACCTATTTAAGTAGCAGAAAAATGATTCAAACTCAAGTCTTCTGACTACAAATCTTTTCATTACACCACAGTTTGAATGGAACAGACCTCCCTCTAGCAATAATTGTCCCTACACCAATCTGCCTTTCATAGCATTATAAACAAGATTTAGTTGAATGCATATATGTTCAGCATACATTATCTGGTATTGGCTGGGTGTTAGGGGCCATGCAAAGGAGACCCTTGGTTAGTCTCTATGATGATCTTCAAAAATAAAATCAAATGACAAGCCAAATGCTGCCGATGCTCTTGTCACTGATTTCAACTTCTGAGCCATCCACAATGTCCTCTTTTTTGAAAGAAAGAAAACAGAATCTGGTTCTCTGTTAAAGGTTGCCCTTAGTAGAGACTCTCCTTTGCTTTTTCGACTATAAATATACGGCTCCCACTAGGTGGCAGCATGAACTCACTGGCAGCCACTAGGTCATCAGGAGACCAATTCCACGCAACTACTTTTTTGTGACTATTATAGTAGTGTAAAAACTCAACTACATCCATGATTCATGGATCTGTAGCTCTTTTACCCTGTCCTCTGCCCTCTCCACGCTGATACGTTAGAATGATAAAACCTCATAACCTTGGATAAGACAAATTTACCTGTGTAAAATTAGACTCAGCTCCCTCAGTTTCTTCATTTGTCAAATAAGGGGGTTATGCTGAATGACCCCATCTAAAAGCCTTTTTAATCTCAAAATAATATACTCTTATGACACTTTTTTGCTTGCTACCTGAATTCACATCCAGCCCAAATCTTTCTTTGCAAATGGTCTGCCCATCACCGGCTAACAAATAAAGCTTCACAGAATAAAGAAGAAAAAAATCCACCAATAGTTTAAGTTCCTCAAGGACACAAGATCCTCAATTAAAGGGTTCCTTCCAAGTTTTCTAGTCTATGTTTTGCTATGCTTCCTCCTGAAATCACAATTTCTGTCTCTGGCTGAAAATCTCTTGTGGTGGCTACTTCTCATGATCTACTGAGTTTACTGGTTCTGTGAAATATTTGGTATAAGCAATAATTTATATATAACAATATACATTTTTTCACCAATGGTTATAGATATATCCCATAATGACACAAGGCTGACATAGAACATGTGGCCTTGACCAAATGAAACCATGCTGAGCTGGTTTCCTCACATTTCATTAGTTTTCTTATCAGATGAGTGCTGGAATTTGTGCTACACAAGTGTTTCATTACTCTTTTGTTGTTTTTAATTTTGTGGGTTTTACTCAAGGAAATCTTTAAAAAAAAATTTTTTTTAGAATATTTTTCCATGGTTCCATGATTCATGTTCTTTCCCTCCCCCCCACAAACCCTGCCCCCTCCCTGTAGCCGACATGCAATTCTACTGGGTTTTACATGTATCATTGATCAAAACCTATTTCCATATTGTTGATAGTTGCAATGAGGTGGTCATTTAGAGTCTACATCCCCAATCATATCCCCATCAACCCATGTAGTAAAATAGTTGTTTTTCTTCTGTGTTTTTACTCCCACAGTTCTTCCTCTGAATGTGGATAGCGTTCTTTCTTATAAGTCCCTCAGAATTGTCCTGGATCATTGCATTGATGCTGGTAGAGAAGTACATTATATTTGATTGTACCACACTATGTCCAACACTGTGTATAAGGTTCTCCTGGTTCTACTCGTTTCACTCTGCATCAATTGCTGGAGGTCATTCCAGTTCACATGGAATTCCTCCAGTTCGTTATTCCTTTGAGCACAATAATAGTCCATCACCAACAGATACCACAATTTGTTCAGCCATTCCCCAATTGAAGGGCATTCTCTCATAAGAAAATATTTTTTAAATTGTAACTTTTAGAGAACATACTTCAGTTACCAGTAAAGATATTGCATAGGCTCAAAATGAGAGAAATCAAGGATCATTTAGGCCTACTGCATCAATCACACCACAGAACAAAAAAAGTAATAAAAAAAACAGTTTTAACAACTAATAAATTATTAATGGGAATTATTAGCTCTGAAAAAATAAACAAAGACCTTTTTGGTAGATCTGGCCATTGGAGAGGTTATTATTGATTCCTCTACATTGTGAGGTACTAATAGGCAAGACAATATGAAAGCAGGAGTACTGGTGAAATGCATTTTTTCATTCAAGGATATTCCAAAACTCTTGTGGGGAGAATGCTAGCAATAGGAGGACTTTTTTTCCCCAAGTGTGCCTGGAAATCTTACCTCCATTGATGAATGGGGAATATAAATTCTGATAAATATGTTGATATGTAAATATATTGAAAAGCAGAATTGTCCTGGAATTACAGGAATTCTGTACAAAGATGGAATGTCACAACATAACCTTGTATTATGCCACATATTAAGAACCATGCCAAACAATGTTAGGAAATTTGTCCAGTGATGGAAAAAAAAAAAACATGATTCTGTGGCCTGGGAACTTGGCTGATTTAAACTCCATTGAAAACCTATGGGCTATAAACAAAATTAGACTTAGAAAAATGAACCATTTGTCAAACACACTGCCAAAGTGTGTAAAATAAGTGATTGCAGCTAAAGGGCATATTCCATATCAAAAGTTTTTTTAAGATATAAAAAGTTGTACAGCTTATTGCATGTCAATAAATTGAATTATTTTACTTGATCCCAAGTAACGTATTACAGGGCATTGTTTATGCTGGTCTCCATCTCCTCTTTTCAATGATCACCTTGTCCTCTGTTCTAATTTCAGCTCAACTCACTGTGAGTTTCCATATCCTGGGGAGTTTTTCTGGGGTCTTCTTTCTCAGGACCTTCTTTAACACCTTCATTTGCTCCATTAAGCTCCAGGTCCCACCTTTTGTAAGCCAAAATCATTTGATTTCTTTGTTTATACCTTGTCAACACCTCACTGATATACTTCATTATTGCCTTGCCAGGAGTTGGTGGTGATGGTGGAGGGAATCTTTGACAGCCCCATTTTCTTAAATAGTCTGTAAGATTCAGCAGATCACACATAGAGGTTTTCTCCTTCACTATAATCATGACCATCCCCTTACTCCCAATGAATGATGTGGACCACAAATTCCATGGGCATACACAGTGTATTTCATTAAGGTATGCATCCAAGGAATTTTGTTTTTTTTTAAAGGTGAAGCTCTTCATTACTAGAAATCATTTTCTTCCAATTCCTCCTAGGTATGATATAGTTTCTTTGCTAGGCTCCTCATAGAGAAATGAGTCCAGTTTATTCTTGACTGCTGCTACTGTGGACATTGCCACCAGCTGATCAAGGAATTCAGCAGAGACACTAATGGAAGCATGGGAATCAATGGGAACATCAGTCTGGACCCTATGATGAAGCTTGAAGGTCCTT
This sequence comes from Gracilinanus agilis, assembly GCF_016433145.1. Taxonomy (NCBI): domain Eukaryota; kingdom Metazoa; phylum Chordata; class Mammalia; order Didelphimorphia; family Didelphidae; genus Gracilinanus; species Gracilinanus agilis. The sequence continues at coordinate 240,735,599 of NC_058131.1, read as the reverse complement.
CTCTCATCAAAGGGGAGGGAGGGGAGAAAGAGAATGGATCCAAGTCCAGGACTCTCTTTCCCCATCACCTCCAGACAGTTCCTGCTTAGTGGAGTGCTGGAAAGCTACACATAATCTAAATTTCTGGAATTCCCTCCTCTTCTCACGTGGCTGGAAGATAAAGGATAAAGATAATCCTTAGAAGCTTGGTCAAATTTCCATACTTCTTGGAATGGCCTTCTTGTCAGAAATCATTTCACTTCATCTAATGACTTTCAAAGACTTTTCATACATAGTCTAGGGTCTTTTGATTGACTTGTTTTCTCCTAGTTAAGGTATCCAGGGTAAAATAGGGTGAGGTAGTTTTAACCTCACTCTTACATAAGAATGAGGTCCCTTCCCCTTGAAGCTCTTTTATCTTATCTCATTTTTTAAAAATCTTTTTCCGGTGTTGTGGTGCAATTAGTAACATGTTGGAATCAGAGATGAAGACTACAGAAGAGCAGGCCTTTAAAATTGCCTTTAAAAAACTCAAAGTTGATGTATATAGATATGTAGAGTTTTTGTTTTCAGAGTAAGCTATTCATTCACTTTCCCCCTTTATGTTTATTTTAATAATGTTGATTTTTTTAAAACCACATTCTTTAGATTTACTATTCTTGGCACGAGGAAAAGACCAATGGATTTACCTGATTAAAATTCCATCTCTGATACACTTTGTGTGAGCCTATGCAAATCAGCCTCCAGGTGTAGTATTAGGAGAGAGACAGGCATATTCCTTGCCTCCCTGTGCTATGAGAAATGTTTTATAATCTGTAAAGTCCCATAGAAATAGGAATTTTTGATAATGTTGATATAATCATATATCACTAGTGTATAGAAATACACTATTTGTATTTATATGTATATGTATTAGAAATATCTTAAATCCCTAAAACTACATTATCCAAACTTCCTTTCTGTATTACCTAGAATGCTTTTCCCTTTGTCCATGTTTGCGTGGTCACTTTGTATATAGTTTGCTGTAACTCCTCCCTCTTCCTCTTTTGCTCTAGCGAGCGGGCTGGGTTAGTACCTTTTTAGTTAGCTTTTTAATGTTAGTTTATTATTAATAAAAATTTATAAAATATAATACTTAGTTCTTGTATATTAATTTTAATCTCCACACTAGGATGCTGATGGAGTAAGACATCATGGTGCCATTGCCTCCCTTCTTACTCTACATTAGGAATAGTTCCTGTTCCTTGTATCCTTTCTTTTAGCAATTAAAAAAATTGTTAATGTAGTAACACAGTGAGCAGCTACCCAAAACTCAGGTAAAAAGCGGACTTTCCCAATCCTGAGTGCAGCATCCTAAGAACAGAAAGTGTGGTAAGCCAGCCTGATTCAGGTTTGTCTGATGCTTCAAGTTCAGGATGTTAATGGATCGAGTCAATTAGAGACTACCTAGCAGTCAACAAAAGGAAGTTTACGTAACCATATCAGAGGAAGGATATTCACTGAGGATATAGCATTGATTCATTTGGGCATAACTGCCCTGCCTCTATTGGGCACTCTGGCACACTGATTAGAAAGAAGCCTAAGGAAGTAGATCCTGATTTCTCTTTGTACTTAGGCCACCAACAAAGTTATGTCTGTGGTTTAGGGCTGAGTATCTTGGACTAATCAAGTCTTAAGGATGATTTAAAAATTTTTTAAGGAATAACTTGTAGACCCCAATAGATATTGTTCCTATCCTAGAAGCATAAACTAAGATTGCTGCTAGTAAAACTATCTCTTCTGTTTCTTTCCCTTCTTCAGCTTTTTTTCTCTTTCAATAATGAAAAGACAAGTCTCAGAGACTCTACTGAAACTGTTACAGATATAGCCATGACTCTCGTAGTATGTCCTATGGAAACTATGTGTAAGGTATAGACTTATATTTCTTTATCACCAACTTTAGAATTAAGTGTATCCTTCTCACATGAAAGAGAACAGCATTCCAGACATTATCATGAACAGAGCTCTGCAGTAGGTTCAGATCTAGTTCAAGCCTTTGTCACCTCATATCTCCTGTCAAGGCTCAGTTCAGTTGCTCCCTCCTTTGTGAGACCTTTCCTGATTCCTCCATCTAACCGCTATCCCTCATTATTGATTTTGCATATATTCCTGTTTACTTCTCTGTGGACATATGAGCTCTTGTACTAGAATGTAAACTCCTTGAAGGTGCGGACTGTATTCCCAGGCACCGGCACATAACAGCCATTAATAGCTTCTTTTTTTTAAACCCTTACCTTCTGTCTTGGAGCCAATACTGTGTATTGACTCCAAGGCAGAAGAGTGGTAAGGGCTAGGCAATGGGGGTCAAGTGACTTGCCCAGGGTCACACAGCTGGGAAGTGTCTGAGGCCAGATCTGAACCCAGGACCTCCTGTCTCTAGGCCTGGCTCTCAATCCACTGGGCTATCCAGCTGCTACCCGTTAATAGCTTCTTATCAATTGATTGAGTGATGGGATAGGATGCAAAATTTACATAAGGTATGATCTATAGGATTGTAAGATACTAATACTAGCAACTATAATATACAAAATTACAGAATAGGTTTATTGGACAGGTTGTTATAAGTGTCAAGTGAGAAAATGTATATGAGTGTACTTTGAAACCAGGAAAACCCACAAAAATGTGTTTTATCATGACAGTGGCCCAACACTGGAACCAAGCATATTTTCCTATAAACTCTGATTGCTACGTTTATATTATATGATCTTAAAATAAAATTCCTACTTAATGATCACTGGGCTCTAATTTCTAGTTTATTCCATTGACATTATTTTGATTAGTTTTTATACACACACATATCTTATATTAGCCAACTTCCTGAGAGGATGAGCTTGTAGTTTATTTTTGTTGCAAAGCCAGTTAGGACCAGAAGAGGAATGCTGATGGAGTGGAATCTACTTTGGGAAGACAGATATTCAGCTCATCTTTTTGTGGAAAGGACCAGCTTTGTGACCTTGAGCCAGTCTCTTCAACTTTATGGGCTTCTCTTCCATCCCCTGTAAAGTGCCCAGGATATACCATCTCTAAGTCTGGCCACACATGTATTGAAGATTTCTCATTACCTTTTTTTTTCACCAGAAATAAGTGACTTCAATAAATAGCATCATGATGTGAAAAAAAGAGCATTGCTCTTGATGTCAGGAGATCTCAGTTTTGAAGTTCTGGTTCCGGCTCTTACAAATCTGGTCTTACATGACTTTCTAGGCATTTAATTCTTTAATCCTGAGTTTCCTCATTTGTAAAATGAAAATAGCCTTTTTACTGCCTGCTTCCCAAGGCTGTTATAAAGATCAAATAATACAATAATATTTCTCATTTCTATAGTACTTTAAGGTTTACAAAGCCCTTTACTCATAACCATCCTGGGAAGAAGGTGGTGTTTAACCATTCATATTTTATCAATAAGATAGCTGAGTGAGTTGTTCAGAATTGTACACTTAGTAAATGTGAAAGCCACTACAAATTTAGGGGTATTATGTAAATATGAACTATTTGGAAGTTGTGATTGTATTAGTATAGGGAAAATCTGATAAGTCATTCAGGTAATAAATGTTTATGAAGCTTCTACTCTGTACTGGGCACTGTACTAAGCACTGGGATGGGTGGGGGAGGTAATAAAGAGGCAAAAGAGAGATCCTGCCCTCAAGGAACTTACATTCTAATGGAGGAGACAACATGTGTATATATATATATATATATATATAAGCTATAACCACAAACACACACCATACATATACTATAAATAGGGGATAATTAGTAAAGGGAAGGCACTAGAATTAAGAATTATTGGGAAAGGGATTCTTGTAAAAGGGATTTTAGTTGGGACTTAAAGGAACCCATGCGGCAGAGATGAGGAAGGAGAGCATTTTAATGGGGGACAGCCAGGGAAAATGTCTGAAGCTGAGAGATGGAATCTTGTTTGTTGAACATCCAGAAGGTCAGTGTAACTGGACTGAAAAGTATGTTGCAGGGAGTAAAATGTAAGACTAGGAAGGTAGGAAGGGCCCTGGTTATGAAGAACTCTGAATGCCAAACAGCCTTTGATCCTTGAGGCAATTGGGAGCCACTGGAATTTATTGGAGGGGTGGTGGTAGAATGGTTGGACCTGCACTTTAGGAAAACTGATTTAGTGGCTGAATGCAAAATAGATTAAAAAGAGACTAGAGGCAGGTAAACCAACTGGCATAGCCCAGATGTATAGTGATGACGGTTTGCACTAAGTTATGAAGGTAGCGATGACAGGCCTTGACAACTGATTGGCTGCAGGAAGATGAGAGAGGGAAGAGTAAAGAATGACATCTAGATTGTGAGACTGAGAGATTGAGAGGATAGTGTTATCTTGAACAGTAATAGGGAAGTTGGAGGTGGGATGGGGTGATTTAAGAGGAAAGATAAACAGTTCAGTTTTGGAAATGTTTAGTTTAAGAAGTCTACTAGGCATCCAGTTTGAGAAGTTTGAAAGGCAGTTGGAAGTGAGATTGGAGATCAGCAGAGAATTTGTGGAAGAAAAGGTAGATTTGAGAATCATCAGCATAGAGAAGATAATTTAATCCACGATTAGATCACCAAATGAAGTATAGAGGGGAAAGAGCAGAGGGCCTGTGACAAAACCCTGTGGGACACCTTTGGTTAGAGGGCAGGATCTGGCTGAGAATCCAGCAAAGAAGGCTGAGAAGAAGCAGTCAGATAAGGAGGAGAACCAGAAATAGTGTCCTGTAAACTCAGAAAAAAGAGAGTATTGAGGAGAAGAAAGTGAACAGAGACGGTGCCAAAGGCCGCAGAGAGGTGACAAAGAATAAGGATTGAGGAAAGGTCATTGTATTTGGCAATCAAGAGAACCCTGGCAACTTTGTAGAGAGCGGTTTTAGAGGCATGATAAGATCAGAAGTCTGATTGTAAGGGTTTATGAAGCAAGTGAGAGGAAGGAAAGTGGATGCCTTTTCAAGGATTTTTACTATAAAGGGCAGAAGAGATATAGCATAATAGTGGGGATAGAAGGATCAAGTGCTTTTTGTTGTTGTTTTGAGGATGAGGGAGACAGGCATGACTGTAGGAAGAAGGGAAGGAGCCGGTAAATGAAGAGCCTGAAGATAAGTGAAAGATTGGGGATGACAGAAGGGGAATCTATTGCAGGAGATAAGAAGGTATGGGATTATTTATGCAAATTAAGGGGTAGTCTTGGTAAGGAGTGAGACCACCTTTTGGTATGAGACAGGGGAGAAGGAAATAGTGTGGTGATGGCAAACCTATGAGACGCGTGCCATTTTAGATGACATGGCTGCATGTGGCCACATACAGAGAAGTATGGGGCCACATGATGAGGATGAAACATTTGCTGTAGTGTAGTGTAGACACTCTGTGCACTATAGACGGCAATTCTGCCTATATTAATTTACCTATTTTGGTTTATCAAATACAGTTATATATAAACTATAAATATCGCAAAATTTTCTCAAAGTGACTCACCACCGGAGTTATGCTCAGTTTTGGGGCAAATTTTGACATAACATGCTTAAAATGTTGCCCATCACTGAAATAGTGGAAGGAGTCATTGAGTGATCTGAGATAAGGAAGAGGAGAGAAGAGAGAGTTCACAGTGAAGGTCCTCAATGTTTTCATATAAAATAAAAAGCAAGGTTCTCAGCTTAGGGGGAAGGGGAGACACGAAAGGTTTGAGGATGGATGAAAAGGTTTGGAAGAGCTACTGTGTAGTGTGAGATAATAAGTTGATGAAGAAGGTATAGAAGGATTGTCTAGTGGCAGTAAGGGTCCATTTAAGGTTGTATAGCATAAATTTGTAGTCGACTCAAAATAGTTGTATAATTTTTCTCTACCTACGTTCAGTAGTATATGTGTAGGAGCCAAAGTCGGTGTATGGTGGGAGTCATCTAATGCGGAGGCTTGGCATGGTGCAATTGGTAAAATAAGAGAGCAAGGGATTTCAGTAAAAAGGACAGTACAGAGCTGAATGTGTTTACCAATGTGTTAAGATGGAGAAATGAGGAGATGGTGGCTAGTACAGATAAGCTAATTTAGGAGTGAACTAAAGGGGTAGAGTGGAGATCATAGTGTAGATGATGAAGTAGGGTTTGAAATGGGAAGGCAGAGGGAAAGGTTGAAAGTCAATATTTTATGACTGGTTAAGGAAACTTTAGTATTCTTTATCATGGAGGTTGTGCATTTGAGTGTGATGGCAAGATCAAAGGTATTATCATCTCTGTATGTGGCTGAGGTGGGGTGGAAAAGCAGATTGGTCATGGGGAGTGGGTAGATTGAAGAACTGAGTGACTACAGTATTAGAGGGAGAGTCTGTGCTGCAATCCCCAATGCAATGGAAGGAATTGTTGAGTGAAAATTGTGAGTTGTGTATTGAACTCATTAAGGAAAGAAGAGGAGTCACCTGGAGTTCAGTAAACAACAGTCAGCAGGATTTTGCTTGGGAGATTGATATGAATAATATGAACTTCAAAGGAGGAGAGGTTACTGAGTGATGGAGGAAGAGGAAGCTGAAAGTGGCAATGGGGAGTACAGAGTATTCCAACACCTCTACCTTAACCAATGAGCAGAGGAGAATGAGTGAAGGAGCAGCCAGTATTGGAAAGAGTGGCCAGAGAGGCTGGGTCATTACAGGAACCTAGGTTTTAGTGATTGCTAGAAAATGGTGGGAGAGGAAGAAGAAAATATTTAGGATGAAGGGAAGTGTGTTGCCTACGGAATAGGAATTAGATTCTATGGTGGAAGTGGTTGAGTGATATTTGGCTGTTACTTTGGGGTGGGAGGGTTGAGGGGGATGAGAATGAGGAATTGGGAGGTGGGGAATGGGTTTTGGACAATGATCTACAGAGATTCAGAATCCCTGAGATGTGAAGGGTATGACCAGGTGTTAGAATGCTCATCACTGAGTGGAAAGCACCACTCTTCTTCCTCATGGAGGCTGAGATAGCAAGAGCAAGGGTAGCAGGAGATGGAAGACACATGGTCAGTCAGGAAGTCTCATTTAATTACTCTTCTTCCCTCTGAAATCTGAAGATTAGGGAAGGAAATAGAGCCGCAGCAGATAGGAATCCTGTTCTTCCACTGACTTCCTTTTCCTTTCCCCTAAGCAGGGGTCGGCAACCTTTTTGGTTTGGCCTGTGGAAGGAGGAGGATGGAGGTGGAAGGCGCTGGAATATGGGGCGGGGGCTGAAGGCCCCCCTGGGGCACATCCTGGGGCTCTGCCCGGACTGGCAGGTCGGGAGGTGGAGCCAGATATGGCTCAAGAGCCATACGTTGCTGACTCCTGCCCTAGAGGTTCAAGAACAGTAGCAAATAGAAGGAAATCGGTGAGAGGGAACTCTCCTCTTTTTACTTGAGGCTGGAGATCAGACTAACTGCAGCAGGAGGTGGAAGCCTCTCCTGCTGGAGGGAGTTGCTGGGCTCCTTGCCATCTTCCCTCCCTTTGGGAACTGGAATGCTGGAGGTCAGAAGAAGGTCTTATTCGTTTTCCCACCTTTACACCTGCTTTGGAAACTTCTTTCACCAATGAAGATATTCTAACATATGTTCTTAGAGTTGACTAGAGAGGAAAAGTACCTTGGAAGTAATCATATAGTTAGTAAATATCAGAGGAGCCCAAGTGTGATGAAGCCTGGGGCTCTGAGCTCATCTTCCCTTCTCCCCATCTCATCCTCCCATTCTCATCCTCCCTGGCTCCTCATCCATTCTTAAAATATAGGGCTTAGGAATGGAAGAACCTCAAAAATCACCTAGACCAACCCTCTCATATTGCAGTTAGGGTAACAGGCCCAGAAGAGGAAAGTGATTTGTTTAAGCTCACACATTTAGCAGATCAAGAACCCCAATCAAAAACTTCTGACTCATACTACTAGTGGGTCCAACTTTACTCATCTTTTCATTGTGTCATTCTTTTTTTTTTTTTAATCTTTCCATAGCTATGATTTCCTAAAAGTAGGGAAGTCTTCACCTGTAAAGATCCATTATACATGGGGCACTGAGAATTCTGGTGATTCACCTATGTGCAACCACCTAGTATGTTTCTCAGGGCTCTTTGTCAATCAACAGACATTCATCAAGCACTTACTAGGTGTCAGGCACTGTCCTAGGAGTTGAGGATGCGAGGACACAAGTGGAACGATTCTTACTCTCAAGGAGCTTGCACTAATAATTATCATTGTTATCATCGTCATCATTCCTGTTTTAATCCTGGCGTTTGTGAAAATACTTTCTGATAACATAGAAATAGTCTGGGCTAGGCAAAGTTCTGCATCTGTTAAGATTTAGTCATGTAAATGCCCATTTTTTTTTTCCTTTCAAGAGGTAGGAGATTTTCAAGAAAGATAGAGAGAAACAAGTGTTGCCAGTGATCCAGTTCTATTCTCCAAAATTTTCATACAAAGCAGCTTTTTCAGACTGAGCCTGGCCTAGCTTACCTTTGACTCCTTTGACTTTAGAAGAGCTGGCAGGGGCTGGCAAGGGATCTTTGGGAGATTTCAAGTTCAAACTTATCTCCTGAGAGTCCTACAATTGCATTGAGTGATGAAAGCAAGCCAAAACCCTGTCAGATTATAGATTTGTAGGCCCTGTCAGGGCTAAACAATGATCAGTGCCAGCTTTTCAAATGAATGAACGAATGATAAAGCATTTAGTAAGAGTTTACTGTGTGCCAAGCATGGTGCTAAACCTATTTTAGATCCTATTAGAATGTACTAAGGCAGTGATGAAAGCCCATTACCAGCTGCTACAAGGTAGGTCATGGTTATATTCAAATATGACCATCAACCACCTTTCCTGTTCTGTTCAAGTCAAGGCCATCAAGAACTAATGCCTGGCTCTAAGCCAGAAGAGAATGGATAAAGCTTGGAGACCTTAGAGAAGGGGTAGAATCACAACCTACTATGTGCAGGGCATATGCTTATTGAAATATAATTCAATTTCAAATGGACTAAGCACTAATGATATGCCATACACCATATTAAGTTCTTGGGATAGGCAGAAGAGAAGCAGACTCAGCCCAATGAAACAGGTTTGTAATAGAATTTCCAGGGGCTGATTCCCACGAAGGTATCACCGTTTCTACCAGATTAGATCGAAAGGGAAAGTTGCATCTAGTTTCTCCAGAGTTCTGGGAGTAACCTCATGGATGACCACCATTCCCCTTACTAGCTGTTGTTCATGAGCCCTAATTAGCCAGAAAGTTTAGTTGCTCTTTTGAAATTTATTTTTTCCAATTACAAACAATTTTTAACATTCATTTCTTTTTGTTTTGTTTTGTTTTTATTTGAAAAAATTTAATTAATGAGTTATTTAAGAATACTTTTCCATGGTTACATAATTCATGTTCTTTCCCTCCCTTCCTTCCACCCCCCTCCCGTAGCCAACGAGCAGTTCCACTGGGTTTTACATGTGTCATTGATCAAGACTATTTCCATATTATTAATATTTGCATTAGGGTGATCGCTTAGAGTCTACATCCTCAATCATATCCCCATCGACCCATGTGATCAAGCAGTTTTAACATTCATTTCTTAAAAATTTGAATTCCAAATCCTGTCCCTCCCTCCATACTCTCCTCATTGAGAAGGCAAGCAAGCAATTTAATATAGGTTGTACTAGTAGCAGTCATGTAGAACATATATTCACATTAGTCATGTTGTGAAAGAAAACCCAGACCAAAAACAAAACAAAACAAGAAAAATAAAGTTTTTAAAAAGTATGCTTTGCTCTGTATTCAGATTCTATTAGTTTTTTTATTTGGAGGTGAATGACATTTTTTCACATATGTCTTTTGGAATTGTCTTAGATCATTGCATCAATGAGATTAGCTAAATTATTCATAGTTGATCATTGTACAATATTATTATTTCTATGTACAATGCTCTCTTGGTTCTGCTCATTTCACTTTGAATCAGTTCATGTAAGTCTGAGATTCAATTCTTTAACTAAGTCATTTACTCAAATGGTACCGCAAGAACAGTAGTTACAAAGCATTTGGCAAGCTCCCCACCCCAAGAACCCCAGAGAGCAGGATGGTGATAGGGAGGAACATATATAGGAAACCCACACAGTCTATCCAGTTCCCAGCACCAGAACTGTGGGGCCTTAAAGTGCTTTCTTTCTCCAAAGAGCCCCTCCAAAGGCCACTGCAGGCCATGGGGACAGTGTTGTACACGTTGTCTGGAGGTTCAGTGGGGCTCACTCCACAAAGGACATGGCAATTCTGCCTCTTAACTGAACAGATCAATCCAGTGCTTGGCCGGGTCAGGCAAGTCATGTGGCTGCTAAACTGGTTCATCGCAGAATTGGCTGCTGTGAGGCTGGACCTGACAGGATGGTTGGCTACTGGGCACAGCTGCTTCCTGTCTGGTGTGGATGGGTCACTTGGCTACCAATCAGTTGTTGTTGGACTAAGCTAGACAGATTACTACACCCCTGGGCAGCTATTGGCCTGAGATGGACGAGTCACTTGAGCTCTTCACAGGTTGTGACTTTTCTGATGGGCAAGGTGATACCTTGTCCTCTCTGCTGTCTAACCAGCCTAACCACAGTCAGCCCCAGACTCAGTGGATGCTGCTGCACTCTCTCCGGGTACCATATGACTATTCTCTTGTGCTGGATTGCTGCTGTGTTATTTCAGCTACAGCTATGACCATAACCCTAGAACTAGTAAAAACCCCTCTTCTTTAACTTCCTCAGAGCTTGCCTTCTGAGTTTTGCCACCCTTGAGCAGGAGATTGAGAGAGGTCTCCCATCAGACACCCTTCCTGGTTCAGAGGTAGTTTTCCTCATTTTTGGATTCCACCTTCTACTAAGGAAGTACAGCTTGGCTATCTTTCACACCCTAGTGGGGTTTCACATATTTGAGTGGCTGGGGACAAAGGTAGAGAAGCTGTCTATGCCCTGCAATAAATCCATTGTCTCATTGGTCTCTTCTTGTGTACTCAGACCTTGTTAAGAAATGCAGTGTGTCCTTTGCCTTGGAAGACTGTTTATTTTTCTAAGGCTGTTTTTTGTCCCTTTTAACCTTTAGCTTTGTCAAAGTACAAAAGAGGCATCACACCTCCTTTATTTAAGAGCAGCTCTGTCTAATCCTAAAGGGTCATTTTCAAATATATACTAAAGTTCCCCAATCTAATGATGTCTTCTGTTCTGTTCAAGATCTTGGAGGACATAGAAATAATAGCTCACACATATTCTTCCATAGAAGTAGAGGAGATCCCAGTTTACTGGGGATTAGAAGGGAGAAGCCATTATAGGTACATACTCCTAGTGGGTTCCTATTCTCAAGGAGCTTGTGACCTAATGGAAGAGACAATATATAAACAAATATATACAATATATCCACAGGTAGTAAGGTTTATGGACTGACTTTGCTCTGTCCACATTTTCTTTGCCCTAGTTGAGATATCTATAACTGATAGAGTTTGAGAGATCAAAGATTTGTAGCTAGAAGGAAACTTGGAGGTGGTCTAGTCTTGCCCTCTTATTTTACAGAAAAAGAAACTGAGGCCCAGAGAATTTAAGTGACTTATCCAAGGTCCCACTGGCAGTAAGTAGAAAAGCCAGAATTTGAACTCAGGTTATCTGACTCCAAATCCAGTGCTCTTTCTAATATTCCACATCACCACATCACCTACCTTCCATGCGTATGTGAAATTAAAATATTTTATTTTTTTAAATTAAAAAAATTTTGGTGCCTTGTTTTTTTATTAATGTTAATTTCCAGATGTATGTCCTACCCCTCACTCATCCAGTGAGCCCTTCCTTGTAACTAAGAAGAAACAATCAAAACCAGACGACCCAAAGACTAGATCTCTCTCTCTCTCTCTCTCTCTCTCTCTCTCTCTCTCTCTCTCTCTCTCTCTCTCTCTCTCTCTCTTTCTCTCTCTCTCTCTCTCTCATACATACACATTTCCTTACATCTCTGAGGTAAAGGGCTGGACTTTCTTATCTTTTTTTCTGGGGCCAACACTTGCCATTAAACTTATACATATTTTAGTTTTAGATTATTGTGTGTATATTTTGTTCTTCTGGTTCTGCTTACCTCATGTTGTAACAGTTCATGTAAGCCTTCTCATTTCTCCAAATCCCTCATAACCATCATTTCTTATAGTACACTTCCATTATTCCATTATAGCTACATACCACAATTTCTATAATTGATGGGCATATATTGTCTTCCCATTTTTTTGTTACTACAACAAAAGTTCTCATTTGTTTTAAATACTTAATGGTTATTTACTGGGTTTAGAGTCAAGAGACCTAGGTTAGAGGCTTTGCTTGTTTAGCTGAGTGACCAAGGGTAGTCTGTCTCTTCCCCTCTCTGGACTAATAGTATTCATAAATATTATAAAAGAGGAATGACAAAGTTAAACCCTACATGAAACAGACACCTTATGGGACAGCTAGGTGGCAAGGTGGAGCATCAGGTCTAGAGATGGGAGGAAATGGGTTCAAACTCTACCTAGCTTTGTGACCCTGGGCAAATCACTTAATTCCATTGCCTAATCATTGCCCTTTTATCCTAGAGTTGTTATTAGGACTGAAAGTAAGAGTTTAAAAAAAGAAAAGAAACAGATACCTTCTTCTGGTCAGGGAAAACGGACTCACTAGGTGTTTTAAGAAATATGCTATAAGTAAAAAGTAATTTCTTTAAAGGGGGAAAACAGCCCTATCTCAGGCAGATTATGATATGAGAAATGGAAAGGAAGATTCCTTCCCTTACTCAATGCTTAAAGGGATGAAGAGGAAAAGATTAACTAATCAATGAACACTTTATTAAATACCTATTATATGCCAAGCACTGTATTAAGCACTAGGATTCAAAAAGAGGCAAAATATAGTCTCTGCTCTCAAGGAGCTTACAGCCAAATGAGAGAGACAAAATCTATACAAAGCAAGTTATATACAGGATAAATAGAAAATAATTTAAAAAGGGAAGGCGCTGAAATTAAGAGGGGTTAGGGAAGTCTTTTTAGTTGGGACTAATAGGAAGCCAAGAAAGTCACTAATAGTCATAATGAGAAGATCAAGGCACAAATTAGAAAAGATGATGTCAAAACAACTGCAAACAGAGTCTTAAAAGAAAAAAATGTGAATAGGACACAATTCTGAAAAGAATTCCTGGAAGACCTAAAAATGATTTTTAAAATAAAATAAGAGTGGTAGAGGAAAAAATGGGAAGAGAAATAAGAATGATGCAAGAAAATCATGTAAAGGGGCAGCTAGGTAGTTCAGTAGATAGAGAGCCAAGTCTGGAAATGGGAGATTCTGGGTTCAAATCTGACCTCAGAAACTTCCTAGTTGAGTGACTCTGGGCAAGTCACTTAATTCCAATTGTCTAGCCCTTACCACTATTGGTACCAATATTTAGTATTGGATTCTAAGAAGGCAAGGATTTAAAAAAAAGTATTGGATTCTAAGGCAAGGATTTAAAAAAAAAAGAAAAAGCCAATTTTGAAAAGAGAATTAAAACAACTTGGTAAAAGAAACAAAAGATATTGAATAAAATAAACTCTTTAAAGAGAAGAATTGACCAAATAGAAAAGGAGACACAAGAGGTCCCTGAAGAGAATATTAAAAATTAGAATTGGACAAGTGAAAGCTAATGACTTCATGAGACATCAAGAAATAAAAATACAAAGTCAAAAAATGAAAAAAATAAGCAAAAATGTGAAATATCTCATCAGAAAAACAATTAACATGAGAAATAGATCAATAAGAACTAATTAAGAATTCTTAAGAGTCGTGATCAAAAAATAGCCTAGACATCATATTTCTAGAAATTATAAAGGAAACTTGCTCTGATATCCTAGAACCAAAGAGTAAAGGAAAAAGGAAAAGAATCCACTAATTACCTCCTGAAAGATATCTTCAAATGAAAACTCTCAGGATTATAGTGAAATTCTAGAGCTCCCAGGTCAAAATATAATTCAACTTTCCAGATCAAAATTATTCAAATGCCATGGAGCCACAATCAAGATCACACAAGATTTAACAGCTACTATGTAAAAAGAGTAGAGGGTTTAGAATATGATATTCCAAGAGGCAAAGAAGCTAGGATTACAACTATTAATAATATACTTAGCAAAACTGAGTATAGTCCTTTTTTGGGGGGTGTAGAGGGAATTGGATATTTAATGAAATAAAAGAGTTTCAAGTATTCCTGATGAAAAGGCCAGACCTGAATAAAAACTAGACTTTCAAATAGTAGGCTCAAAAGAAGCTTAAAAAGGTAAATGTGAAAGACAAATCATAAGGGATTCAATAAGGTTAAACTGTTTATATTCCTATATGGAAAGATGATACCTGTGTCTCCTAAGAATTTTTATCAATTAGGGCAGTTAGAAAGACTCAACATTGACAGAGGTTACAAAAATAAGTAGAATATATTGGGATGACTTAAAAATATCGATGAGTGACAGAGGGATGCATTGGGAGAAGGAGGAAAAATAGGGAAAATAATTTCACAAAAACAGATATTCAGGGAAGAGTTTTTACAGTGGAAGGGGAAATGGAGCAAGCAACCTTTCTCTCATCTGATTGATTCAAAGAGGGAAGAAGGTATATACTCAAATGGATATAGAAGTCTATTTTACCCCACAGGGAAGTAGGAGAGGAAGAGGATAAGAGAATGGGGGAGCAACAAAAGGGAAGGCAGATTAAGGGAGGCAGTGGCCAGTAGCAAAACAGACTTTTGAGGAGAGACAAGGTAAAAAGAGAAAGATAAAGAGAAGAAAATAGGGACAGAGGAAATACATAATAATTTAATTAGTATTGAAATATTGGTGAGTTTTAGGGGATGTGTTAGATGTTTTATTAGGGCCAGTAATAGAAGATGAAACTATTTTGGGAAGGCCACCCAAACCCAGTGCAAGCAGAGCCAGACACTGAGATGTCACACACAGACCATTAAACTATGAAATAGCAGTTGGGTTTATTGACAAGGGAAAGGTTATAAGGGATTTGGATAAACTTACTCTAATGATAACTATCTACACCTCCCAGATCTAAATATCTCTTCACAGAGGTGTCTTCTGAGTGGTTTTCCTTATCTACTCCTATCCTCTCTATATAATCTCAAATTCCTATACTCAGCTAAACTAACACTAAACCTCCTTTGATTATATCAAGGAAGGGGTCTGTGTAAGTCTAACAGGGCCCAAAGGTGGATCAGGATCCAAAAGGATCTAGGCTGGGTCTCACTATCAGCTGTCAGTTGTCACAGGATCAGCACAGGAACATAGCAGATATCAAACACTGCACAGGAAATCAGGATAATGAAGCAGCAGGTAGGATGGGAAGATAAGGTAGTAAAATGCCCCAGGGAAATAGCCAAACTCCTCCAGTCAGACTAAGAGAGAGCAAAGCCACAGCCCAAGGCTTAACTATCCCTCTTCAACAGCAGCTCCCCAGGATTCCAGAATCTTGCACTCTGCTGTCCATCTGCAAACTTACACACCTTAACTTTTCCTATAACAGTATCAAGGAAAAATCAAGGTGATCAGGAAAAAGGAAAAGAAACTATATGTTCTAAAATATTTATAGCAGCCCTTTTTGTGGTGGCAAAGAACTGGAAACTGAAGGGATATCCATCACTTGGGGAATTCCTGAACAAGTCACAGTATATGATTGTAATGGCATACTATTGTGTCATAAGATATGATGAACAAAATGATCACAAAAAACCTGGAAAGACTTATATTAAGTGATGCAAAATAATGTAGGAAAAATATGAAGAATATTATATACAATAATAACAATGTAGGTTATTCAATTATGAATTACTTTACTACTATCAACAAGGCCAGGATCTAGGACAACTCCAAGGGACTCATGATAAAAAAGGATATTCACTGCCATTCTGTGGTGGAACAGTCTGAATGCAGATTGAAATATGTCATTCTTCACTTTATTTCATCCATGAATTTTTCTCTAGTGTAAACAATATATGTCTTATTTCACAACATGATGAATAGGGAAATATATACTATATGATAATATACATACAACCTGCCTTCTTGGGGAGGAGGGAGGGATGCAATGGAGAGGGGGAAAAATGAGAGATTTTTGAACATAGCTAATGTGAGAATTTCTTTCTCTTTGATAAACATATTGTTATTTATTACATATTTATAACAAATCATATATATTATATTATTGTTATATTACAAATTATGTTATATAGAAATAAAAATAAATGGGAACTCAAAATTGAAATGATATTGCTTGCCTTCTCAATAGGTGGGAGAAGACTACAGGGAGGGAAGGAATTTGAAATTAAACAAAAATTTTAGTAGATGTTAAAAATAAAAGATAAAGAAGACTGAGAAAGTAGGTGGTGGGGGGCAGCTGGGTAGCTCAGTGGATTGAGAGCCAGGCGTAGAGATGGGAGGTCCTAGGTTCAAATCTGGCCTCAGACACTTCCCAGCTGTGTCACCCTGGGCAAGTCACTCGACTCTCATTGCCTAGCCCTTACCACTCTTCTGCCTTTGAACCAATACACAGTATTGATTCCAAGACAGAAGGTAAGGATTAAAAAATTTTTTTAATTAAAAAAAAAAAGAAAGTAGGTGGTTACTAGGTTATGTAGGACTTTAAATGCCAACCAGGGGATTTAGTATTTGATCCTGGAGGCAATAGGAAGCCACTGGAGTTTATTGAGTAGGAAGGTGGCATGCTCTGTCCTGCACTTTAATAATGAATAATGGATTGAAGTGCAGAGAAACTCAAGGCAGGCAGATCCACCAGCAGGCTGTTACAATAGTCCAGCCATGAAGTAATGGGGGCCTACAGTTGAGTAATAGCAGTGTTAGAGGAGAGAAGAGGTCATTTTTGGGAGATGTTGCAAAGTAAAATTGAAAGTTCTTGGCAACAGATTGGATATGGGGAAAGGGTAAGAGGAGAAATAGTGAGGAGTTGAGGAAGAACCTTGAATTGTGAGACTGTGGGACTGGGAGAATGGCATATTCCTCAACAGTAAGAAGAAAGTTATGGAGTAGGAGAATTTAGGGGGAAAGATAATTAGTTTGGTTTTGAATATGCTGAGTTTAAGGCATCTATTGGACATGTAGTTTGAGATGCCTGAAAATCAACTAGAGATGTGGAGATCAACAGAAAGGTTAGAGCTACAGAGAGATGGAGAAGAGTAAGGACTGAGAAAAAGCTATTGGATTTGGCAATTAAGAGATTACTGGTAACTTTGAAGAGAACAGTTTCAGTGCAATGAAGGTCAGATGGTGAATGATAAGAAGTTAAGAGTGTGAGAGGAGGGAAAATGGAGACACCTATGGTAGATGCCTTTTCAAGGAGTTTGGCCACAAAGGGCAGAAGGATAATAGTGGAGACAA
Source organism: Gracilinanus agilis (assembly GCF_016433145.1). Taxonomy (NCBI): domain Eukaryota; kingdom Metazoa; phylum Chordata; class Mammalia; order Didelphimorphia; family Didelphidae; genus Gracilinanus; species Gracilinanus agilis. Next base: position 240,718,236 of record NC_058131.1, on the reverse strand, counting down.
AAGGATCGAGTGAGTGTTTTTTGTGGATGGGGGGACAGGCAGTAAAGAAAGAACTAGTGAACAAGTCTAAGTGGACACAGCTAATAAAGTGGCAGATCTGATATTCATATATCCAGTGTTTTGGGACTGAGCAACAGGAGACTTGGTTGGCCTACCACCAGAGCCTCACATTGTAATCCCTTGCTCAATTTCTGAGAAATAAAATGACTGCCATTTGTCATTGGTAGTTATTTCCTTGTCTATCAGTACATTATTGGATAATATATTCCTTAGAAAACTTCAGCTGAGTACTTGGAGAAATAGATGTAAATATCATATGGATGGGGTCCCAAAGCTCATGGAGCTTGGTTAAATCTGTGTATAATTGTATCTATTACAGTTTATTCTTATCAGTATTATTAGATTCTCTGACTTGGGGTTGATCCAACTGTATATATATGCAAACGCCTAAGTGGTATGATTTCAGGATTCCTAGCAAGGTCCCCATATGTGCATAGAGATTCATTCCTTATTTATATAGATGCCCCAGGAAAAAGTAATTAATTTATTCCATTTAATTCAACAATTTTTTTTCTTTTAACTCAACAAATGTTTACTAAATACATATGGAGGCAGCTTAGCAAGGTAAAATAAGCTGCTGGATTTGGAATCAGTAGCCCTGGGTTCAAATCCCCTAGCTATGTCTTTTATTTCCTAGGTGACCTTGGGCAAGTTGTTTCAGCTCACTGAGCTTCGATTTCCTTATCTATTAAATTAAGGTGTTGGATAACATTATCTCTGCTATCTTTCTAAGATCTAACTCTAAGATCAGAAATAGAAATGAGCAAGATCTGGAAAAGAAACCAGAGGCAGGGCAAGGAAAGAGAAGCTAGAAATGAAGTCCTTTATATCCCCTCTGTATTCTTCCTACTACTACCTCTCCAAAGAATTAATGTTAACAGGAAGCAAAGCTTTGAGCCAAAGAAGATGGCTTTTTTAGACATTATGGTCTTTCCTGAAACACATATTTATACAGCTTTAAACTTCAGTTACACATAAAACCCACTGCATTGATTCAATTAATGTTGTATAAATTCTGTTGAGTTAATTTTGAGTAACTGGAAAAACATTGGATTTAGAGTGAGAGACCTGAGTTCAAATTCTTGTCTTCTACTTGGTACTTCTATTACTTTGGCAAGTGACTTAAGTTCCTCGAGCTCCAGTTTCCTCTCATTTTAAAATGGGAGGGGATTAGAGAAGGGAGTAGGATTCGAATTCTAAGGTAAACCACAATTCTATGATAGATCAACGGATATCATAAATGGAGTTAGATCTTAAATTGATCTCACTTGGAACAAAGTATAAGAATGATCATCTGTATAGTATATTGAAAAGAAAAATAGTATAGAATTTTGGCAGAATGAAGTTGATGAATTTATTTTTTGAGCCTTAGAGTAGTTTTCCTCTTTAGAAATGGAGTAGACCCGTTTTTATGTCCATCCTGATATAATTATACCTTCAGAATTAACTAGGGTAATAGTTTTCATTATCAGCATAATGTCATCAACAAAAAACCTACAGAAACCTCATCATCTACAGAATCTTCATGAAATGGCAAACCCATTTGGCAAAGAAAAGTCATACTGTTTTATATCTCACTGGATGTTAATGATTATAGTACTTAAAGATCTAATTGTTGTTGTCATTTCAGTCTGTCAGTGTTTGACTCTTTATGACCTCTTTTGAAGTTTTCTTGGCAAAGACACTGGAGTTATTTGTCATTTCCTTCCCCAGCTCATTTTACAGATGGGGAAATGGAGGCAACAGGAATTGGGTGACTTGCCCAGGGTCACACAGCCAGATTTGAACTCAGGATGATGGGTCTTCCTGATTCCTGGCCTGGAGCTCTGTCCACTGCACTACCTAGCTGGCCTTAAAGATCTAGAACTAGGGCTAAAAAGAACCTCAGAGCCCATCTGAGCTAACACTTTCATTTTACACATTAGGAAACTGAGGCACAGTTTTGTACTGCAAAATAGAGATACTAATTTTCTTGCCCATGGTGATACAAACCAAGTTATTTCTGTTATTTCCTCTTCCAAGGAATCTTGTGTGATTTGGGAGATATCTTATTGGAAGAGAGGCTAAGCAATGTCTTGCTGTACCAAACCAATTTTTAAAAATGGGAATAAGTAAATAGTGAAAAAAAAAACTATGATCCTATTTTTAAAAAACCTACAGTTTCCACCATCAAATATCTTACATTCTACTAGGGGGATGTATGTAGAAAACTAGAATCTGGTGGGACAAAGAGGACAATGTGCTCTAGGAAAATTAGAAGAAAGAAGAAAAATAGAACATTTCAGCTTGGAGATAAAGACAGAGAATTCAACATAGGCTTCGTAAGGAACTGAACTTTGAATGAAGAAAATATTTTAATAGGCACCAATAAGAAAAGTGTATTCTAGACATGAGAAATGATGGCCTTTATAAACTCAGGGAGGTGAAGGAGGGCAGGATGAAATTTTTAAAAATACAACTGCATAAAATGCAGATCTCAAGAAGAATAATGTAAAACAAAACCGGAAAAGTTGGTTGGAGTCAGATTGTGGGGGACCTTAAATTTTAGACTGATAAATTAAGCAGTTAATGGCTGACAATTAAACCCTGACACTCCCAGAAGGACTTGTATAAAAATAAGATGCTAGGAGACCCTTCTGGGTTAAGATCTGGTTTTATTGTGACAGAACTTACAGGGCCAGAGGTCTGTATTTTTTCCCCCAGATCAAAATCTGAGACGCTGATCACTGACATTTACAGGTTTTTAAAGGCAAAAAGAAAAACTTACAGAGAGGGGGTGAATGAAGATTTACAGGGGTCACTCTTTTTTTTTAAACTCTTACCTTCCATCTTAGAATCATTACTATGTATTGGTTCTAAGGCAGAAGAGGGGTAAGGGCTAGACAATGGGGGTGAAGTGACTTGCCCAGGGTCACACAGCTAGGAGGTGTCTGAGGTCAAATTTGAACCCAGGACCTCCTGTCTCTAGGCTTGACTCTCAGCCCACTGAGCCACCCAGCTGCCCCCTGCATTATACTTCTAAAGTACTTTACAAGCATACAATTTTTCACTTGTTTATTTGGGTATATGTTTTGTGGTTGGGGTTTTATAAGATTATTCACAAAAATGAACAATATGGAAATAAGCTTTGTATGATAACACATGTATAACCCAGATCAAATTGCCTCCTGTTACCAGAAGAGAGAAGGGAAAGGAGGGAGGGAGAGAAGTTCAATCATGTAACTTGGGAAAATTTATGTGGAAATTTGTTATTACGTGTAATTGGTAAAAAGAAAAATAAATATCTAAAAAATAAAAGTAAGATCTCATGCCCAAAAAGAAATAATTAAATGAAGTGCTTTATAACTTCAGAATTCTACTCAAATCGTATCTAATCCTGACTTCAGATGGCTGATGGTGAAGCAGGCTTCCTGCCTTTCAGCAAAGAAATGAGGAATTGATTATAGGTGCTGAAGGTGGCTTTCATTTTCAGACAGAGCCGATGTGATGTTTCATTTTTGCTTTATTGCATTTATGTATTACAAAGAAGAGTGGCATGGGATGAGGGTATTGGAAACTGATGGTGATATAAAAAAGAAGAGCAGTAATAAAACTTTTTTTTTTGTGAGAGGCAGCATGGCATAGAGTAGATAAAGAGTTAGTTTGGAGGTTAAGGAGACCTGGAAATAAACCTAACTCACAAATCCTGGCTGTGTGATCCTGGGCAAGTCCTCGACCTCTCTGTGCTTTAGAGAGCTATCTAAGACTCAGAGAAGGCACAGATCCTGTATTATAGAATGAGTTCCCTCACTGGGGAGTTCCTATACCAATAAAAGTACTGGTCCAGTCCCTATTCTTACCATCAAGAAAAATATGATCGTGAAAGTTAAGTAAGGTATGTGTGATTATTCCTCATTTTATTGAGGAAAAAAGTAGGATGTGATTTGCACAAAGGCACACAAATAGTGGCAACAGCTGGGACTAGAATACAAGTCCTCAGATTCCAAAGCCAGGGCTCTTGCTTCACCTGGCTGCCTCTTTAAATAGGGGGAGTTTTGAGGGGGATAGAAAGCACTTTCCAATTGATACTCAAATGCAACCATCAGGAAATCCCTTATGCAATTTGAACAAGAGTCTGGCCCTCTCCCAGAATCATAGAATGTTAGATCTGAAAGGGACCTTAGAACACAGACTATCAGAAATAAAAGGGCCCTTAGAACAAGCAATGTTAATGCTGGAAAAGTCCCATTTTACAGATGAGAAATCTGAGGCTCAGAAATATTAAATGACTTGCTCAAGGTCGCATAGCAAATAATCGGTAGACACAGGACTTAAATCAGGTCTTCAAGCCCAGGGCTGCTAAATCTCTCCAGCTATGTCCTAGACAGAAGAGGTAAAGGTCCCTTCCCCAGTGGGCGGGATGATATCTCTTCATCATAAGTCAAATTCCCAGGCACCCTGGGGATTCTCAGGTGTCTTGCAGAGCTGCCGGGCCGGCTCTGGGCTTAGGCTGAATTCTGCAGTGACCCGACATCCACAGCCACCCCCTCCAGGGTGGGGCAGGGGAAGGCTCCCTGCAGGCCCCTCTGGAGCCCCCCGATGAGTAATGAGATTCCAGCCTGGAGCCCCAGTGACAACAGAGGCTTCGGAGAGGCCATGTGATGCTCTGTGAGTGCTGCTGCTACTGCCACCGCTAGGAAGCCTCCTTCCTCCTTTCCTTCCAAGCTCTGCCTGTCATGGCGACGCCGAACAACCTGACTCCCACCAAGTGTAGCTGGTGGCCCATTTCGGCACTGGAGAGTGATGCAGGGAAGGCTCCGGAGGCCTCGGAGGGCCAGGAGGCAGCTGACCCCTCCCAGTGGGCCAAGGAGAGCCTGGTTCTCTACCACTGGACTCAGTCCTTCAGCTCCCAGAAGGTACATGCAGGAGGCAGGCTCTGGAGGGCAGTGGGAGTGGGGAACCCAGAAGCCTGGGCATCCTAGCCTCTTGGCTCAGGGGGCCTGGGATGGGATGGGACCTGAGCTTGGTGGGGGGAGGAGTATTGGAGTGGGCAAGGTTTCCCTCTCCTCATCCCCAAGGAACAGTAAACACCATGGGCTTCCCCGGGGTGCTCCAGCCCTAGCCTGCAGCTAGCCTGGCTCTTTTGGCAGGTTATAGTTGCAGTTGAGGATTCCGGGTGGAGGAGGCAGCTGTCCCCCACCCACTCACCCACCCACCCAACTCCCAGTGTCTGAGACCTGCTCATCCCCGATGCCTGGCTATTCTGCTCCCCAAGGAGAGACTGAGAATGGGGCCGAGGGGGATGGGGACAAGCAGACAAGTACAGACAAAGAAAACAGCCAAGAAAGCTACTGTCAGAGGTTATCAGAAGGAAGGGAGGAAAGAAAAGGTGCTGAGGGACTCAGCTGGAAAAGCTACCATTTCTCTAGACCTGATACAGCAGACCCTACCATTCTTTGTCCCAGACACTGCAGCCCAGCCCAGCCCAGCCCAGCCCAGCCCAACCTAGCTCCAACCTTTCTTCCACAGAGCTAGAGATGGTGGGGTGGGCTGGGGTAGGGGTGAGTGGGGTAAGTATCTGTGGCTTCCAAGCACCCCAATTTCAGAGATTTAGAGCTACAGGATCTCTCAGAAACCATTTAGTTCAACCCCCTCACTTTACAAATGGGGAAACTAAGACCTAGGACAATAATTTCCCCAGGGTCATATAACAAATTGGTAACACAGCTAGGATCGGTAACAAGGGGTCACAACTTCCAGTCTTGGGGGTTAGGGACTTCACTCAACCACCTTTCTCCTGCCCTACTCACCCAGGTTCAGCGCCCTCTGTACCTACTCACCTCCAGAACCAATGGATTCAAAGTTGCCTGGGTTCTGAAAGTAGCATGGAATCTTTTTTTTTTGAGAATGAGAATTGGAGTCAGAATCAGGTTAAAATCTCATCTCTCCCACTTACTATCTCTGTGACCTTAGGCAAGTCACTCCCCATTCCTAAACCTCAGTTTTTTTTTTAATTTGTAAAGGGGTTGGATTCTAAGATTCCTTTTAATTCTTAAATCCTTTAATGATCCTTAAAATCCTGCCTTCAGAATAGGGGTTGTTTAGGGATACCAGAGGAACTGCCTTATGTCCAGCAGTCCCCAGCTTCTGGAGCTGCTGTCAATACCTTTCTACCACTCCAAGTGTACTCCTCTTCCCTTCCAGCATGTTTTCATACTGGGAAGGAAAGAGTTAACCCTCTCCCCTCATTTCCCCACCCTCCTGAGCCTGTCACAGTTCCTCAAGGCCTGCTGGGCTCTTTCAGAGCTAGGCAGGCATGTTTAAAGGCACAGGACACCCTTAACAATTCATTAACCCTTTGGGCCCCAAAGTTTCCCTGAAAATGAGCATCAGTGACATCGATTTCCTGAGTAAAATCCAGGGGCTAAAACTATGTAGCAGGGGGTGCAGGGGAATGGTCAGAGTCAAAGGAAGAAGGAATAGCTCTTCTTTCACCTTTGTAGGTAAGAATAATAAGGGAAGAAGAGGGAATGCAGAACTATATAGCTATTAAGGATCTTAGAGATTTAACTCTCCCCTCACCTCAATTTGATAGATCTGGATACTGAGGAGGGGAAGTGACTTGCCCAAGGTCATACGGCAGGTTCGTGGATGAACCAGGACTAGAATCCAACTTTCTTGACTCTCAGTCTGCTGCTCTCTCCATAATATCTCACTTCTTCACTATGTCCATTTAGGTAGATGTTCCTCCAAGAGTTGGTGCTAGTTTGGGGACAGACTATATAACTCAGTGTGGTTCTAGGGATTGAAGGGGGACCATGAGAGCCTCTCACAATCTAGTTGTTGACTAACTAGGAATCAGGCCCTGAGGAATGCTAGGAAAGTATGTGGGAAAGTATGTGGGAAGACTGAAGATACTCCTCGTGTTCAGCACCATGGCCAGAGCTACTGGGGAGGCTTAGCAGAGAGATAAGCCAAGCTTGGCTTCCTAACCCTAACTTTAAATATGGGAACAGAGAACTCGTACGGGTGTCAGTTCCTTTGGTCCCTGTTCCCCTAAAGAGCCCCTTGCTTTCCTCGTCTTTGTGTCCCTACATATACTTTCCAACTTTAATCAAACTCCTGGGTCGTTGGGTTGGCCTTAGCCCTTACTCAGAGCGAGGACTCTCCGTTATAAACACTCAGTGGTCACAGCTCCCATCTCCGAGTTCCCTTTCCCCTTGCTTTTCCAGTGCCTGGACTGTCCCATTTCAGAACTAACTCTCAACATTTAAAAGCATCATAAACTGGAGAGGGCAGCTGTAATATGTTACAGAAAGAGAACTGGATTGGAAGTCAGATGAACTGAGTTTAAATCCTGGTTCTGACTCTTAGTAGCTGTGTGAGCAAATCAGTGGGTCTCTCTGGACCTTGATTTCCTAATGTATAAAATAAAGGGATTGAAGTAAATGTTTCTTAGGACCCTTCAAGTTCTAAAATCTGATAATTCTAATCCCATTAAGGGCATAGGTTGATAATGTTTGAAGTATTTCTACCCAGCCACCAATAGTTTTTTCATTTCAATAGGGCTTCTGGAAGGCTGGGCAGTGTTCAAGGTCCAAAGGAATGCTACACCAAATGTGTATACTAATCCCTGTTACAGAAAAGTGATCTAGTATCATTTTGGATCCCCCACACCAGTGACCCAGTACTTTCAGGTGCTCTTTTCTTCAGCAAAAAAGAATATGAGACATTCAGTCTCTCTAAAGAATTAGGGAATGAATATTCTCTCCCTGGGATAAGGGTAGGAAGAATTTGCAGCTTGCCAAAGGATCCTGGAGAGAGAGATACTTAAGCCAAAGGAATGAGTCACTAATAGTGGAGACTATCTGGAAAGATATCCATGAAATTATAGAATGTTTTAACTGGAAGAGATCTTGGAATACAAAAAATAGAATGTGAGGGCACAGATTATTTGTATCCCTTGTGCCTTACGCACAATAGGTACTTAATAAATGTTCATTGAATTGAATTAGAGCCACAAAGATTCTTAGAACTCATAACAGTGTGTGAACAAGCATTTTATTGAGTGCTTACTATGCAAAGACACCATTCAAAGTGCAGAAGATACCAAGAAAGGCTAAAGACAGTTGTTGAGTTCAAGGAGTTTATGGTCAGAGGAGAGGAGAGGGGAATAACAAACAACTACGGCTAACTAAGGACTACTCAAGATCAAGATACACAGAGGGAAATCAGAAGGTGGTGTTTTTATCTGATACTTGAAAGAAGCCAAGGAAGCTCAGCGAGTGTTCTATGCAAGGCAGAGAGCAAATTAATATTATGAGAATCAAGAGATGGAGTCAAGAGAGAATGCCTGGGGCATCTAGTACAAAGAACAACAGGGAGGTCAGTGTCATTGCATGGCAGAGTATGTGCAATAGGTTAGGAGTATAAGGAATAAGAAGAGTAGAAATGTAGGAAAGAGTCAGGTTATGGAGGAATTTAGAGCTGGATAATCTTATTCAATCTTCTCATTTTACAGTTAGGGTAATTAAAGGTCCTAAACATGAAATGACTTGCCCAAGGTCATACAAGTAGTAAGTGGCAAAGCTGGTCCTATAACCTAGATCTTCTAACTCAAGAATCCAGTGCTCTTCTCACCTCAGGGGGGATAGGGATCCCTGCTCAGAGCCCCTCCAACTTCTGTTTAAGATTGGCTCTGCCCATACACAACAAAGATGGCAAAGCTGTGCAGATGAACCTGATGGCCCTTCCCTACCTCCAGCTAGATTTCCCAGTTGCTTTGGCCCACAGCTTGACTCAGAAAAAAAGATTATCCTTGGTAGCTTGTGCAACCTCACACTTTTAACAGCATTTAACCTAAGTCATTCTCCCTAAATAAAATATCAGTAGCTCCTTCTTCCCCCTCAGCCTCCAGCCTCCTTCACTTCTAGGAGTCTAATGTAGGTGACAAACAAAGGATTTTTGAGTTGGAAGGGACCTTAAAGACTATCTAGCCCAAAAATGCCCTCATTTTGTGATGAGGAAACCAAGGCCCAGGGAGGGACTGTCATTGGGATAACAGACTGCACAAATGTCAGGCCCTTTAACTATAAAAATTATAAAACATAGAAAATGGCTTAACTAGGAGGGATCTTAGAGGTCATCTAAGCCGGCCACACCATTTCACAGACAGGGAAGCTGAAGTCCAGGGGAAATGATGGGTCCAAGGTCACACAATGAGTCAGTGGGACATCCAGGAATTGAATCCAGGACTCCTGACTCCAAGTTTAAGGCTTCTCCATATGTCCCAATTATGGGAGTTACTCTCCCTGTGTAGTATTGCTAGAGTTCTCTTATCCCTTGGAATATAAATCTAATGCTGTGGCCCTCTAAAGGGGAACTCAAGTGCTGCTTTTCTGTCCAGTGGTGCTGGAACTACCAGGGAGGAAGAGGAGACAGTGTCTGGGCCAATTTGGAAAGGATTGAATAACACTCTAGGAAAGAACTCTGAGGGAACTTAGACCTTTTCTCTCAGCTCTCCCAACCCTTATTACCATTCCCCATGCAAGCAGTGAGAAGGATAAGCAGGGCTGCCTTATGTCTTTGGGACTACTGGGCACACAGTCACATCCAGAGTCATAAATGTGCACACGTCCACATATAACCCACAGCTCGTGTTTATATTGGAGTGTGCCTACACACGCAGGTGCGTGAGTGCATGGGGAGGCATATACACACAGAGGAACAGTCATACCTAGAGAAACGCAGATCCTCACCCACGCAGAGTTCACACTCTGCCCCACAGTGCTGCTTACCCTGGCAGACATTTACATACAGCCTTACAGACAGAACAAGCCTCCTCCTCCTACCTGGCACAAAATGTGAGGAGTTCAGTCTCCGATTAATGAGCATTCAGCCTTGGGCTCAGCCTCTCTGGGCCTCTGTTTCCTCCTTTGTAAAGTGAGACAGTTGAATTGGATGATCTCTACAGTCCCTTCCAACTCTGATATTTGTTCTGTGTCCTAATGTCCCTTCCAGTTCTAATGTTCTGTCATTATGAGACAGACCATAGTGGAGAATCGGGACAGAATTTAGGGACCCAAGTCCCTGCCAGGATCTCCCAGCTCACATCCCCCAAACCAGTATTATACCCTATTGTGTGTTATCTCCCTCCCCACATGCCCCCCATCTCCCCTGAACAGAGTTTCCCCCTGTGTGTGTCCGGGCTCTTCCCATGCCCCTGTCCCCTCTGAGCCCCTCCACCCCAACCCCCACCCAGGTACGACTGGTGATTGCAGAGAAGGGGCTACCCTGTGATGAGCGGGATGTCAGCCTGCCTCTGAGTGAGCCCAAGGAACCATGGTTCATGCGTCTGAACCTGGGCGAAGAGGTACCCGTCATCATTCACCGAGACAACATCATCAGTGATTATGACCAGATCATAGACTACGTGGAGCGCACCTTCACTGGAGGTATGGCGACCTGTTTTTCATAGGGCACCCAGGAGCATGGGTAACAGCAAGGTCTCTGCCACTCACTAGCTATGTACATTTGGAAAAAGTCATTTTTCCTGTCTGGTCCTCAATTGTCTACACTGGCAAAAGGCAAGAGTTGGACTAGAATTCTTAACCTGGGGTCAGTAAACTTTACTTTAAAAAATATTTCTAATAGCTGCATTTCAATATTCTTTTGTATATATTTTATTTTATATGTTAAAAAAACATGATTTTGAGGAGTACATAGGCTTCATGGTATGCAAAAAAGTCAAGAAACCCCAAATGAAATGATTTCTTTCTAGCTCTCTAACCTTTCTGTCTCTAAACCCTATGATTCCCTTGAGGTCTAAGGGCCTCTCAGTGGGAAACTCCTTTGATCATCTCTGGCACAAGGACTCCTCAAAGGTACCAGAGTAAGAGGCTCCCAAGCAAGCAAGGCTGACTATGTGACAGAAGATGCTCTTATCTGGAATTTAGAAGTACTGATTTCAAGCCCCAGATCTGCTACTAATTAATTATGTGACCATCGATGGGCAAACTCTCTTCTCTGCTTGTTTCCTCCTTTATAAAATGAAGTGGTTAGTCTAGATGTTCTAGAAGTCCCGTCCTACTCTGATGCCGAGGAATGTTGGAACCACCAAGGAGTCCCCAGGAGTCCAGCTCTCTCCCGAGGGATGGTGTCCAAAGGGAATGAGATTTGCCTAAGGGAAGAAAAGGTGATCACCTTGGGCCTAGGACTGAGACAATGAACCTAAGACATACACATTGGGTTGTAATACCTTTCTCCCCTGGAACAGGATAGAGGGAGATTTCTGGAATCTGCATCTTTGTGGACTATACCCAGCCCTGCTTCTTTTTTTTCCCATCCTAGAACATGTGGCCCAGTTGATACCTGAGGCTGGCAGCCTGCTTCATGCCCGGGTACTGCAATACCGTGAGCTGCTGGATTCCCTCCCCATGGACGCCTATACCCACGGCTGCATCCTCCATCCCGAGCTCACCACTGATTCCATGATCCCTAAGTATGCCACAGCTGAGATTCGAAGTAAGTGGCCAGCCCAGGAAAGCCTAGCCCAACAGGAGGAGTCAGGAATTTGAGCATCAATTCTTTCCATTTGCTTCTTTCTTCTCCCTTCATCTTTCTCATTCCCTGATTGCCCTCCTCTTTTCTACTGACTCATTTCTCTTTTTACTTTTTTACTTTCCTTTTTTCCCAACCCCATTTTCTTCTCTCTCTCTCTCTCTCTCTCTCTCTCTCTTTCTCTCTCTCTCTCTCTCTCTCTCTCTCTCTTTCTCTCTCTCTCTCACTCTCATCCTTTCTCCCTCCTCCCTCCTCCCTTTCTCTATTGTACTTAAAAAAATATTTCTGCTCCCTGCCCTATTTTCCCCAATTCCAGGCTCTGAGGCCTTTCCAGAATCACTATTAGACCCTCTGTGTTGTGTCCAGCCATGAGTTATATCCCTATTCCTCTCCTCTCCTTTGCCTCTACCAAAGCTGCTGCTGCTTTTACCAGGGTCAGTTGTAGAGAGCCAGGCAGAACATGTGAAGACCAGAGCAGACATGCCACTCTCCCCACCAGTGAGAGGAGGGCAAGTCACCTTGGCAAGGAAGCTGATCAGTCACCTTGGGACCTTCAGTGCCAGGCGCCTGATGGAGCTTGATATCACTAATCAATCACTGGACAGGTCCAAAGGGAGCCTTTCTCCTCCAGGGTTTTCCTTTCTTTTCCCTCCCTTGCCAGACCTATGCTGAATAATCCTGAGTGGGGCAGGTGTCTGTCCCAAGTGACTGACTGAAGGGAAAATGCTGTTCTTGACCTTCAAACATTCATGAAACATTGACGAAGCTTAATATAGCCAGAAAGTAGGAGCTGCAGAGGTGCTCCCTAGAACCTGCCCAGTAGGCTGGGTAGGGTGAGCCAAGAAGGCAATGGATCCCTTACTTTCCTCAGCAATAAAACTCAAACAAGTGGACCAGGCCCTCTCCCAAGGGGCATCCCTTCCAGTCCAGGTCCTATACTTCAGGATCCTGATATGCCACATTCCTCTGGCTCCCTCCTAACTATTCTTAGCAGGAGAGTTTTGATCTTATGAACAAATGAGTGGTCTTAGCATTTTAGGGCTAAAATTTGAGTGACCTCCATAGAAAGTCACTCACTCCTAAACCTCTCCATGTTAGTGCCACCTGCAAATATCTCTCAAGATATCCATTCCTGTGGCTTAAGATTTGTACTCTGCAGGCTTTTAGTGTTTACATGTTTATGCTCCCCCTTATTCCACCCTGGATTAGATACACATTGTAATCCCTTGGGATTTTCAGAACTAGATATGGAAGACCTGGGCTTGAATACTAGCCCTACTACTCACTACTGGTATAAATAAACATCAGCAAATCACTAATGCTGTGGGGCCTCAGTTTCCCCATCTGTAAAATGGGAAATGAGAGAATTGGACTAGATGATCTCTAAGGTACTTTCTGGCTCTACAGCTCATATCCTCCCCCAGAATTGCTCTCCCTTCACAGTGCTAGCTCCTGCTTCTTTCTGCTCTTACTTCATTCCTTTCTGAGCCCGATTAGCCAATCTCTCTTCTACTCTGCCCACTCTGATCCCATCAAATGAAGAAGAAAGGCATTAGGTGAGGAAGGGAGAGAGAAAAGAAGAGGAGGTAGGAGAGACAGAGAGAGAGAGGCAGAGAGAGAGGTTTCCCTCTCCTGGTAACATGAGGAAAAGAAAGAGGAATAATACCAACAGAGGCAAAGTAAGGGAAATCACTGTAAATTAAGTGAGGTGAGGTAAAAAAATATGATGCTTAAAAGATATATTTGACAACCCACTTCACCTGATGTCTGCATTTAGGAAGACACTGGAGACCCATGGTATAGTACAGGGGTCGGCAACCTTTTTGGCCGTGAGAGCCATAAATGCCACATTTTTAAAAATGTAATTTCCTGAGAGCCGTACTATGCGCATAGTGCGCTCCTGTAACAGCGCCTGAAAAAAAATTGACTTTATGGCTCCTGCAGAAAGAGCCATACGTTGTCGACTCCTGGTATAGTGGAAAGAATCCTAGACTTGACTCAGAGGACCTGAGTTCAAACAAGCCTTGGTGGCCTTAAGGAAGTCACTTGCCCACATTATACCTCCATTTCCTCATCAGTAAAAACAAGAGAGTTGGATTAATTGATCTGTTAGGCCCCTTCCAATTCTAAATCTCCTCTCTCTCTTCCCTTCCCCTCTACTGGCCTGTGGTCTTTGGTGACTGAAAAGTGGAAACAATGTGTTTCATTCAGTTCTTCTATGGGTTGGAAGGAGTAAATTAGTTGTATATCTGTGTATAGGGGCAAGGATGGAGAAGATGATCAGACTTAAGTCTACTTTCAGTTATTTCTTCTCTTAATTATTAAAGTTCTAGAGGCCATCTCCAGTAGTCTCTGGAATATGAAGGGATTTTGTTCTTTATTTCTATTATGATTATTACTCCTGCCATATGTTACTAAACAGAACTCATATTTATATGGTACTTTATACTGGGTGAAATCTCCACCAGTGAAGGAAGTACAGTTCTCATGTCATAGAGAACACTAATGAAACTGAGACTCAGAAAAGCCCTAGGGTGCCAGGAGGCAAAGCTATGTTTCTTGACTCCAAGTCAGCCAACCTAGTTCTCACTGTATCCTACTGCCTGGGCAGTAGAGCTGGGCAATCTAGGAGGAACAGGGAGACAGCCAGGTGCCTTCCGTACAGACATAGTGGGCATTGAGGACATAGTAGATAGAGCACTAGGCCTAAATTCAAGAAGACCCAAGTTCCAATTCAGACTTAGACACTTACTAGCTCTATGACTTCAGGCAAGACACTTAACCCTACTTCTCTCAGTTTCCTCACCTGTAAAATGGAAATAATAATAATACCTACCTTTCAGGAGTGTTGTGAAGATCTAATGAGATAGTAATCATAAAGTGCTTAGCACCAAGTACTATGGAAATGTTAGCTATTACTATTATATATCAATGAGGGTCTACTGAAAAAAGAAAGGAAACAATACACACAGTATGTCTGGGATACTGCAATGGAACCTATTTCCTGATCATCTACATTATATGCCTCTGTGACCTTGGACAAGACATAGCCTCACAGAATCTTTGACCTGGAAGGGACTCCAGAGGTCATCTAGTTCAATCAATATCTGGGCAAGAATCCCTTCCACAACATCTTCACTATGCAGTCTTCCAGCCTCAACTTGGATCCCTCCAGGAAACTCACTGCCTCCTAAGCAGCCTATTAACTGGCTCTCCTCCCTTCCTTACATGGAGCCCCAAACCTGCCTCTCTGTAACCTCCCCTATCTCTGCCCTGGAGGACAAAGAACAATCCTATTCCCTCTTCCCTGCCAGACCTTCAGACACTTGAAGATAGCAGTCATATTTCTCCTGAGTCTTCTCCAGGACACACATCCCCAATTCTTTCACTTACATCACCCTTCTTCCCTATAAAATGGAAACAATACCTGTACTACCTGCTTAAAAGGGATAACATGGCATCATCTCTTTTTAAATCTTAAAATGATACCCAAAACAGGAGTTATTAGCATTATCTCTACGGGGGATGTTGGAGGGAGTGAGGGGACAGGATCTGCCTGCCTTCTTTTCTCAGGACACTTGGCGAATGCCACCACTGACCTAATGAAACTGGACCATGAAGAAGAGCCTCAACTATCAGAGCCCTACCTTTCCAAACAGAAGAAACTCATGGTGAGTCACTTGAATCCCCCACACCTCCAACACACACACTCACACTTACAAATAATCTTGCCATGTCCTTAAGAGGGAAAGAAATATAGGCCAGAGAAATTCCGCAATGAGAGAACTAGACTTTTGGGAAGTGAGCAGTGTCTCAAATGAATCCAAAGCCCTCTAAATGAAACCACTGGCATAGTTGTTGGGAATGGGGAAGTCAGGATGGTTAATGAGTAAAATTCTGGGAGTAAAAAGTTGTGTGATCTTAGGCAAGTGGCTTCTTTTCTCTGGATTTCTTTTATCCTTAGGAAAACTGGGGCAGTCTACAAAATGATCTCTAAGCTTCCTTCCAGTTCTAACATTCTATGTTCTAAGGTTTCTTTTAGCTCTGATATTCTAAGTTCTAAGATCCATCCTAGTTATAACATTCTAGGAATCTATGATTCTGAAGACAACAGCTACCTATGTGTGTCTGATTCCCCATTATCAAAGCATGGAAGAGGCTTTGGGATAGTAGGGGTAGTAAACCTTCCTTAAAATCTTCATCAGGTGTAACCATGGAAAAATTGTCTAAAAAATAAAATATTAAAAAAAGAATGAGGTTAATTTCCCAGTATGAGTTGTATGAATTATATTGGAAGACATTAAATGTTATGCCCTATATGCATAGAAGTATAATTAGCCCAAGGAAAAAAAATCTTCATCAGGATTTATTAAAGGCAGCTAGGTGGTACAATGGATAGAATTTTGGAACTGGAGTCAAGGAGACCTGAATTCAAATACAACTTTAGATTATTAGCTGTGTGACCCTGGGCAGGTCACTTTACCTCTGCCTGCTTCATCTGTAAAATGGAGATAATAGCATCTACCTTCCAAGGTTGATGAGGATAAAAAAATGATATTTATAAATTTCACATATGTAGAAAATTATTAAATTATATTAAGAATTAAAATGTTATGTATGCGATGTTGTCCACAAATAAAATTATATATGTAAATTACAAATTTTATAAAATTTGAAAACCTTAGAAGGCTCTATTAGTGCTAGCTGTTGTTGAAGTTGTTGTTGTTGTGAGTTGTCTCACCATGATATGTAGGTGATTTTGAGTTCCTGAAGGCTAAGCCAATGGTGTGCAAATACTGGCAGATCCTCCCAAAGTGGAAACACTTTACATATGGGCAAGTCATGGACTTTGAGCCTGTCATCCAAGGACTAAATAGTGCAGAAGGTTCCTGAGCAGATGATGGTCTTTTGGCCACCAAGTGAATTTTTTTGGTTGCAGCATCTCATGAAACAGTCTCCTATTGCACGGTAGAATTACTCTCTATGTTTGTGGAGAGAGCAATTACAAAATCATGAATGCTTAAAGTACTGAAGTGAGTCCTGGACAGCAGGATGCAGCTAGTAGGTCACTGGACTAAAGACCTGAATTCAAATCTCACCTTACTTACTCTCAAGTTGTATGGCTCTAGCCATGTGATTTAGTTTCACTAGATCTCAGGTGCTTTATCTGTGAATTGAGGGGAGTTTGTGGCTTCTAAGGTTCCTCCTAAATCTCCTTCCTAAATCTATGATCCTGTGGGCAGCTAGTTACCATTGCAGTGCCTCTCAGAGCCCTCTCTGAAAAGAAGTGGACAGAACTGGCCTCTAAAGAGATTTGGGCCCTTATTCCTCACCATCAGTCTCTTGGTGCCCACCATTCATTTACTCACTCATTGATTCATACATTACCTAATAATTCCTTATTATTCTGAGCACATGCCCAATCCTGAATTATGTTTTGAAGATAAAACAGAAGAAATCAATTATGTAATCCTTGGCATCAGGAGCTTATAGCCTAGTTTGAGAAAACAAAATACGTATGTTCCCTAATCATTTCATGCATGTTAGTCTTATCTTCCCAACAAGACTACCCAAGTCTCATATGCTTTGTCTTCTTCTATTGTGTCCCCAGCACCTAACACTAATGCCACACTGGGTACATACTAATTGCACAGTTAATCAATGGTGGATAGGAGATATACCAAAGCCATAAAGGACTTTAGAATGTTAATCCTAGAAGGGACCTATAAACATCAAGCATAGGATGACAGGACTGAAGAAACCTTAGAACACAGAACATTAAAACTGGAAGGAACTTTAGGACACAGAATATTAGAACTAGTGGCATAGTAGACAAAGTACTGGGCCTGGAGTCGGGAAGACCTGAGTTCAAATTTGGCCTCAGCCAATGGACTGTGTGATTCTGGGAAAGTCACTAAACATCTGTTTGCCTCAGCTTCCTCACATGTAAAATTAGGATAATATTATCACCTATCTCACAAGGTTGTTGTAAGGATCAAATGAGATAATAATTATAAAGCTCTTGGTACAGTGCCTAGTACATAGTACACAATATTTAAATGTTGGCTATTATTATTATTATTAACTGAACAGGACCTTAGATTATAGGGCATAGGATAGAGGAGTAGGACTAATAATCATAACAGCTAGCATTTGTATAGTATTTTCAAAGCACTTTGCAATACCTCTTTTAATCCTTACAACCTAGGATCAAACCTTACAACCTTAGGAAGACAGATGCTATTATTATCCCCATTTTTTAGATAAGGAAACCAAGGCAGAGGTTAAATGACTTGCCCAGGGTCACACTGCTAGAAAGTGTTGGAGGCTAGATTTGAGTGAACTCATATCTTCCTGACTCTAGTCCCAGTTCTCTATCTACTTGGCCCCAATTTAGATATTATTTAATCTAGCTTTTCAGATGGAGAAACTGATCCCAAAGTGGGGAAGGGATTTACTCAAGGTCACAAAGCTAGTAAGAAGCAGTCCTGGACCTGCAACCCAGGTTTTCTGGATTTAAGTCCAAGACTCTATTCTACTTTCTTAGCTCCTAAAATTCCTATCCTTTTAAATCCAATAAAGACAGGTGAAGTGGGCTTTGGGAATAAGCAGGAGGTGGGGAAGGAAGCTCAGTCTCTTGGGGCCTCACCTCTTAGTTCTGGTTATCCTCAGGCCAAGATCCTGGAACATGACAATGTCAACTACCTGAAGAAAATCTTGGGGGAACTGGCCATGGTACTGGATCAGATTGAAGCTGAGCTGGAGAAGAGGAAACTGGAATATGAGGGTAGGTCCAGGGTACGTGGAAATGGGATGAATGTGGGAAAGTAGAAGAGAGATAGCACTGATCTCTTAAACATCATAGAAAAAAAGGCTCAGAGCTCAACTTGGCTCAGCTCAGTTCAGGTCTCTCTGGGTGCATTCTCTTTCAAAATGTATTAATTATGCATTTCCACTAAAGTTCTCAAAGCATAGGAAGTCTTGGCCTTGAGCCATTCCCTCCCCATCCACCCATCCATCCATCTTGCATAGCCTTCCAAAGCATCTTTATGAGGCAATTTTTTCATCTTGCATTTCCCTGATCCTAAAAAGATTCACCAATTTCCTTGCATAAGTCTGAATTCTTCTACCTGGCTGAAAGAGACCTTAGAATATAGAAGATGATATTTTAAACCTCCCCAAATTTTAGAATTCAAAGATCTCTTATAGCATAGAATGTCAAAATTGGATGAAAACTAGAACCTAGAATAAAGAACATTAGAGGTGGAAGGACCCTTAGGATACAGAATATAAAATGTCAGATATAGAAGAGATATTAGAACAGAGAACTTCCTAGCAGGCATTTATGGTCCTCTTAAATCTGGCCCCCCTCTACATAAGCCTTCCCCTTCAACTAGACCTATATCTTCATTGTTATTCACACAAACCAGGCTTATTCCCATATCTGTGCCTAAGGTCACGATGTTTTCCTTCCTCCTTTCCAAGGTGCAATCACTCTTCAATTTTAAGCTTGATTCTTATCTCCCCTAAACCCCTGACAGATTTCTAGTGCAAATGAAAGAGCACTAGCTCTAGAGTCAGAGGAAACAGGTTCAGATTTTACATCTGGCACCTCTTTGTTTGACCATGAGCAAATTACTTCATCCCAAACTAGATCCCCAGGAGATATTTCATTTATTTATTTATTTGTTCATTCGCTTATTTATTTGTTTATTAAACCCTTACCTTCTGTCTTAGAATCACTACTATGTATTGGTTCTATAGCAGAAGAGTGGTAAGGGCTAGGGAATGGGGGTTAAATGACTTGTTCAGGGTCACACAACTAGGAAGTATCTGAGGCCATATTTGAACCCAGAACCTCCCATCTCTAGGCCTGGCTCTCAACCCACTGAGCCACCCAGCTGCCCCCCCCCAGTAGACATTTTAAACTCAGTATGTACAAATTTACTCTTTCTCCCTAAATTCTTCCCTTAACTCCTACCTTCTCTATTACTACATCCTCTCACTCCCTTAAGTTGGAAACTTATATATTATCCTCCATTTCTCACTGTCACCACCACTCCCATATCCAATCTGTTGCCAAAGCTTGTCAACCTCTTCTAATATATTGCCGCCCCCTAGTACATGTCTTCATCATCTCAAGCCTGGATGATTGTAATCCTGCTGGTGGGATTCATCCTCCACTCAGCTACTAAAGTGATTTTCCTAAAATGTAGGTCCAATCATGTTACATCCCTACCCAATAAACTCCAGTAACTCCCTACCACTTTCAGGATCAAATACAAAATCTTGTGTTTGGCATTCAAAGTCCTGTATACTACAGACCTCTCGAATCATTCCAGTCTTCTTATACATTACTCCCTAACACATATTCTTTGATCCAATAACATTGGCTTCCTGGCTGTTCTAAGAACAAGACATTTGGGGGCATTTTCTCTAGCTGTTCCCCATTACTAGAATACTCTTCCTCCTCATCTCTACCTACTGGCTTCCCTGGCTTCTTTTAAGTCTCAACTAAAGTTCCACCTTCTACAAGAAGTCTTTTGCAACCCCTCAATTCTAGTGTCTTCCCTCTCTGAGATTCAGATGTTCTGACCCCAAATACACTGCACTCTATATCACCTCATACTTTCAGTCCTAGAAGTTCAAAGGATAAAATGATGACTAAGGGGTGGAGCAATTATGGAAATTTTTCTGGAGGAATTATAAAATGAATTCAGTCTTCAATAACATGTAGGGCTTAGACAAGTGAAATGGGACTGTAGTCAAGCAAAGCCTCAGAAGAGGGAGTGCATATATTGTATTTAGGAAGCAAAGAGAAGACCAATGCGGGGTGGCTATCTTCATGAAGATCTAAAGGGTAGTAATGAAATTTAATGTTTGGACAATCTGTCATGTACCCTGAATACCACCAGACTAAGGGGCTTAGACTAGAAAGTGGGAAGCCACTGGAGAGTCCTGAGCAAGGAGTGTGAAAAGTAAAACATGTTCTAGGAAACAAAGGAAGTTTTTAGCCTGATATCCTGGGAGAGCCATATCACTGCTAATAGAGACTAGGAAAAGGAGTCTGGTTGGTTGACAGAAAAGTATGCATTTGACTTTTTTTTAAACACTATCTTGCTCCCTCTACTCCCCAGGGCAGAAATGTGAGCTGTGGCTTTGTGGCTGTGTCTTCACACTGGCTGACGTCCTCCTGGGGGCCACCTTACACCGCCTCAAATTCTTGGGACTGTCAAAAAAATACTGGGAAGATGGCAGCCGACCCAATCTGCAGTCATTCTTTGAGAGGGTCCAGAGACGCTTTGCCTTCCGGAAAGTCCTTGGGGACATACATACCACGCTACTTTCTGCTGTCATCCCCAATGCATTCCGGCTGGTTAAGCGGAAACCACCATCCTTCTTTGGAGCATCCTTCCTTATGGGTTCCCTGGGAGGGATGGGATACTTTGCTTATTGGTACCTCAAGAAAAAATACATCTAGAGCTGGGCTGTGCTTGGTGTTTGGTTGTTGGTTTGTCTCTGTGCTGTGTGATTCAAGATGAGCTCTCTTCAATTGTCTCTTGAAAACTTGAAACAGTCCTCCCTACCCTACCCTTTCCCTAATTTGAGTATATTGTCAATGTGAAAACATTCCATTGTCTAGAAGTAGAAGTAACCAACAACTCAAGGAAGCTATTAAACCTGGAGAAAAGAGAAAAATAACCCAAACAAAGCAACAAGGAATGCCTTTGATTTTGATTTGAGTTTTTGAGTCTGAACTATAGGGAATGGTCCACCTCAGGTGTGAGTTCTGGGTACTTCTATCCACTGGGATTTCAAGTTGGGGAGTTGCTGGTAGCAGAGCAGCAGTCCAGGTCCCTTCCTTCCTCCCTCTACCCACCAATGGCTATTTTTTAAAATGATAAAAACAATTAAGAACTGGATTGTTCCTAGCCTAGATCCAAATGCTCTGAGACCACATCCTGGATTTCCCTGGATGGATTTATTTCTCTGGAATCTGATAATATTCCAAAACAATGCAGATGGGTCATAGAGGCCTCTAACGGTAATTCTCTTCTGGACATGCCCTACACAGCATTAACTACAATGGTAACATCCTTTCATTTTTGCCATGGCTGTTGTAGTCTGATTAATTCTTTCTTGGGGATATTTCATGGAGGATATTCATTGTCTCTATTCATTTGGGTATGGTTTCTCCATCACCATAAGTGTGGCTTTCACTCAATGCCATAATAGTCTTCAAGGTCCTTTCTAGCTCTATATTTATTTTACTATTCCTTTTTGAGAAGATTGGTTCTACCCTCAGTGCCTGGAAGTAGTTATTTCATGAAGTACCACATTCATTGTTCTTAGCGCAATTCCTCTTTGTCTCTCTTCTTCCATTCTTATCTAGAGGGCCAAACGGTCAGCTCTAGACTCTGCCAAAGGTCATCTGCTATTCTCTCATCTTGAAGGCCACCTTCTGACCCTGCTGAGGCATTCTCTCTTACAAAAATAATTTCTTCCCCTCTGCTGGGTAGGTTCCATTCTTGAGACACAGCACCCATTTCATATATTTCATACCTCCCCTTGGAAATATTCCCATATCACACGTTTCTGGCGATAACACCCATATCATGTCCCTTTGGAGATATTCCAACATGTGTCTCATATAGCATTACACACTCCTTGTTCCTTGTGCCTTCTGCATGTTGAAAAGGAGTCCGGGTACTGTTGATGCTCATACTTAGAAACCTTTGAAAAGCCCTCAAATAAATAATTTAGAAGGAGCAAGTGCTTTCCTTTTCTAAGTATGTCTTAGTAAAACTGGCTTTCCTTTCTCTAGGACTGAGTTTGGCTCATAAAAGAGAAAGGATATTAGCTTCCAAGGACAGGTTTACAAATGCCCAACCTGGAAATTGGTTCTAGATCTCCTTATTTCAAAGTTTCAAGAAGAGCTTTTTGTGGGGACAGTGGGCCCTTGGCCAATTCTAGTCACTCTGGTGCCAGTCATGCTATCCAATGCCAAGGCTCCCCAAGGCAGGCTGTCAGTGTTCCAGGAGTCAGAAAGAGGGCCTGGACCTATTGGAAAGAACCAAATGGAAGAACCAAATGGTGAACCAAATATAAGGCATGAGCCAAAAAGGAAGAGTGTGAACCTTCACAAGGAGAAAGAGGTGACAAAATTACTCATTTGAACATTATGATATAGAAAAAGAGGCCTGGATTCAAAGATTTCCTATGGGAAAGCTGATTTCATTCTCCTGGCTTCAGTTTTCTCATCTGTAAAATGCAGTTTAGGTTAGATCATCTCTAAGGTCAACTTTCAGATCTAGAACTAGTATTAGATGAACCTACAAAGTTTGGATAATCTTGGTCCTTGACTTCAGAAGTTTATGATCTAATTGGGATAAGGACACAAAAGCTGATAAGATGTCATATACAATGTTATACCATAAGAACATCAAAATGGGCAGAACAAAATGCTGCATTCAGTGTGCAGGGATAAAATCATTATCCATCAGGAGGATAAGAAAGTGAAAGCTTTACTGAGATGGCATTTGTGCTGTAAGTTTTGAAAGATGGGAAGGACTCGACAGGCAAACAGGAAGAAGATATTCCAGGAACTAGTTAACAATGACAGCAGACCCAAAAGTATGGAAGCAGGGGGGTGTTTGGGAGACAAAGAGTGGACCAGTTTGGTTGAAGCACAGAGTTAATAGAGGAAAGTAAAACAGAATAAAGCTAAAAAGTTAAGAGTACCATAGATTGTATAGAGGCTAAACAGTCAGGCAAAGGATTTTGAATTTCACTGAGAAGGCAATAGGGAATCACTGAAGATTTTTGAACAGAGGAGAAATATGACCCTCTCTCTTCATAAGAAAAATTATTCTAGCTGCAGTATGGAGAAAGTTGGAGGTAGGAATAGCCATTAGGAGGATCCTGAAATAGTGGTAATGGATGCCTGTAGGAAGGTGAGGGAGGAAAGGAAAGGACAAATGCGAGATTATTGTAGAGGGGGATTCTATCATAGCTGGTAACTGACTGGCCACGAGAGGTGAGGAATGGCGGGAGTTGAGGACAACTCCAAGGTTGCAAAGGTGTTAGCTGAGAATAGTGATGCCACAAATAGAAACGGTGAAGTCAGAAGGAGAAGCATGATTTGAGTCTTCTGATCCAGGGGCCATCAAGGACTGGTATGGAAGGGCCAGGTACAGGTTCCTCTCTTCCAGAGAGATGGAGAGACACAGACAGAGAAGCAGAGATAAAGAGGCACAGAGATCTAGCTGCATCAGAGAAACACAGAATGCTCTTTCCACAGGCTGAGGTCATGTGTCCTTAGAGAAGGACAATTGGTCATGGGGAGTAATCAAAGCCAAATAGGAGAGAAAGGGATGGCAAAGAACCAAGGAAAGCCTAATCTGGTCAGCAGAAAGGAGAGGGAGATTCTAGAAAGCAAAAAAGGAGTGTTATTCTGTAGCATTCTGGAAAACATCAGGGATAGAGGCAAAGGAAGGGTCTGCTTGTCCACAGAGGTATGAGAACAGCTTGGCTGTGGGAGTGACGGAGGCAAATATACCTCCTATAAGAAAATAGGAAGTATCTCCAAGAAATTAAGCATGAGACGTAACAATATGTAACAAAAAAAAATACCCTGGGGAACTTATGTGGTAAGTTTCTAGTGAGGGCAAATATTATTATTCCCATGTGATAGAAAAAGAAATAGGCACAGGGAGATAAAGAATGTATCATAATGGGGCAGCTAGTTAGCACAGTGAGTAGAATGCCAAGCCTGGAGTCGAGGCCTTGGGTTCAAATCTGTTATCAGACATTTCCTAGCTGTGTGACCTCGCGCAAGTCACTTAACAATCTAATCACCTAGCCCTTGCTGTTCTTCTGGCTTAGAACTGAAACTAAGACAGATGGTAAAAAAAAAAAAAAAAAAAAAAAAAAAAGGATGCATCATAGGATCCCTAAACTTAGAACTAGAAAGGACCTTAGAAATCACTTAGTCTAGGGATTCTTAACTTGAGTCTGTGGATAGATTTCAAGGGGTATATAAACTTGGCTGGGGAAACATATTATATGCAAAGACATATTACATGTATATGTGTATACACATATATTCTTTCTTTTCATTCACCTTCTGCTTCCTTTGTAATCTCATATATTTCATCTTACATATTTAAAAACATTATTCTGAGAAAGGTTTCCTAAGCTTTACCATACTGTCCAATGGTTCCATGGCACAAAAAAAGATGAACCTTTCCTGTTCTCCTTGAATTTTTCATTTTATGGATAAAAGCATTGAATGAGGCCTAGGGTAATACTGTGACTTAACCAGGATTACACAGTTAAGTGCCAAAGCCTAGACTGCAATGCAAGTGTCCTGCACCCCGGCCTCGAGCTTTTCCTATTGATTCCCATTTTCTCATTCCTTGATTCCTATTTTTTGTATCCCACAGTGGGTGCAAGGTAAGTATTCAGTGCATGAAAGCTGAACTCTTCTCTGATTGCAGGACTGCCTGTCCAGGCAAGCCTCAGCCAACTTCTGCCCAGATACCAAGATGCCAATCAGAGGAGGCTTTCCCTCTTCCTCCCACCTGCCTCCTGGGAATCTGAAGCTGCCCTGAAAACAGCATCCTCTGCTGAGTTGACTCTGTCCAATGAGGGAAGGGGAGAGGGTCCTGGCTCGGAGCAAGAGCTCTGAGGCCAAGCGGCGCGGCTGCTTCTCTCTCTGGTTTCCCTTTCAGGAGCTAAGCTGTTCTGTTGCAGGGCACCACAAACACAATGGAGCTACTTTCTTCTCGGTTTTCCTGCTTTGGACACGTATTATTACCAATTCCAAAGCCACCCGAATGATGGCTAACAACTTAGGTACCACATCAGGAACAGGCAGGCTGTGAGCGGGAGAACATGCGACAGATCCTTTAATACAGATGCTTTGCTAGTCTCAGAGGAGCTGCCCCAAGATTTGCAAAATAATAATTACTGACATTTACATAGTGCTTCACAGGTTACAGAGTGAGTCACATACATCATCCTGTCAGATCCTTACAGTAATGATATAAGGGAGGCCATTAGAATAGCTTACATTTCCTTAGCAGCTTTAACACTTACAAAGCACATTCCTTTGGAGGTAAGTGGTGCAAAGATTATTATGTCCATTTTAGAGATGCAGAAACCAAGACTTAGGTGAAATGACTAGCTCAGCATCATGCAGCTAAGTAAGCAGTGTCTTCCCCTCATGGGGTCTCCTTTTCATAAACAGGGACCATAGGATTTAGAGTCGGAAAGGCCTTGGAGATCACCTCAGCCAGGCCTCTCCTATTACATATGAGGAAACAGGCCTCCAAAGTCAAGGATTTTGCTCACACAGATAGTAAGTGTGAGATACCTTGAGAAGAGTTCATGAAGAACAGTAAAGAGGAGAGAACAGGGAGACCCCTTGTTAAAGGATTCCTATCTGGTAAGACTAAATTCCTAACCCTAAGGTTGAGCAGTGAGCTTCAGCCAGGGCCTGGTTCATAGGAAGAGATGCCCTCCATCGGTGGTCGGCACAAAATAAATTATATTTTATGAATGAAAGCATCCATCTATCCATTCTCCACGCTTCCCCCTCCTCTCCCCTCAATGCAAATGATAGCCTGGGGAAGACTCTCAAACCTTCTGCAATTCTGAATGTGGACAGTGACTCTGAGGCTGAAAAGCCTTTTTTTGGTAGCAAGCAATAGCAAGACATAATGGAAAGAACCACTGCTGGGCACTTCCCACAAGGTGGTGAAAAACACAGAAAGGTCCCATACATACCAAAATATTCATAACATCCCTGTTTTGGTGCCGAGCAGAGATCTGGAAGCAAGATGCGTACCCATCAGCTGGTGATTGGCTAAACAGATCATGGTATATAAATATGTTTGGAACACTGTGCTGTAAAAAAGCAATGACACATGGGAAGACTTGTGAGAATTGATCTGACTGAAATGAGCAGGACCAGGAAAACATCACACAAAACATGTGTGTGTGTGTGTGTGTGTGTGTGTATACACAAAAAATTACAACAAAGCTGAAGACTAACAAACAATGTTGGCCGTGGAGAAGAGATAAGGAAATGCACCTCTATAATTTCCTGGGAGAGGTAGGGAACTATGGAGATGGAAGGCTACATGTGTGTTGGTTGGTTTTGTTTAATTCTTTTTCTTCTTCAGTATGAAGGAGGGTTCCCCTGTGATAAGGGAAAGGAAGAGCTCCAGAAACTACTACTGAGAACATTTCTCTCTAATACATTTTTATTTCTAAATAATGGTCTGTATAATTTGATTTCTAATTAGGGCTCAGTCTTTCTGTCAAACCGCTTTTCTCACTTTTTTTTCTTTGACAATCCAAAAGCATATTCTCACATTCCCACACGAGAACATTTACTAAAATTGGGATAACTAAGATCAAGAATCTAAGATTCATTTTTTTTTACAGTAAACAAGTCTAGCTCTAGCCAAATGTGTCTGAGGGGCAGCAGGGCAATGTCCTTGGATCCCCCGCGAGGAGGCATTGGACAACATCGCTCTTAACCAGGCATAATCGGTTTTCTTCATCTAGATATTAGAATCATGTGATCAGGCATGTGATTTTCCCATCATCTTGAAGGAATCAGGGAGGGACTATCAAACATTACCTAACCTCCTCATTAGGGATCCACCAATTAGAGATGTCATGGAGAGGGCTGAATAATGAGCTTCTAAAATTGTATTTAATGACTCAAGATGCTAAATGAATTTGTCTATACTTACCAAGAGAGTCATTGACCAAATTAATTTATATTGGCTGGTCTCCTGATAAATTAATTTTAATGCCTAGAAATCTGTCTCTTAGAATTTTAAATTGTCATACTATAGCATAAAAACAAAAGTGTATAAGACTAAGTTAAAATAAAAAATAAAAGATGAAATGGGACCAATACAAGATTCTGAGTCAGAAGATCTGGGCTGGAATCCTAGTTGACAAATGCCATGTGACCCTCTTAGGAATAGAGGCTTTAGAGATGGCAGAGTTAATAGTCATCTTAGAGGGAGGAGACACAGCCTGACTTTCTTATCATCCCCCATGGCATTGCCTGGCCCAGTCTGGCAACCCAATCAAGGTCCATTGTTGCAAGAGGTAGGGGAAGGACTTTGATAAGGGATAGCTGCCTGCCTGGGCAGAATTAAGGGTCAGGGCTGAGCAACACTGTTAAGCAAACACCTCTTTTCTCCTCAGCTTGCCAGGGAATTCTCTGAAGGTAATAACAGCTAAACTGTGGCCATTTCACTGAGCATTAGGAACTTTCCATCCTAAGCTTCTCTGACCATCCTGAGACATACCAAGACCACACAAGTTTCCCCAAACAGAAGATGCCTTTGACTCCATGAACTGTCAGAATACTTTGATTTATTATTATTATTATTTTCATCAAGTATCTGAGGAAAGCCTCCGAGATTCCTCCATGGGCTGTTCTCAGTCTCTTGCTCAATCAACAAGCATTAAGTAAATGCTCACTATGTGCCAGGCACTGTGCTAAATGCAGGAATGAGCTCAGTCTAAGTAGTGTGGAAAGAACACTGGATTGTGAGTTGGAGGAGGAACTGGATATAAATCCCATCTTCCCATGTAAGCCTTTAGACAAGTCACTTAATTTCTTTAGACCTTACTGTTCTTGATTGTAAAATAAGAGAGCAGGACTAGATCATTCTCTAAGGTCTCTTCCAGCTCTAGATTTGATGTTCCATAGTGACAAGCTTGGGCTACACTGAGTTGCCATCAACCCAAAATAACTAGCATAGATAGGAGGGAAAGAGATGAAATGCACCCAGAAATTTGCTTTGGTGGGAAGAACAGGTAGGTGGCTTAAAGGCCTGAGGTCCTAGGTTCAAATGTGACCTCCAATATTTCCTCCCTCTATGACTCTGAGCAAGTCACTTAAACCCCCATTGCCTAGCATTTACAGCTCTTTTGCCTTAGAACCAATATACAGTATTGATTATTATTTTTTTTAAACCCCTACCTTCCGTCTTGAAGTCAATACTATGTATTGGCTCCAAGGCAAAAGAGTGGTAAGGGATAGGCAATGGGGGTTAAGTGACTTGCCCAGGGTCACACAGCTAGGAAGTATCTGAGGCCAAATTTGAACCTAGGACCTCCCGTCTCTAGGCCTTGCTCTCCATCCACTGAGCCACCCAGCTGCCCCCTATTGATTCTAAGAAGGAAGGTAAAAAAAGAAATTTGCTCTCTCCTCCCCACTACATATCATAGAATTTAGAACTAAGAGGGGCCTTAAAGATCATCAGGTTCAAACTTTTTACTTTTCAAGAAACTGAGGCTTAGAATAGAAAATTGACTTCCTCAATGTCACTGCTCATGTCAGTTGCTAGGCTCTGAGTAGGGTTGTCCCCAATTCCCCCTATACTACCTCTTCACTCTATTGCTTGGTTCTAGTTAACAAACAATTCTGTTTAACCATGGGCAAGTTACTTACTCCCATTGAGTCTAATTCTTCATTGCTAAAACGAGGGGGCTGGATTTGATGATTTTATTTCTTTTATCAGTCGCATTACCATTCTTTTTATCATTTCCCTATTCCATTGTCTCAAACCTCAACTAGTGACATCTATAAAATCTATAAAGTAAAAAGTTATATCCTAGAAGTCACTGAGAAACCATGGGCATTGCCTGTAATTTTGACCAAAGAATGTCTTTGATGCTTTCCTTCTTCAGGATTAAGAATCTAATCTGGAAACCTCTGAGACTCTTGAGAAATGTTTCCTGAATGGAGTCACATAGAGAGCTCATAAAATAGATTGACAAATAAATTGACACTTAACATCATTTAACTTATCCTGGGAACTCAGAGCTGGAAGAGAACAAAGAGCCATTTTGTCAAAATCCTGGCCAAATACATTCCTAACAGGTGCTTAACATGGAATACCCTAGCTCACAAGGCAATTCATTTCAGGTGTTCAACAACAGATTTTTAGTTAAAATGTTTATCCTCTTTTTTTTTAATCAGAAATGTGCCTCCTATTACCTCTTCCTCCATCCCCCCACCTTCAGCTTTTTTCTGCTTCTAGAGTCATAAAGAATAAGCTTCCACGTGAAATTTAAAATTGGAGGGAACATCAGGAGTCAGTCTTCTGTTGCTCTTCCGCTGAGGTCTCTCCTCTCCTTTTGGAGCAGCAAGAGTTCTGCTGGATTCCCTGCTCTGCCCCAACTGGGTTCAGTTATAGCTTCTGACACAGCTTCACCAAAAGGTCAGGGCTATATGGAACAATTTAACGGCAGGATTAGTGTGGCAAAAGGGATAGGAACAGTACGTCTTGTCAGCCAAGCCGGCCAGAAACACCCTCAGGGCCCTTGCTCAAGCATTGAACTTCATTTTCGTTTTCCTTATTTGAAGATTAAAAATAAATCAGAGAAGGGGGCAGCTGGGTAGGAGTCAAGCCTAGAGACGGGAGGTCCTAGGTTCAAACCCGGCCTCAGCCACTTCCCAGCTGTGTGACCCTGGACAGGTCACTTGACCCCCATTGCCCACCCTTACCACTCTTCCGCCTATGAGACAATACACCGAAGTACAAGGGTTAAAAATAAATAAATAAATAAAATAAATCAGAGGACAACACTCACCCTGGCTAGGACAAGGGAAAGGGAACAGGCATTTATCAACCACCTACTATGTGACAAGCACTATCTCATTCTCATTAAAGGAATGAGACAGGAAATAGCAGGTTCCTGCTCACAAAGTGAACTGTAGTTGAACCAGTTCACAAGCACTTTAAGGAGAGAGTAAGAAACAAAGGCCAGAATCAAGAATTTCCCTTTTTCAGTTTACTTTAATTCTATTATTTACACACACAATCTACAGTGTATATAACGACGACAAGAGCCATTCCTTAAATACAATCTGGTGCTCCGACTAACAGATGTGCCTAGAAAATAAGGCTCCCAAGTGAATGAACCTCACACTGGAAGACAAAACAATGACATCATTATGTGACCCCACACACCCTTGGAAGGCTCTTTCTCAGCACCTGATGACAACATTTACTTTTCGATACACACAACAAGGCTGAGTTTGGAACATGAGACACAGACCCAAAATGGCATCCAAATGAAATATAGGAGGTGTAACTTGCTCTTTGCCCAAATGATGTCCTGATTTCTTCCATCTCTTCTTACTTTCAACATTTGTAGATGGGAAGGGATGCCTGGGAGGAGGAGACTCCTGAGAAGCCATAAGGACTCAAAAAATGGAGCCTTAAGGGTCCATAGACTTGATTTTTTTAAAAGGTTGCCAGAGAGCCAGGCTTGCTCTTGCTTGACAGAAGTGCAACATAATGGGTCACTAGCTCAGCAGATATGAGAAAAGGGACATTCAAAGAAGGAAATTTAACCAAGCTGAGTTTCCTGTTACAAAGCTAATATTTGATATTATGCTGAATCAAGATGTCCTAAGTCTCAGCCTAGAAGAGGACAAATATTGCTTGTTCCCCCATTAAAAGGATAAAGACAGAGGATATTGAGGGAGGAGGAGAACTATAGCTCATTCGGGAGAACCATATATTTCTTGTTATCTTGGACTTACTATGTATAACTGACTCTCACAACGCATAGTGAATAAGACACTGAGCTCAAACCAGACCAAGAGTATGATAAAAACTTTCCAAAATTTAAGTCTGGCAAACAAACTTCCTGAGTCAATTGTGACAATTACCTTTAGATGTTGAAGACAGAACCTGAGAAATATATCTCAGTTTTAGGAGGCAGGAAAAGTGGAAGGTCCCTTTAATAAACCTGTTTGGTCCAAACTTCTAAAAGGGAACTGGATTGCTGTCAAGGCCCATCAAATCCAGTCAACACATCTAACACAATGCTGTTTGCCTCTAAAATCCCACTAGGCAGAGTCACAGTGGGTGTAATTACATCTGTTATTTTATTCATTAACAATTAACCTGACACTGAGGAGGCAGGAACATATAACTTAAATACATCTTTACAGGAGATTTGCAGCCACTGCTTTCTACAGCTCACCTTAAAAGCTTGAGCTTTGGCAGTAAAATGTAGTGTTCATTACCTAATACTATTACTGAGGTTAGAGTTGAAGATAAAACTGCTTCTCAAGACTGGCTTTGTTTAAGTGACTAGAAGATTCAAGGGGTAGCTAGGCAGCATAGTGGAGATAGAGTACCAGGCTTAGAGTCAGGAGGCCTTGAGTTCAAATCTGGTCTTAGATACTTCCTAACAGGGTGACCCTGGGAAAGTCTATTTAATCCCAATTACATAACCCTTATTGTTCTTCTGCCTTAGAATCAATATTTAGAATCTATTCTAAGACAGAAAGTAAAGGTTAGAAAAACAAAACAAAACACTTAATGAGGTACCCCATGGGTGAAGATGACCAGGGAATTACAACTTCTGGATGTTCAACCATACTCCACTGGAAAAAGGTGGTAACATTACCGCCACCTCCCCTAACTTCATTTTGGAGGCCACCAAACAAGAGCAAGAGACCGAGAATAGCCCATGGACGAATAGAACAAACTGTCAGAATAGGAAACAAATCTTAGAACACTGACTATTAAAACTGGAAAAATATGCCAGTATACAGAACAAGGAAACAGCCTAACATAGGGGAAAGAGCAAAGGATCTGAAATCAGAAAAGTCATTTCACTGTCCTGAAGCTGTGTCCTCATTTGTAAAATGAGGGCTCCTCAGAGGGTCATATGGAAAGTGTTTTGTAAACCTTAACATGCTCTGTAAACTACCATTGTTATCATCATCATTATTAACTACTGTTGTTATTAAGCACATAAAATGTCAAGAGCCAGAAGGGCTCTTAGATAGATAGAACTGATTCAAATTTATGTTGATGAATGGTCAAGTAATATAAACTAGCAGTTTCCAGAGGGAAAAAATCCAAGTTGTCAATAACAATATGAAAAAAATGCTTTAAATCACTAATAATTAGGAAAATGCAAAATAAAAGAACTCTGAGGTTCCATCTCACACTCATGGGATTGGTCAAATTGACAAAAATGGAAAATGGCAAATTATTTGAAGAGGCTGTGGGAAAACATGTATATTAAATGCACTACTTGGTGGAGCTGTGAAATGGTCAAGCCATTCTGGAAAGTAAGTTGGAACTATGCCCAAAAAGCTATTAAACTGTGCATATTCTTTGATCCAGCAATTCTCCTATGTCTACATCCAAAAGATGAAAGAAAGAGGAAAAGGATTCATAGGTACAAAAAGTATTTGTAACAGCTCTTTTTTTGGGGGGGGTGGTGGTGGTAATGAATTGGAAACTGAGGTGGTGGTAATGAATTGGAAATGAATACCCATCAATTGAGAATGGTTGGGGAAAAACTGCTCCATATATATGTGATATAATACTATTGTGCTATAAGAAACAGTGAACAGAATGGCTTCAGTAAAACATGTGTAGACTTGTATGAACTGCTGAGGAGTGAAGTGAGCAGAGCTGGGAGAATAATTTAGAGTAAGAGCAATATTGTAAAGATCATCAGTTGTGAACAATTTAGAAGCCCTGATCAACAAAATGACCAACCAGAATTCCAAGATGAAACATGCTACCTATCTCAGAGTACTTTTTTTTTTTTTGACATTGCTAATGTGGTTAATGGTTTTGTTTAAGTTTATGTATTTTGACATGCTTGTTTTGTTTTTCTTGCTTTCTTACTTGGAAGTGAGGTTAGGTGGAGATAGCAAGAAGAAAATGCAGATCTGAAAAGAAAATTTAATTGAAAATCAAAAGAAAGTCCATATAGATCTAGTCTAATTTTTTGTTTTACAGATGAGAAAATCAAGGCCCAAAGAAGGAAAGGCCTTGACAAAATTCACAGTG
Source organism: Gracilinanus agilis (assembly GCF_016433145.1). Classification (NCBI taxonomy): domain Eukaryota; kingdom Metazoa; phylum Chordata; class Mammalia; order Didelphimorphia; family Didelphidae; genus Gracilinanus; species Gracilinanus agilis. The sequence goes on along the minus strand of NC_058131.1, from coordinate 240,684,766 downwards.
GAGGAGCCAGGAATGGAACCTATCTCTCCTAGTCAGGGTATTTTCTAAATGCACTGGCTTCTTGACACCACTCAAAATGAGGAATATTTCCTTTCAAAAACTAAAGAACATATCATGATTTTTTTCAGAACAGGAAACTTTGAGACATGGCAGTCCAATTGATACATTTTTTACCTGATAAAGGTACTCTCTATATCACTGAGTGATATTCAAGAAAATGAGATTTTAGTTCAAAGATTAATTCTGCCAAGATCATCTTGAATCTAAAAATTTTCTTAAAATTAAGTTATCTTCCTTTCTCTACAATTTTTTGAACTGCAACTTATTTTAATACTACAAACCACAATTTCTGGTTTTTCAAAAGTCAGTGCTCAAAGGCAAAAAAAAGGGGGGAAAAAGACGAAATAAAATAATTTTTAACAAAACACATGACTGGAAGTTGTAAACCTTAAGAACTTTGTTAGCTAAGGCTTTAACCAACAACCCACATACTGCTAGCAATTATATAGAATTTACTCAAAGAAATAAGCATTCTCATAGTTTCGACAAAACACTGATAGACAATTACTCACTTTCAGTGAGTGCATAAGTTATCTAACACTTTTGTCTTTAAGGCACTCCAGTTTAAAAGGTAGTCAATTAGAATCTGGCTGCAATATTTACAGTCAACTGAAGAAATGTAAATATTACAAGGATTGTTTTTCCAGGCTTTTCCAGACCCCATGGGCAAGATCCAGGCCTGAAAGACATATGCAAAGAGTATCCAAGGCAAACGTTTAAATAATATTAAGAGTCAATCAAATAAAAAGACAAATGGTGTCTAGGAGACAGCAGAGGATAAAGATAATTCTGGGGCCCTTAACTTTGCATTTAGGCACAACTAGTCATTCAGCATGTACCTTAGTCCTGGTCTCCAAAAGACCTAAAAAACAAAGAAGACCCAGGTGAAGGTCAGAAGAAGCCTAGGTCAATCTTGTTAAATAGTGTGATTCATGTTCAGAGCTATTGCTCCTACATTAAATGATCCCAGACAATTTCCTTTTAGGAGATTTATGATGTTTTGCATCTTTTCCCTTGCTGTGAATCTGTCAAGTGTCATGCATTTGCTAAAACTATCAAATGAGATAGGATTGATAATTGAGCAAAAATACCTAATTAAGAAAAATGAAAACAGTTTAATCTTCTTGTCCCTCCTGAGCTTTCCTTTACTTCTTGTAGCTATCTTGCTTCAAATTCAGATTGGTACTCTGTGGAGGAAGTCCAGGAGAAAAGGGTTTCCGGTACCAAAAGCCATATGTTCCATGCCAGCCCACCAAGCCAAACAGGGTACCAAAAACCTTCTGGGACAGGTCATGAAAATAAACAGAAGTGCAAAGGAACATCCAAACCCAGATGTATGTCAAGCAGCCCAAGGCAACAACCAAGGAGGTGAGAGCGAAGTGCATGTTATGGTTCCTGTCCATCTTGACATCTTGTAGAACAGCCATCTCCTCCACAATGGACAGAACACAGTAGGTCAGAAGGAAGGAGTGGCCAGAGATGTCAAAGCCTTGCCAGAAACCGCCACCTTTACGGCATTCCTCCTTGCTGTTAAACTCTTTTTGTATACTTTCCAGGGCAGATGATTTGTAACAGCTGCCTGTGTAGTGCTCAATGTTCCAGAAGACAGTTGTGGTCACATACCATATTACTGTCCCCACCAGAAGTGTGCACAGCCGCCTGAGGACCACACCAGCCTTCCCTGTCAGATGATAGTTGGTGAGGGCAATGAAAGGCAGGAGGAGAATGAAGGTCCAGCCCCAGGCCACTTTGACAAAATACCTGGCAAAGGGGAAAGCAGAAACAGAGGAATAAGGAGGGAAACAAAATATAGCCAGTAATTCAAGTCTCAATTCAGAACTACAGAATGTCAGGGCTGGGAAGGATTTTAGGAACCATTTAATCCAACTATCCTCTTCTATCCTTTTTTTTTTTCTTTCTTTTTTCTACAGATGGGGAAACAGACTCAGGGAGGTGGTCACTTGTCCAAGGTGATACAGACAATACAAATCCCAAGTTCCCCACTTACTAGCTATATGAACACAGCAAATCATTTTACTTATCTGAGCCTCCATTTCCCTTTGGCAAAGTAGGGATAACAATACTTCCATTATACCTATCTGACAGAGTTATTGTGAGAATGAAGTAAGAAGTAGCATGGTAAACTGTAGTAGGGAAAAAACGTCATGGACCTGGAGTCAGGAGATACGGATTCAAATAATGACTAAGACAGTAGGATTGTAGATTTAGAACTTCAAGGGAAACCTCAGGGATCATCAAATTTAATTCTCTTATGTTACATACAGATGAGAACACTAAAGTAATCTTCCCAAGACCAGGTAAGAGAGGTCAGAGGCAGTTGAACCCAGGTCTTCCAGATTTCAAGGCCAGCATTCATTCTGCATGCCACACTGTCTCACCTAATTGTCTCACCCCCCTCTAGATGTAATTTCCTCATCTGATAAAATTACTTATACCTCATCAGAAAAATATTTTGTTAAAGTCAAAAGGTTCCATCAATGTGAATTGGTTTTATAAAATAGAAAAATCACTGTACAGATTACATAGTGTTTCAGCAATGTGAGCTGCTACTATTATTTTCATCACTTTAATTTTCCATACAGCCTTCTCTAAGTAGAAAGCAGCAAAGGATCTGGTTAAACACTGTGTGACTTTATTACAACATCTTAGATATAGAAAAGGTCTGTGGAATTTGGGTTAGTCCCATAGGAATCCCATTCATCTTACTATTCACCACAAGTATAGAACAAAGTGGGAGAAGTTAAGGATCTCTCCAAAACAAGGAATTGTCTCAGTGGCAACACCCAGAAAAGGATACAGCAGATGGCCCCCCTTCCCTATCAAGGATCAAATGGACAGTGAGGATGTGTCACCATTTCTAATCAACCCCTTTTACAATCTATTCTTAGACCAGTTTCTCAGGGTAGATGTGCAATCCAAGGGCACAAAATTAACCTAGGGCAGAGACTCAAATAGCCTCAAAGGTTTTGACATTGCAAGGTCCAAGCCAATCATCACTACCAGTTCCAGGGTTGATTAATGAACACTGACTTTGCTTGGTGCAAAGAATCTGGCTGTTGGCAGCAGTCATTGTGAAGGAGAAAACTGCAGGAATCCTGAAAACCAAAGAAACAACTGGTTGCAGATCTTGGGTGCTGCCCTGCAATTTGTTCCGTTGGGAGTCTTTCCCCAAAGCCAAGGCCACGTACTAATGAGGATGAACTTTACATCGAGCTACTAAGGTTTCAGGAGAATCCAGGGGAAAGTTCACTAGGTGCAGCCGAGATAGGGAGACTTCCTAATTGAATGAGTTTCTCCTGACCCTCATCATAGAAGTATCTTAGATTCAGGGCTGGAAGGGATTGCAGAATCACAGATCCTCTTCTATAATTTATCACCAATAATCACTGGAGAACAAGTGCCTGCTCCACACCTTAGAGATCAACTAGTCCAACCCCTTCATTTTATAGATAAAGAGATTGGCCCACAGGCAGGTGAAATGAATTGCTTCAAAGGTAATTAGACAAATGGTGACTTTTAAAAAGTCACTACATTTGGGGGTGGGGGGGTGTATGTGTGATCAGAACATTCAATTTCCCTCCTTGACCCAGGAATGAATTTGGAGTTGAATGATCTGGGTTCTAATGTCAGCTCGTATGGGATGGCCCAGGGGGAGTCACTTCTCTTCCCTGGGCCTCAGTTTCCCCATCTGAAAGGTAGGACCTGAAGGAGATGATCTCTAAAGACCTTTCCAGTTCTAGGGCCAAAGAATTAAAAAGCTGCCATGGCCTCCGGGCTTGGGCAGTTGTTGCCTACAAACTCCTGCGCAACCTGGCGCGATCCCCGCAGCACGATCTGAGGTCTGAGAGTCCAGCTATCGTCTCACATCTCCCACTCGATTTATTTCACCTTGCTCTCGTATAGCGAACTGCCACGATGTCGCGATAGATACCCCCAACAACACCCTCAGAAAGGGCGCTCCGGGATGGCACGACCCATTCTCGTGCACACCTCTCAGACCCGGGCCCTCCTCTGCCTCGAACTATTGCGACTGACCCAGTCTATTGCGACCCAACCAAAGACGACGACCCCACTCACACGTTGAGAACATTGCGCTTGTTGCTGAGGTAGCTCGGGGGCAATGGAGAGTATTCCTTAACAAGGGAGCCGCACAGCATGAAGGCGAGCAGTGTCCAGGGCAGGTAGCGCCGCACGGCCGCCCGCACCAGAGTAGTCCTTATGAACCAGGCGCAACGTTCCAGATGCTCCATGCCGGCCACCGTCCCCGTCCCAACCAGGGATCTCCCCCTATAACCTCCGAGCCACCGTCCCACTGGCCCCGGCCCCGCCTCCACCCCAGCCGCGCCACAGCCGTCACCACCCCTTGCGTAAGCGTGCGCCAGCCCCGCCCTTTTGGATTCCCTACACTCACTCGTCCGTTCCGTTCTGCTCCGCCCCTGTGCTCAGAGTAGTGCCGGGGTCCCTCCAGTCGGGCTTCCTGTGCCGCCACTACGCCACCGCAGCCGCGCAAATTCCCTTGTCTTAGATTCCCCTCTCCCCTCACCCTTTTCCGGTGGAAGAGTAAAAGGGAGTTCGAATCCTGTCTCAGCTGCAGGGACTGAGCTTCTCGAGGTGCTGCGAAAAGTGCCTCCTGTTGGGTACTGAAGCTTGAGGAAGGGAATACACAGCCCTACCTGTGAATGCCTTTGGGACAGTGAGCAAAATTCCGAGTTAATGGGAGGATACAGCTTGTCTCGTATCTGCATATTTGGCCCCCAGCATCCTGACTCACCTTATCCCTTTGGTTATTATTGTCCATAGCAGCCCTGGCAGAAATCCCAGTAGTGATGTGAGGGGGCGGGACGCAATCCTAGGGTCCCAGTACTGAGGGCACTAAGGCACTGGGGGGATGCAACCCTCCTCACCTTTGTCCCCTCCACCCCAGCAGCTGAACCTCCAACCTGCAAATAAGCTCGGAACAGTGCCAGCGTTAGACTGTCCCACAAAATCTCTCTATGAAACATCTCTTCGGTCAGGGAGCTGCCCTTACCTCTGTCCTGACCTGAATAGGGATTTAGATGACTGAGCCTGAGGACTGGAAAAGAGACTATTATTCTTGACTGACAGATTCTGGATGGTTTAGACTGGTGGATGACTCCAGGCATTCCAGACAATTCAAACGTCAAAGTCTGTTGAGTAAACATATAGGACCATAGAATTTAGAGATGGAAGGAACCTATCAATTTGTTTGTTAATTAATTCAGGTGTTTTGTTTTGTTTTGTTTTTGGAGGAGATGTAGATGGGATGTGATTTAATCTGTGTAGGGAACTCAGGGTGTGGAAACTCCCTCCACCAAAGCAGATTTGCCACTCAACTCTAATGTATAATCTCAGGCAATTGCCTGGGGACACTGAGAACTCATCATTTGCCCAGTCACCTATGTTAGAGACAAGATTTGATCTTAGCCTGAACTCCTGGCTTCTCTTATTTTTTAAATTTTAAATATTTTGTTCTATTCTTTAATGACAAAAAGAACATATCCACACATTCAGCAGAACACAAAATTTACATATGAAATGGAATCTCCATTAAATATTGCTTGCTTTTTTAAAAAGTATTTAACAGAGTCAGTTAGGTAGCTCAATGAACTGAGAGCCAGGCCTGGAAACAGGAGGTCTTGGGTTCAAATATAGCCTCATACTTCCTTGTTGTGAAACCCTGAGCAAGTCACTTAACCTCCTTTTAGATGTTCAACAGTATGTTTTATAAGTTTTTGACAGTTAATTAGCATTAATTACATAATGGCAGAAGATACATAGTATGTTAGGAAACATGCTATAGTGTTTGATAACAAGATTTGGAAATTTTTGATACGAAGTCATAAATTCAGTACAAGGTTAAGATAAGAAAATATAATCCTCCAGAACTTTCTTAGGTCAAAGTAACCTTTCTGGACCATAATACATTGAGAGGCCTATAATTGGTGTAAATCTTCAAAGGATCAAACAACACCTGGACATGCCAAGGTTGATTTCATATAATTTCAGTAGGCCAGCTGAACATTCACCATTCCCAATAAACCCAGCTCCTCCAGCACTAGTTTCAGCTTCCTTAGATAACTACGTAGTCCTAAAGTTTTTATTCCTCCAACAGAAGCTCTAATATATTTAATTGCATCCAGAAAAAAACACAAATATTCAAACATTGTGAATCTATGGTCAACATCACACAAGAGTTAGCAGCTTAGTGTTAAAGTAGCATAGGGCTTGGGAAGCCAAAGGATATAGAATTACAACCAAGAATCACCTACCCAGGAAAACTGAGTATAATCCTTTAGGGAGAATGGATATTTAATGAAATAAGGACTTTCAAGCATTCCTAATGAAAAGAATGGAAATGAATGAAAACTAATTCATTTAATGAAATGAAAACTAATGAAAACTGAATGGAAAATTTGACATTAAACAGAAGATTGAAGAGAAGCATAAAATAGGTAAACATGAAAGAGAAATCATAATAATAAGTCTAAACCAGTGATGGGCAAACTATTCCCCATGGGCCAGATCCAGGCCATAGTTTGCCCATCACTGCCTTAAGCAACTACCTAATCACTACATCTGGATGTGGGGGCACAATTTGCCTATCACTGGTCTAAACTGTTTATATTCCTAAATGGGAAGATTATATATGTAATTTCTAGGAACTTTATCATTATTAGGACAGTTAAAAGAAGTTTACATAGACATAGGGCATGGGGGTAAGTCAATTATGTTGGAATGATCACCCCAAAAAAAGAAAGGGTGAGAAATAGGTAAGCACTAGGAGAAAGGAGAAGGGAAAGGTAGAATGGGAAAATGTTTCTTATGTAAAAGGCATACAAGGAAGAGTTTTTACAATGGAGGAGAAAATTGGGGGGTGGACAATGTTTGACCTTCATTCTCATTGGTATTGGTTCAAAAAGGAAATATATGTATATACTTTATATATGTATGTATACATATATAAAATACACGCACTTGGTTGTGTATAGAAATCTATTTTACTTAACAGGAAAATAGGAGGGGAAAGGGATAAGGGAAAGGTGGGGTGATAAAAAGAAGGGCAGATAAAGGGAGGCAATGGTTAGAAGCAAAGTAGACTTTGAGGAGGAATAGGATAAAAGAAACAGAAGAAAATGGGAGGGAGGAAAATATACAATTAGTAATCATAATGGTGAATGGGAATGGGTTGAGTTCACCCTTAAAACAAGTTTTAACAGAATAGGCTAGAAACAAGAATCTAACAATATATTGTTTAAAAGAGAGACTTGAAATAGAAAGACTTGCATATTTAAAATGAAAGACTAGAGGAAAATTATATAATGTACTTCAGCTGAAGTAAAGAAGGCAGGGATAACAATCATGAACTCAGACAAAGCAAAAGCAAACATAATTAAATGACATAATTAAAAGAAGTAATCATTTTGATGACAGATATCATAGAAAATGAATTAATATCAAAAAATTACAGCAAGTTTCTCTGATAAAAGCCTCATTTCTCAAATATATAAAGAATTGAGCCAAATTTATTAAAATGTGGACCATTCTCCAATTGAAAAATAGTCAAAGAATATTAATAGGCAGGTTTCAGAAGAAGAAATCAAAGCTATAGATAGTTATATGAAAAAATGCTGTAAATTACTACGGATTAACGAAAGGCAAATCAAAACAACTCTGAGGTACCACCTCACATTTATCAGAAATGGAAAACGCTGGTGGGATGAGGGGAGATAGGCACACTAATGAACTGCTAGGGGAATAGTGGATTGTTCCAACCATTCTAGAAAACAATTTGGAACTATGCCCAAAGGGGTAACTACACATACCTTTTGATGCAGCAATGCCACATACCACTATTTGGTTTATAGCCCAAAGAAATAAAAGAAAAAGGAGAAGGACCTATACGTTCAAAAATATTTATAGTACCTCTTTTTGTGGTGACAAAGAATTGAACTTGAAAGACTTTTTAAATTGGGGAATGGCTAAACAGGTGGTGTCATATGATTGTGATGGAGTACTATAGTGCTATAAGAAATGATGAGGGGAATGGATTTGGAAAAACATTGCAAGACCTATATGAACTGATACAAAGTGAAGTGAAAAGAATCCAGAAATCATTGGGCAGAGCAATGTTTTAATGATCAACTATGAAAGACTTGACTATTCTGATCAAATGTTCTGAGCCAATTCCAAAGAATTCATGATAAAAAAAAAATACTATTCACCTCCTGAGAGAGAGCCAAGAAAATCTAAGTACAAATTGAAGTATAATTTACTTTTTTTGGCTTTTTTTTTGCAATATGATTAATATTGAAATGTGTTTTGAATGAATTTCATATGAAAGGTTGGTATATTGCTTACCTTTTCAGTGGGTGGGAAAGGAAGGAGGGAGGGAGAGAATGTGGACTAAGTAAATGAATAATGCATTAAATTTTTTTGAATGTTTAATATATTCCATATGTTACTCTCAAAACTGTCTTGCTTATCTATTCTTCCTTCAGAACTCTCTGTTCTGTTCTGTCTATTCTTAAAGTACTTCAATGGCCCTCTTTTTTTAAAGCATCACTCTTGTTACCCCTTCTGCTCCAGTCCATCCTCTTAAAAACCAACCAAGAGAAAGAAGATACCCTTGTAATGAAAAAAACAAAATCAAGCTTAATGAACATATATAGTATCATGTCCAAAAATGTATGTTCTCCTGATTCTGCATACTTCATTCTTCATCATACTACTGAAGATTCTTTACCTCTTAAAATACTCAAAAATGAACCAATTTCCCTCACCCTTTGGCCTCTTATTTTTCTTATTTGACTCCCTCAATACTTTATCAAGACATTAAGATACCAGGAGTTGCCAGATATTTTCTGCAAAGATCCAGATAGTAAATATTGTAAGATTTTGGGTTCAATAGAAAATATCAAGGATTATGTAGGTATTTATGTAACAAGAGAAAAAATTATTGATGACATTCAAAACATAATAAAAACAATGTGTATAATTTGTTGAGATACTGGTCTACTAAAGAGAAGAATGGAATTCTTTTTATGGGAGGTCATATATCACATATTTGGGATTCAAATTTAGCATTTCCTATCATCAAAATTGATTGTGAGTGTTAATCTGTTAATGCTGATCTATAATGACATTTTTATTTGTTTCATCTTTGAAAATGCCTTTTACATTGATAGGCACTACCAAATTCTTAGATCAACCCAGGAGCATATGATTTTAATTGAACGGAAGGGATAATAGTATTACATTTTTTTTTCACTAGATACATTTATTCAGCTGATGTAATCAAACGCATTTTTAATTAATACGCCAAGTAAAGTAAACTGCTTTCTTTGCTTAGCTAACAAAGGAAACAGTCAGAAATTTAGTTTGGTTGTAGCCTCCTTTTCATTTTTAAATTTCTGTCAAGATGTTCTGTTGTGATGAGATTCCTTTTACAATTTTCCAGGATTTCTTTTACCATTGCTTTCCTGTAAGTTGGGAATATTGTGATGAATACTTAGTCTGGTCATTTTGACATATATTGTATTCTTTAAAAAATACACACAAAGATTCCCTAGCTATAGTTCGTAGCCTAATAAACACAATGTTTTGCCATCTGATTTGATAGCAAAATAATTCACATTCCACTGCACCTTAAAAGCTCAACATTCAAATTTGACTTTCCACTTCTTTTCTTGTATTTGACCTGATATGTATGCATTGGTATTAAAAATAGCAATAATCAAAATGTTGAGGTACAGTATTAAGTATGGCATTCAAAATTCTGTTGAGTAATAACTGTGTCCCGAGAGTTTGTAATGTATTCAAGCAGAAATATGAAGCAATAAGAGCACTGATCTCTGTCACCACTTCTCAACTTAGCCTTTGTATTATGAAAGTAGCTTTAGATAATGCGTAAACAAATGAACATGACTGTGTTCCAATTAGGAGCACAGTGGATAAGATAGGAGAGGATATAGTGGCAGAGAGGATAGAGACCTGAGCCTGAAATCAGAAAAACTCATCTTCCTGAATTCAAATCTGGCCTCAGACTCTTAAAAGTTGCACAACCATGAGCAAGTCACTTAAGTAAACCCTGTCCACCTCAGTTTCCTCATCTGTAAAATGAGCTGGAGAAGGAAATGGCAAACCTCTCCAATATCTTTGCCAAGCAAACCACAATTGTTGCAAAGAGTTGATCACAATTGAACAATAGTATTCCAAAAAAAATTATTTATCGACAGTAAAATTTTAATCTTTTATAATTTTAATGTTTTGTGAAATGTTATCCTTCTTTTGATTTTTTCTACTATTTAAAAAATGTAAAAACAATTTGGCCCATGGGCCATAGTTTGCCAACTTTTGTTTTAAGGAGATAATTGTCTCTTCTTTTCCTACTAGAATGTTAGGACTACCTTATCATAAAACCCCTTCCAATGACTCAAATAAATTTACCTTTCTAGTTTTCTCTTGATCCTTGTGTTTACATTTCAGAATTTTTATTCAGTTCTTGTCTTTTGATCAGAAATTTTGGAAGTTTTTCTTTTCTATTAAAAGTTTATTTCTATTTTGCCCATATGAGATTAAATTCAATTTTTCAGGATAAAGTGCTCTGGTTGTAAGCTTACATCTTCTGCCTTTTGGAATATTATATTCCAAGATCTCTTCTTATTTGTAGTAGAAGCTGCCAAGTCTTGTGTGATCCTGACCTATCATTTCTTGATACTTGAGTGACTTTTTTCTGAATGATTAGCATGTATTGGTTTTAAGGCAGAAGAGCAGTTAGTGCAAGGCAATTGGAGTTAATTGACTTGTCCAGAGTCACACAACTAGGAAGTGTCTGAGGTCACATTTGAACCCAAGTCCTCCCAACTCTAGACATGACATTCTATCCACTGTACTACCTAGTAATTCTTAAAAAATATATAATTGGACTGTTTCAAGTCCGGTTTTTGATGTCAGATATTTTATCTTTTCAAGACTCTGGAATAGAAATATAAATGAACTAAATATGGCATCTGACCTCAAAAAACTTACAATCTAGAAGGGAAATAAGATATATATACATATAACTATAATATGAGGTAAACTGGGATAAGGGTTTAAGAGAACTATAAGCAATGCAGTCTGAGCATCCCAAGGGAGGAGGGAAGGAGGGAAAGAGAAAAGGAGGGAGAAAAAGGAAAACCAGGAAAGGGAAATGAAGGGACAGACAGACTGACTGACAAAAACAAAGAGAGAGACAGAGACAGAAATTCAGAGAGAAATCACTTCTGACTGGAGGGGTCCTAGAAGTCTTCAAGGAGGTATAATAGTAATATTAGTCATTGACACTTGTAGCATTTTAGCATTTTACATCTGTTAGAGTCAGTTAGGTGGCCCAGGGGATAGAGCACTATGTCTTGAGTCATATAATTAGACAAGTAGACATTTTAAGTTCAAATCCAGTCTCAGGTGGTTGCTATCTATGGGAGCCTAGGTAAATCATTTAATCTCTTTCTGCCTCAGTCACCTCATTTGTAAAATGAAGATAATAATAGACCTACCTCCCAGAGTTGTGAGGATCAAATGAGATAGTATTTGTAACATACTTTGCAGACCTTAAAGCCCTATAAAAATCCTAGCTATCATTATCATTATTATACTTCATTTGATCCTTACTATAGCTGTGAAACAAATATGACAGGGAAAGAGATGAGCCCTGGATTGGGATTCAGGCACCCTCAATTCTAGTCTGGGCTCTGCCATTAGCAAACATGCTCTGTGACTTTGGGCACTGACTAGCCCCAAATAGATTAAGGATGTGGAACTAGGGGGTCTTTAAGGTCCTTTCATGCGTATTACCTGAGAGCACTGAATCTGGAGTCTGACAACCTTAGTTAAAATTCTATCTATTGACACTGCCTGGGGTGGGGAAAGAACGCCACCTCCAACAATTAAGGGACTTGCAGGTCAGTTTATCATCTTGTTCAATTTGAGATAAATGTGTGTTCCTTTCTGTCTACAGCAGATGGTGCAACAAAACCATGTTTTTGATTTAGCTGTGTCCTTCCTCTTATATCCATTAGTGAAACTTTAGTGCTTTGTAAGCTGCAAGACCAAATCATGGGATTTAGAGTTCAATTCAATTCCACAGACATTAAGGATTCACTACAAGTGAATTTCAGTCCTCGAGATACAAACACAAAAATAAAGACAATCATTGATTTCAGTATAGGATCTTTCAAAAATTATTATGAACTAGAGAATTATTAACAACATGAACATGTCGATATGCAAAGATGCCCCAAAATCAGGATTGTTTGGGAAAGTAAATTCACCAAAACCCAACTTGTTCCTTTTAGTAGACATTAAATTTTATGTTTTAGTATCCTCACATTGTCCTATTTGATTTTGTCTGAACTGGCTTATCTCTGCATATTTTGTAAATATTGCATTGACACTCTTTTCTTTCTTCTCTCTTTTTTTTTTTTGACCACACAATTTTCATTTTATCTTCCTCTCCCCACTTTCTAGTCCCCCACACACATAAAAGCCCTCTCTCCCAGTTGTCCTCAGTGACTTTTTAGGGCATTATATGTATTTTTATAATATACATATTATAGATATTTTTCATGATTACAGCCCATTACTTTTTTTTTTTTTTTTTAATTCTTACCTTCTATCTTGGAGTCAATACTGTGTTTTGGCTCCAAGGCAAAAGAGTGGTAAGGGTAGGCAATGGGGGTTAAGTGACTTGCCCAGGGTCACACAGCCAGGAAGTATCTGAAGCCAGATTTATATGTAGGACCTCCCATCTCTAGACCTGGCTCTCAATCCACTGAGCCACCCAGCTGCCCTCCATTACTTCTTCACCAAGAGGCAAAAAGACTATTCGTCATCATCATCAGTCTTCTGGAGTCATAATTGTTCATTCCAATAATCAGAGTTCCTTGGTCTTTTTTACATTAATTTTTAAAAATTATCAAGCGTTTTTTCTTCTTCCTGTCCCTGACAACCAAAATAAGAAAAACAAAACCATTGTAATAAAAACACACGGTTAAGCAAAACAAATTCACATGTAATAATAATAGCCATTCCTTAAGTAGTGGACACCCCCATTGTTTCCAGTTCTTTGGTATAACAAAAAGTGACGCTATCAATTTTTTCTACACATGAGTCCTTCCCATCTATCTTTTGTCTCTTTGGGATATATGCCTAGTAGTGGTATTTCTAAGTCAAGGGTTATGCACAAATGAAAGACTTTGGGGGATATAGTTCCAAATTGCTTTCTAGAATGATTGGACTCACAATTCTACCAGCAATACCTTAGTGTCCTTGTTCCCTCCCCCCCCCAACAACAACTGTCGTTTTCCTTACTTTCATATTTTCTCATCTAGTGAGTGTGAGGTGGTACTTCAGAGATGTTTTAATTTGATTTCCCTATCAGTGATTTTGAACAAATTTAAATATGACTCATAATCAATGGATTTCTTCCCTTGAGAATTTCCTATTCAGAACCTTTGAGCATTTCTCAATTAGGAAATGACTCTTATACACATACATATTCATATCCATGTATGTGAGAACTCTCTATATATTTTTTCTAAAATAATAAACTTTTACCTTCTTAGAATCAATACTGTGCATTGGCTCCAAGGCAGAAGAGTGGTAAGGGTTAGGCAATGGGAATTAAGTGACTTGCTCAGTCACACAGCTAGGAAGTATCTCAGGCCAGAAGGAATCTAGGACCTCCTGTCTCTGGGCCTGACTCTCAATCCACTGAGCCACCTAGCTAACCCCCCACCTCACCCCCACAAATGTCTTTAATATCAGGCTTTTATCAGAGAAATATACTACAAGGATTTTTTTTTTTTGCCAGTTAACCTTTTCCTTTCTAATTTTAACTCAGTGATTGGATTTGTGCAAAAATTTCAATTTTATATAATCAAAATCATCCATCCTGTGGTATTCTTTCTATTTTATTTGGTTAAGAATTTTTTTCCTGAAGTGGGGGTGAAGGGGAAAGTGAAAACATGAATCATGTAACCATGGAAAATTTTTCTAAAAAATAAAAATTAAAAAAAAAAAGAATATTTTTCCTGTTCATGTTTGTGAAAGATCTCCTTCCATTCTCTTCTAATTTGCTTATGTTGTGACATTTTAATTTTTAGGTCCTGTGTCCATTTGGAGTTTATTATATAGTATTTAGTGTGAAATGTTGAGTTAAGCCTAATTTCTACCAGACTGCTTTCTAATTTTCCCACCAATTTTTGTCCAATAGTAAATTCTCACCCTAGTAGTTTGTGTTCTTTATGACATTCCTGGCTATGATAATGTCCTGTTACTTCTGGATCTTATGCATCTAATTAACTCCAGCAATCAGCTTTTCTATTTTTTTAACCAGTACCATATTGGTTTGTGTGATTACTGCTTCATAGTACAGTTTGAGATTTGGTATTGGTAGGTCCCTTTTCCATTTTTTCTCATTATTTTCCTTGACTTTTTGTTGCTACAGATTTTATATAAACTTTTCTAACTGTGTGAAGTAGTCCTTGGGCATTTTGATTGGTAGAACACTGAATATGTAAATTAATTTAGGTAATACTGTTATATTGATTCTGTTGATGTGGCCCAACTATAAATAAGAAATTCCCCTCCAATTATTTGTGTTCTTTTATTTCTGAAAAGAGAATTTTGTATGTTGTTAAGCAGACTTTAGGATATACATTATACAGTAATTTTTAATGAAATATTTTTCTAGTTCTTTTTGTTGGATTTTATTAGCAATATATAGAAAGGCTGATAATTTTTGTTAGTTTATTTTATATATTATCACTTTACTGAAGTTGTCAATTGTTTCTATGAACTTTTATTTGAATCTCTAGGGTTCTGGAGGTAAACCATCATAATGTCTCTAAAAAAAATTGTGTTCCTTTTTTATATATGTGTATTTGCTTAATTTCTTTTTTTTATCTTGTTGCTAGCCTTGCTTTATGTCTGATCTTATTGGAAACTTCTTGATCTTGGTTTTAGATAGATATGGTTTACCAATTTTTAAGGAGAGGCCTATTTATTCCTATGCTTTCTTTGGTAGTTAACATACTTAAGGGTAGGATATCAATCGAGTTAATCATTTAAATCTTCCCGCCCCATTTAAAGTAATTGACAAGATACTAGTTTTGTGGCCTTTTAAAAAATATGAACATATCTTGATTGATTCAATCTGAGGTGTAAATTAACTATGCTAATTACATATTTCCTTCCATAATATACTAAAAGAAAACATTTTTCCTCTTTAGCCTTTTAGCCCCCTCTTTACAAAGAAAAAGGTGGTATAGAAAGAATACTCTGATAAACAATAGTAATCTATAATTGAAGTGGTCTGTTCCTAGTCCTCTGCCCCCCTTCACCAAATTATACCTTATTCTCTGATTCTTTTAATTTTTTTTAATTACTCTTTATAATCAGACCTTTAAAGTTGAAGTCTTTTGGTTATGACTATTCCGTCCCCAGCTCTACTGTTTCTCTTATGTCTATCACCTCTTTTACTATTCCTGCTACTGAGGTGACTATTTATACATCAAAGTGGGGTGTTTGTATGTGTGTGTGTTCAATTTTCCTTTTTCAAGTTCAGATAAAAGGGAGATCATGAGATGCCCATTCTGTTCCCCTCTTATTCTTGGGTATCCCATTTAAACTAAAAAAAAACAAAAACCATTTCCCTTCAAATTTTGACTAACTATAGCCAAATCCATCCTTTCATTTGTTTTTGTATGACCTCACAGGTAAGAATGTTTTTTACATTTTAAAATAAATGTTATTGTAGTTAAGAATGTGTAAAAACCATTAAAGCCAGCCATGTTTGGCCTCCAGACTGTAAATTGCCACTCTTATTCTAGTGAATTCCTTTTACCTTCCATTTTCTTTCCTTTCTTAAAACCTGAAAAGAACAAACCAAACCCAGTCCTTGGGTTTATTTTATTTAAGACTCTCTGATCCTTAAAGCTATTAAGCTTCTGAAGTGACATTTGTCTCTTCTTCTTATGCTAGAAGACAAGCATTTTATCATCATTTAGTCCTTCTTAAGTGTTCAAACATATTTCCTTTTTTAAGGTTTCACCTTGACGTCTGAATTTTCATTTCAAAGTGTTTGTTCAGTTCTGGTATTTTCATAAGGAATGCTATTTCCCCATTTCCCCCTTTTAGGATTATATTCAGCATTTTTAGGGTAAGCTATTCATTGTAAGCCAATATCTTTTGCTATTTTAGAATACAGTTTTCCAAGATCTTCTCTCCTTTATAGTATGTGTTATCAAGTATATGTCTGTATGGTTCCTTGAAGATTGAAATGCTTCTGATTGTTTCTATTTTTTTTTTTACTTGTATGCTCTGAGTTTTGTCTGACATGCCTAGGTATTTTCAGTTTGGGGTTTCTTTCAGGAAGTTCTTAGTGGATTCATTCTGATTTCACTATGTTCTCTAGTTCTAATAAATTGAGGCAGTTTTATTGTTTCTTGAAATATGATGTCTAGATTTCTTGCCTTGTCAGGTGAGTCTAATGATTATTAAATTATCTTTACTCAAATTGCTTTTCAGATCAGTTATTTTTTATAGTAAATATCTTACTTTTTAAAAATCTTTTGACTTTGTTCTAATTTTCTTCTTGTCTCATAGAAATGGGGCTTTGTTGTACACATTCAAATCACTTAGGATAGAAATAGCTATGTGGGAGATGGCAGGGATTTGCTTCTGAGAGAACACATCTAGAATTCTCCTTCCAGGTGGGTTAGGAACATCCTTTTTCCACTGGCTGCATCACTGGAACAGCCTGTATCTTTAAAACTACCAGACTGGAACTCTCTGTCTGTCTGTCCATCTGTCTGTCTCCTTCTCTGTCTCTCTCTGCCTCTATCTCTCTTTCCCAAAATCAATCCCTTACTTTGTGTCTTAGAATCAATACTAAGTTTCAGTTCCGAGGCAGAAAAACAGTAAGAGCTAGGCAATTGGGGATATGTGACTTGCCCAGGGTCACACAGGTAGTAAATATCTGAGACCAGATTTGGACCCACAACCTCCCATCTCTAGGCCTGGCTGTCTATCCACTGAGTCCTGTCTTTTTCTCTTTTTTAGCAGCACCTAGAGGGTGGTTTGTTCACTCAAAGTTTAGGCACCATGAACTGAACTAGATTTAAGGAAAGGATTACTTTCCCCCTCTCCTTTTTTTTAGATTCCCTTGGCCCCAAGAATCAGACTTGGTATTTTAGTCTTTTTCATTTGTCCTTTTCTGTTTTATATGTAGGCAATGGGGTCCCCAGATCCAGGATTTTGAGTCACTGCACCTTAGAGCCAGGATCCAAGATTGAATGTTGCCACTAGCCCAACAAGGAAGCCTTAAAAAGCCAGGGGACTGGAATGCAAAGCCAGGGAGATTTTGAACTTGGAATTCATGGGACTTATGCTATATAGGAAATGAGTTAAACTGTGAACCTAATCTCTCTCCCCTCCCCAGAGTTTGAGGTGGTAAAAGAAGAGGATTGTATACTTTCTCTCACCAGCATATTGGGAAGAAATGTGTCTATGTTTATTCTTGTTTTGCTTTTGAAGTAAACACTTCTTTCTAAAAGTTAACCTAACTATTAAATGATTAAAAGAAGGGAGCAGGGGGCCCATAAAATTGAGGGAACACCATTAGTGAAGGCTTTGTAACAGTAATTAAATTGTTTGTTCCAGTTTTTTTTAGGACATCGCTAATGGAGTATAGTTTTCCACTTTTTGTTCTAAGCTATTTATTCTCTTCTCATTTTTTTTTCCTTTCAAGAACTCTAATTTCATTCTTGTTGACTTGGGGTGGGGGGAAGGGAAAAGGGGAAAGAAAGAAAATGAATCATGTAAACATGAAAAAATATTTTTTTGGTTGGTTCCGGGTTAAGATGGCAGCAGAGTAAGAAACAGCTCTTAACCTCTCCTGACCGAAAAACACAAGACTCCTCAAGGGGACATAAAAACAAGTCCAGACGAACGGAGGAACCCCACAACAGGGCACAGCGTGGAAGGTACATGGAATCGAGGCATTTCCATGCTAAAAAGGGGTGAAACAGCTCTCACTAAATCGCGGGCTGAGCAACCACCCCACCTCCACCCCCTCCACACACAACAACTATAGCGCCGAAGCCAGCTAAAAAGAAATAGAGCAAGTTTGGGGTACCCATCGAGTCATTGGCAGCTCCGGGGCCTGTTCCTGAGAGCAGCAAGATTTAGGACCCCAAAAAGCTAACGAACGCACACAAAATTTGAGCGTGGGAGCAGGGCGCCGAGAGCGGACACAGGACGCAGAATGCAGGCTCAGAGCTCAGGCACTGGCGGAGGCGTGGGTGGAGGCAGACACAGCCACAAGCTAAAGCTCTGAAACCCTGAGTGGGGAACCAGTGCAGACAGGTATACGACTGTGGAAGCAGCGCCCTGAGACTTGTAAAGAAATCTCATGCAGACGATCAAGCAAGGGGGTCCACCAGGGGGCTTGACCGCGGACAGACCCTGAGCGTGAGGATAAACCTGAGAAGCTGCTGGGATAACGATGGCTACCCAGTCTCAGGAAGTTCAGAAGAGAAAGATTAACAAGAAGAAAAAGAAGGCTTTAACACTCGACAGCTTTTACACAGAGAAAATCCAGACAACCGAGCAAACAGACAAGGAGAACAAACAAGCATCCGGACCCTCCTCAAATAAGGAAAACTCCTCACAAGCTATGGAAGAGTTCAAAACTGAGATTTTGAGGAAAATGGAAGAGATCTGGCAAGAAAATAACTGTTTAAAAGGTAGAATCTTGCAATTGGAAAGTGAGGCTCAGAAACCAAATGAACTGATAAGCAAATTGAACACCAGAAATGACCAGATTGAAAAGGAATACCAGAAGATTATGGCCGAAAACCAGAAGATTATGGCCTGAAATCAAAAGATCATAGCTGAAAACCGAAAGATTATAGCCGAAAATCAATCCCTAAAGGCTAGAATTGAGCAAGTAGAAGCTAATGATCTCTCAAGACAACAAGAACAAATAAAACGAAGTCAAAAGACTGAAAAAATAGAAGGAAACATGAAATATCTCAATGAGAGAGTGACAGACCAAGAAAACCGGTCTAGAAGAGACAATTTGAGAATAATTGGTCTTCCAGAAAAACCAGAAATTAATAGAAACCTAGACTCTATACTAACAGAAATAATTCAGCAAAATTGCCCTGAAGTCCTACAACAAGAGGGCAATATAGACATTGAAAGGATTCATAGAACACCTGCGACATTCGATCAAGAAAAGAAAACACCCAGAAATATAATTGCCAAATTCAAGAGTTTCCAAGCAAAAGAAAAAATCTTACAAGAAGCCAGAAAGAAACAATTCAAATATCAAGGAGCA
>NC_058131.1:240616040-240660280 GCF_016433145.1 Gracilinanus agilis | reverse complement strand
TAAAGAAATCAAAAGTATCAATAAGCACATGAGAAAGTGTTCTAAATCTCTAATAATTAGAGAAATGCAAATCAAAACAACTCTGAGGTATCACCTCACACCTAGCAGATTGGCTCAAATGAAAGAAGGGGAGAGTAATGAATGTTGGAGAGGATGTGGCAAAATTGGGACATTAATGCATTGCTGGTGGAGCTGTGAACTGATCCAGCCATTCTGGCTGGCAATTTGGAATCATGCTCAAGGGGCTATATAAGAATGCCTGCCCTTTGATCCAGCCATACCATTGTTGGGTTGTACCCCAAAGAGATCATAGATAAACAGACTTGTATGAAAATATTCATAGCTGCGCTTTTTGTGGTGGCAACAAATTGGAAAAGGAGGGTATGTCCTTCAATTGGGGAATGGCTGAACAAACTGTGGTATATGCGGGTGATGGAATACTATTGCGCTAAAAGGAATAATAAACTGGAGGAGTTCCAGGCGAACTGGAGAGACCTCCGGGAACAGATGCAGAGCGAAAGGAGCAGAGCCAGAAGAACATTGTACACAGAGACTGATATACTGTGGTAAAACTGAATGTAATGGACCTCTGTACCAGCAGCAATACAATGACCCAGGACAATTCTGAGGGATTTATGGTAAAGATGCTACCCACATTCAGAGGAAGGACTGCAGGAGAGGAAACATATAAGAAAAACAACTGCTTGAACGCATGGGTCGGGGTGGACATGATTGGGGATGTGGACTCGAAACTACCACACCAATGCAACTACCAACAATTTGGAAATAGGTCTTGATCAAGGACACATGACAAAACCAGTGGAAATGTACATTGGCCATGGGTGGGGGGAGTACAGGGGGCGAAGGGGAAAGAAGGAGCATGAATCATGTAACCATGTTAAAAATGAATATTAATAAATGTTTGGAAAAAATATATATATATTTTTAAACCCTTGTACTTCGGTGTATTGTCTCATAGGTAGAAGATTGGTAAGGGTGGGCAATGGGGGTCAAGTGACTTGCCCAGGGTCACACAGCTGGGAAGTGGCTGAGGCCGGGTTTGAACCTAGGACCTCCTGTCTCTAGGCCTGACTCTGACTCCACTGAGCTACCCAGCTGCTCCTGAAAAAATATTTTTAAATAAAAATTTTTTAAATAAAAATAAAAATAAGAGCTCTCATTTCATTTGTCATTTTTATCTCTTACTTCCTTCTATCTACCCCTGTAGTTGTGAGGTTATTTTTTTCTGGGTTTATCGCTTTGCTTTCTCTTAATCCATAGTATTTCTTAATTATGTTTTCTGTTATCTTCTTTTTCTGTTCAAATTTCTAGCCTCAATTCCTGGTTTGGGATTTTGTGCTTAGGCCAGACAATCACTTCTGGAACTCTTGGATTGATTGGGTAGGTCTTTTTTCACCTTATCTGGCTTTTGCTCCCAATATGGATGTTATGGCTAGTTTCAGGATCTACCCTCTTCCTCAATCTTTGCTCAGTCACCTGGTGGCTTACTGGAGGTATAAGCCTGAAGTTGTTTCTTTCTCCTCTTTGTACAATCCACAGTTTGGAATTATTTTTTTTATCAGTTGTGGCCTGAGCATGCCCACCTAGGGTGATGCTGACTAGTGATCAGAGTGGCCTCAGATTTCCTTCTCAGCCATCTCTACCTGGGTGCTAAGGTGACATCTCCTCTAGTCCTGTGAGGAGCAAACAGCCAGGCTCTCTCTGTGTGTAGTCTCTTCCTATCCCCACTTTGTATTCTGACAGGCCAGGGCCAGGGTCTGACTTCAACCTCACAATTACTGAGATGCAGTTGGCCTGCAATGTTCCTGTTGAGGGCATCAGCGGGCTTCAGGCTTATTTGTGGGCATTTGTAACAGTTCTTTTTCCTGCCTTTGCTAGCTGTAGCCCAGTTATTAAAGTTGCCTTGAGCCCTCTCCTTGCTGTCACTATTTCCATGCTTATATATATTCCTAGTGTCTTCTCTAGATTGACCTCTTTGCCAGTCTCAACCTGCTTTGGCCATCTTTCCATGCCATTCTGGACTGGATGGAAAAGCTTGCCTCTATTTCTTTTTAGATTTTTAAATGATTAGTCTCGTTGAGATTGTTTTCAGCTATTTGTTAGAGTTTTATGGGAGAGCTGGGCTTCTCTATGGCCTTTCATGATGCCATCTAAACTGGAAAGTCTGAAATGAAAATCCTATCTTGAGAATGGGAAAGACTTCAAAAGATGGAGAGGAGAGGCTATTCCAGACATGGAGAATAACTTCACCAAAGATATGGAGATAGAGGATAGGGAAATGGAGAGTAGTTCATTTGACTGAAAAAGTTGTCTTTCATCCCTTGTTTAAAAAAAAAAAAAAACTCATCTTCTCTCAGAATCAATACTATGTATTGGTTCCAAGGCAGAAGAATGGTAAGGACTAGGCAATAGGCGTTAAGTGCTTGCCCAGGGTCAGACAGCCAGGAAATGTCTGTCATCTTTAGGCCTGCCTCTCAGTCTACCGAGCCACCCAAATGCCCCCTCATTGCTCATTTTTGAAAAGGACCAATGACATCACATGCACGTGAGTTGTGCAAAGTCATCAGTCTCCCTTTTTCTTCCAAAATCATCAAATTCAAATGGCGGGACAAAAGTCAAGACAACTACCGATGGCCCAGGATGCAGTGGAGGACCCTGGCTTCTTTGATGTCTGACCAAGTTCTAAGCACTCTACACTGTCTGCTTCATAGTCCTTGGAATTAATTATTCTCATCTATCCATTCTGCCGGGGGAAATCTAATCTTCACATGCTTGGGGTAGACATCACCCTAACTCAATAATGTTTGAAACCTATCAACCTAGTTTACTCCATCTTTCAGGATGGTTTTCCTGAGTTGTGGCTGCTGGACATGCTACAGCTTCTTGAAGCCACAGGTGAGAGTTGGGTGAAAGGTGAACACCAAAGGTGGATGCACAGCTCAGAAAAGGGCTCAGCAAGCTGTTGCACCACAGGTACAAGATCTTCCTGAACGCAAAAGTACATGATTTTGAGATGACTAGAAAGGTAGATTGGAACCAGAGTGTGTAGGGCCTGTAATTAAAAAAAAAATCAGGAGTTCATACTTTACTTGGTAGGCAATAAAGAATCACTGAACATTTTCAAGGAATGACATGATTAGAGTGGCATTAGGGAGATCCCCCAGGAAGTAGAATGAAGGACAAGGAAAAATAGGAGAGGCAGGAAGATCAGGTAAAATGGATATTACAAGATATTACAATAATCGAAGTGATAAGAGATAAATAACTGAACCAGAGTGCTTGCAAGTTGGGAAAAGACGTGAGAAAAATTATAGAAATGAATGCTTACAACTAGAGCTTCTGTAGGTTTAAAAAAATGACTTGAGCAATGAGCAATATCACCACAGAACTTCAATGAGGGGGGAAAGCATTGTGGAGAGGACGTCCACTTTCCTCATCACCTCTAGCAAGAACTGCTTACCAGTTGCCACTAGTAGTCAGATAGCAGCTCCTAGACTATTAGTCCTACTTGTAGCCCAATTCTCATAGCCATCATCTGGGGATGCAACTACTGGGAAGAAAAGATCAATCATTCCCACCAACTGCCAGCCAAATGCCACACACAGCAGGCAAACCAGCCTCACTGAAGCATCAAGGCATTTTTTTAAACCTTCACCTTCTGTCATAGAATTAATACTAAAAATAGCTAAATGGAGAAAAGAAAATTCTCACCACCAAGGTCCTTGGTACTATCAAATGGTTCAGCATCAGAAACTACTGCAACATTATCACATTAGTGGAAACAGTACTAAAGAATAGAGGTTAACAACTGTTTTGCAGCTATACCCTGAGGATCATCTGTACCTGAAACTTTCCATTTGGTAAGAATTAACCATTAGAATCAACCCCATTAGAATATGAGCTCCTTGAGAACATGGATTTTTTTGCTTTTCTATTTTATTCCCATTACTTAGCACAGTGTTTTGTACATAATGAATGTTTCTTTTTATCCATTCATTCAATTCCTTCTCCAACACCAAAAAGCAAGGCTATTGGGGCATCTGGGTGGCTCAGTGGATTGAGAACCAGGTCTAGAGATGGGAGGTCCTAGGTTCAAATCTGGCCTCAGACACTTCCTAGTTGTGTGATCCTAGTGTAATGCAGGATTTATGCAAGATTTCTTGCATGTGCAATATTACCCTAGGCAATCCTGTCAGTTAGCAGAATGGAACTCTGCCCTGGCAGATGCCAGTCCCAGGAGCTGACAGTTGAACTGGGACTATATAAACCCCTGCAAACCCAACTTTGGGGTTCTGATTTCCTTGACCTCACCCAGGCACCCAGCTACCCCTGATTTCCTGTTGGGAACCCGGGAGGGATTGAAGGGAGGTGGGTGTGGAACGTGGGCAGGATTTTAGAGTAGCCTAGCTTAGACACCCTAAATC
The DNA here is from genome assembly GCF_016433145.1 of Gracilinanus agilis. NCBI lineage: Eukaryota > Metazoa > Chordata > Mammalia > Didelphimorphia > Didelphidae > Gracilinanus > Gracilinanus agilis. The sequence continues at coordinate 240,655,835 of NC_058131.1, read as the reverse complement.
AACTTAACAACTATATCTGTTTAGCTGGTGGATCAAACAACATCAGTGCAGTGTCAAATTATCTCCGACTGAGGGCTGGTTCCCTCAGCCTGACCTTACCTTCTAGGTCCATTGCCAAGACTTGCCAGTCGCCCCTAGCAACAGCTTCTCAAGACCCTAAACCCTCTTACCTCGGTTCCCTTTCCTGTTAAAATTAATCCCTTAGCCTGAATCTGAGAGTTCCTGTAGTTATTATATCATCTCCTAGGCTAAGGGGACTGAGAAGAGGAAAAAATATCAATTAGTTGAGTTTAAAGAAATTAGTGGACTAAGCCTCCATTGTATCAAGGAAGTTTGAGCTCCACTTCCTGTTGAGTTCTGCTTTCACCCAACAGGAAGGCAGTTACTCCAGCAGGGAGGGGCCGCTCACTCATCACCTTAAAGGAGCCTATAGCTAGCAGTGAAGATTGACTGGGCACCACGGTCCAGGCTACACATCCCTGACAGCTCCAAATCTCCTGCTGCTGTAGTTACAGGCTCCCAGGCCCCAGGTGACTCACCTTTACCACCAACTACATATTATTAGCTACATTATTCCCTTATTACACAAGTCACTTAACCCCCATTGCTTAGCTCTTACTGCTCTTTTGGCTTAGACTCAATACTGAGTATTGAGTCTAAGACAGAAGGTAAAGGTTTAAAAAAAACAATGGTTTAGATCAGTGATGGGCAAACTGTGGTCCACAGGCCAGATGTGGGCCCTCTGAAATGTTCTATCCAGGTGTGGACATTATTCCTAATCTGACGAATACAATGAGTAGGATACAATACAATGAAACTTCGAAAGAGTTGCCTTAGAAACAGACTGACAGATGAGCATTTCCTTTCCTTTGGCCCCTCTTTCAAAAGTTTGCCCATCACTGGTTTTTAGATAAACTGGAGAATATGTTGAACAGCTAGGTGGTACAATAGATAGGATGCTGGGCCTGGAGTCAGGAAAATGCATCTTCCTAAGTTCAAATCCAGCCTCCGACATTTATTAGCTATATGATTCTAGACAAGTCACTTGACCCTGTTTGTCTCAGTTCCTCAACTATAAAATGAGCTGGAGAAAGAAATAACCAACCATTCCAGGATCTCTGTCAAGAAAACCCACAAAAGTGTCATGAAGTGTTGGACACAACTGAAAATGACCAAACAAAAGAGAACAACTAGCATGGTAAAGGGATGGGAAAACATGTCAAAAGATCATTTGAGAGAAATAAAGATATCTAAGCCTAAAAAGGAGTCTTAGAACCTGATTGTTATCTTCAAATCTTTGAAGTCTCATCATATGGAAAAGGGATAAGCCTTCTTTGCTTGATGAAAAAGAGCAGAACTTGGGGTCATGAAGCAACAGAGAGGCAAATTATTTGTTTTATATGAGGAAAATCTTCCTAACATTTAGAAATGTCCAAAAATGTCATGGGTCTTTTTAAGAAATAGGAAGTTTTTCATCAGTGGAGGTCTTCAAGTATTTTCTGGATGACTGTCAGGGATTTATGTTCTGTTATATTAGTTCAGATGGCCTCTGAAAATCCTTCCAACTCTGATCCACTATGATTCTATTACCTGGGGCAGCTTGGCAGCTCTGCGGATAGAGAGCCAGACCTGAGTTCACATCTGACCTCAGAGATTTTCTAGAGCCTAGTATCTAGTGACCCTGAGCAAGTCACTTAACCCTCATTGCCTAGCCCTTATCATTCTTCTATCCTGGAACCCATACACAGTATTAATTCAAAGATGGAAGATGAGGGTTTTTTAAAAAAAGATTCTGTTATCAGGTTGTCAATTTGGGGCTTTCTGCTTACTAGTCTTATGATCCTGGGGAAGTCCCTAAAAAATATGAACCTCAACTGGCTCATTGTAAAATGGGAATACTACTACTTTTTTACTACTTAACTCACTGGACTGTTATTGTGAGAAAAGCAAGCACTTTAGAAATGTATGTTATTATTATCAGACCCTCTCCCTCTACTACCACCCCCCCAGTCAATTCCTAATCTGCTGTTCTCTTAAAATCCAGATAACCAACCATTGTGTGTAAGGTTAGAATAAACAGGTTCTGAGGGAGGGTCTGGCAAGCCTACCAATGCTTAAATGCAAAGACTTTGGAGAGATTTGTTTGATCTTCTCAGAAATCTTTTTTCCCCCTTCTTTCTAGATTTCCAGCTGTCCTAGATGACCTTTTTTTCATTAACTGGTGTTCTGTTTTGACTACTGTGACCCACCTGATAATTAGATGTACTAGTGATCTATAAATTCCTACAAATATAACTGAGGTGATTTAAGAAATTAAGCCATTATTATTATATTGTAAAACTTACTGTCTACTGAAACCCCAAGAGTAGCTCCCATTTTGGAAGACTTTTTTCCTGAGAAGAAAACACATTTGTATTAAGTATGGCTTATTATAATCCCTTTTGGTTTACATGTTAATAGTTTTCTTTGAAACAATATCACTTGTAGCCTCATAGATTTGCTTGTCCAAGATTTGAAAAATGATATAGTATCCAGTAAACCAATGATCCCAGTTACCGAGGTAGGCACATATTATCTGATTTTTAAAAAAACAGCTGGAAAAACTGGAAAGAATTTAACAGAAAGAACTCACACCATACACTACCTTGGAACCAATACACAGAGTTTAAAAAAAAATGATTCTGTTACTGGGTTTTCAATTCTCCAAATGGACACAGGACCTAGATAATAAACAAAATAGAGGAGTTAGAAAATACTTTTTGCAACTATGGATAGATACTAAGTTCATGATGAGATATGGGATAGAAAGCATTACAGGAAAAAAGGGTAACATTTCATAAAATTGAAAAAATTTTGCACAAAGAAGATCAAAATAGCTAAAAATAAAACAGAAACTAGGGGGAAACCTTTGCAGAAAGCTTTTCTAATAAGGGTCTAATATTCAAGATAAATAATGAACTGATACAAGCGTGCCTAGTACACAAAAACTGTACAAATATGAAAAATGGTCAAAAAATATAAGCAGAAAGATCTCAAAGAAACCCAAGAAATTAACAGCCATATAAAAATGTTCAAAATCACTAATAGAACAAGTAAATTCAAACCACTCTAAAATGCTATTTTATGCCTATAAGACTGGCTAAGATGACTCCAAAAAAGGGAATGACAATATTTGAAGGAACTGCAGGAGGGAGAATAAGTGGACCAATGTACTATGACTGGAGCTACAAATTGGTCTGGCCATTCTGGAAAGCAATTTGGAACAATGCCCAAAATGCCATTAAGTTATGCATACTCTTTGACCCAGGGATGCTACTACTAGCCCTATAACTCAAAGAGATTGAAGATAGAGGGAAAAGATGTACATGTACAAAAAGTTGTTATTGAAGCATTTTGTTGTGGTGGTTGTTGTAACGAAAGACTCTCAACAAAGGATGTATCCATCAATTGGGCAATCATTAAATATGATGATATTAATAGATATTATTACACCATAAGAAAAGAAAAAGGTGACAGTTCCACAGACTACCTGGGAAGATTCATATGAACTGATGCAGAGTGGGAAGTAAGGAGAACCAGAAGAACAATTCATTCAGTAACAACATCACAAAGAAAAACAACTTTGAGACTTAATGAGGAAGTATCCCGCTCATCCTCTGAAAGGGAGGTCATACACTCTTCTAGATGAAGAATGAGCTTTACATTTTTAGACAGGGCAAATATGTGGATTTTTGTTTTTGTTGGACTATGCATGCTTTTTACCATGATTATATTTTTCTTTTTGTGTGGAAGGCAGGGGGATTTGGAGGGAAGGGGAAACCAGCAATAGTAGTTATCTAAAATATAGATAGTTTTAAAAAAGAAGAAAAGAAAGAAAAATGGGTCAGTGAAGCATTTTTTTTTAAACCCTTAACTTCTGTGTATTGATTTATAGGTGGAAGAGTGGTAAGGGTAGGCAATGGGGGTCAAGTGACTTGCCCAGGGTCACACAGCTGGGAAGTGTCTGAGGCCGGATTTGAACCTAGGACCTCCTGTCTCTAGGCCTGGCTCTCAATCCACTGAGCTACCCAGCTGCCCCCTGAAGCATTTTTTAAAAAAAATCCTCAAAGAAAAATGGGTCAGTGAAGCATTTAAAAAAAAAAAATCCTCAAAGGAGTTCAGAAGGAAACAGACAAGCAGCACATATTAAATGAATTATATACTTTAAAAAAAAACATGCTATATGTAATACTCATTTCTTCACATATAATTTTCTTTTTTCTATTCTACTTTGTATATGGAAATGTTCTTATTTCCTTTTTCTTTTGGTATTCATTAAATTTAGAATTAAAAAATTTTAAACATACCTCCTCCCCAACTCTAAGAAAATTGTAGGTTTTATCAAGATGGTTCTCAGGACCTTTATTAGTGTCCAATCTGAGCAGACTGCCCATCTCAAAATAAATGTCACCTCCCAAAGTTCCTTATTGTTTGTCATTCATAAGGACCTGTCCATCAGAGGCTTCTCCCAGACAACAAGGGCCTACATCTGAGGCTTCTAAGTGTCTTGACTATGTGTCAAAACCAAATTTCCTAGAAGATCAATTTTACATGCCAAAAAAACCTAGACATGAGCTAGGCCTGGGTGTGCTACCCAATTAGCACTCAGAAAAGACTGCACAGTGTCTCAGTCATGTATGCCTTCACCAATTCTCATCCTATTAGATTGTAATCTACTAGATAGTAAGCTCAGGGCATCTAGGTAGCACAGTGAATAGAGCACCAGGCCGGGAGTCAGGAGGACTTGGGTTCAAATCTGGATTCAGACACATGACCCTGAGCAAGTCACTTAATCTCAGTTGCTTAGTCCTTACCAATCTTCTGTCTTCCAATTGATACTAAGAGAGAAGTAAGAGGTTTTTTTTTTTTTTTCCATTGTAAACTCCCTGAGGATTAGAACTTTTGCTTCTTTTTATATTCCCAGCCTGGCACAGGTGCTTAATAAATGTTTATTGAACTGAAAAATTAAATCTCCAAGAATAGTTGTGAACAGGGACGGTGGAGGGGTTATCTTTTTTAATTCTTTACCTTCTGACTTAGAATCAATACTGCAGGTTGGTTCCAAAGCAAAAGAGTGGCAAGGGCTAGGCAATAAATTGCTCAGGGTACACACCTAAGTGTCTGAGGCCAGATTTGAACCTCCAACCTCCCATCTCTAGGCCTGGCTCTCAATCCACTGAGCTACCCAACTGCCCCTCATGGAGGGGTTATTAACAAGAAACTATGTCCTGGGCCTCATAGTTATTTAGCTTGGGACTTTCCTCATTAAGAGAGATCTATTATTCGGTGTACTGTGCCTGCCTGATGGATAGAGTTGGGGAGTAAAGAGATTCTGGTCTTCTGACTTCCAACTTCAAGAGAAACACACTTCGATGTGATGTCAGAAGTGTAACTTTTTGTCTACATAAGCAGGAGCAGGAGTGATCCCGTCTCAGATTATACCACTGTTGAAAACTTGACTTTCAATCCTGACGAAGACTCCAGGCGCTTTTATGAGCGCAGAGAGGGTGGGTGGAGAGCCAGATCCTCTACCAGAGGGATCCCTCGTCCAAAGACATCTGCGCCGAGGACTTTGGTGGCTTTCACGAAGCTCCTTGTAGTCACTCCTCCAGCCAGATGCAGGTCCAGCCAACTCTAACTCATGTGTTACAGCCTTCAATAAGCCCCAAAGGAATATATATGAGCCGTGTGTTGGGTTTTGCTTCTGGCCCGTTCTGTAGCACATCCCACACAGCCATACATTTAGAGACTATTAGCTGCTAAAAGCTGAACAGTGTTTGAAAGATGCTGATCTCCCTTTTCAACTGCAGATGTCACTTATCTTCTCCACGTGTGAAGTTGCAAGATGTCTAAATTTCATATTGATGAAATATGGTGTAGCAGGTAGAGCGCTGGTCCTAGTGTCAAGATGACCCTGGATCCAACTCCTACTTCTAATACTTACCTACCTAGTGACCCCAGAGCAGGTCACCCAAGCCTCTCTGTGGCTCAGTTTTCTCCTCTATAGAATCAACATAACAAAAGCAATGCAAGGATCTAGGAAAACAGCGAGGGACTCAAGACAAAAAAAAAAAAAAAAAAAAAAAAAAAAAAAACTATCTAAGGGGGAAGTTGGGTAGCTCAGTGGATTGAGAGCCAGGACCAGAGGTGGGGAGGTCCTGGGTTCTGATTTGACCTCAGATACTTCCTAGCTGTGTGACCCTGGGCAAGTCACTTAACCCCCATTGCCTAGCCCTTACCACTCTTCTGCCTTAGAACCAATACACAGTATTGATTCTAAGAAGGAAGGTAAGGGTTTAAAACAAACAGACAAAAACTAGAGAAGTGCTAGCCATTATTACTGGTATTCCCAATAATATGGCCATGGGCAGCCCACCTAACCAAGCTGAGGCTCAATTTCCTCATATATGATTGTAATAGCTATCTACCTTATTGGGTTACTACCAAGAAATACTGAGATACTATGTGTTAAGCAATTAGCTTTAAAGCAGTAATTCCTTACATGTATAGAGGACTTAGGAAAGATCATTTGAAGCATTATTCCATCATGTCTCTTCATGAAGTGAAGGTAACACTGGATTCTCAGAGGCTTCACTAGTAGAGTATAAGCTAGGACGGGTGCCATGAAGCTGGAGAGACATTAGGTAAGGACTGTGTATCTGTTAGGATCCATAAAGGTATGGATGGGCTTAGCATCCGAAGGCTGGCCATCTGATAACGAAAGCCAAAAAAGAACAGGATTCATGCAGGAGGGGGAACAATAGTAATTGCAATAATATTGGGAGGGAAGGAGATCCCCAAGACTCCTGGTCTCTCTAGCACCCAAAGGACCCTGATACAAGCTGAGGTTTGGGACTAGAGAGGAAGGAATGGGAGCAATGTGTTGATGTATTTGAGACATGAAGCCCAAAGAGATGAAGGGACTTGTTTACTTCAAGGAAGGAATTGGGGAACCCTGACAAGGAGGAGAGGAGCCAAGGGAATATACCTGGGGTTATACTATTCATTAAAATTAGATGACCTTTTCTCTACAGGATGGTATTCTAAGAGGCTGAAGAGATGCAACATTTAGATAAAACATAGGTCTTGAACTCACGGAAGTTATAGCTTATGTATATATATAAGGAGAAGAGATAAAAAATTCAGATAGCTTACAGGAAGTACATTAGTGAAGTGTCCAAAAAAAATGCTATAGGATGCCCAAGGGAAAGATCAATAATAAACAGGTAGATAAGACTATCATAAGACTTAGAATGAGAAGGGACCTTAGAGACCATCTAGTTCAAATGTTCTCAAAGTGTGGTCCTGAGGCCCTTTTAGGGAGTCCTCAAGGTTAAAATGATTTTCATAATTATACTAGGACATTATTTTATTATTAAAACACTCTTCCCTTTTCCAAGAACATATCTGTGAGGCTGAATTTCTTCATATTCTTCAACCAAAACAACATATTGCAGCAGATTGAATATAGAAGAAACCAGCTGTCTTCTATTAAGCCAGACACTGAAGAGATTTGCAAAAATGTATAAAACATTGCCACTCTTTTGATTAATCTTTTTTTGTTTTGGAAAATAGTTAAAAAACAATAGTTTTATTGTTCACAAAAATATGATATTTATGTTAACATGAGTTTATTATTGGTATTTTTAATGGATTAATAAATATGTTTAAAAGTTATGTCTTAATTTCTAACAGTAAATACTGGCATGTACATAGCCTACATAAACAAAAGATTTTTTTTTTTTGGTCTTTGATAATTTTTAAGAGTGTAAAAGGATACTGAGACTAAAAAATTTAAGAACTCCTAATGTAGTACAGAGAAAGTAGGTGGCTAGATAGAGTGCCAAATTGGGAGTCAAGAAGACTTGAGTTTAAATCAGCTTTAAACACTTGCTAGCTGTGTTACCTGGGGCAAGGTGCTTAGCCCTGTTTATCTCAGTTTCCCCATCTTTAAAATAATCTGGAGAAGGAAACAGGAAACCATTCTAGTATCTTTGCCGGAAAAACTCCAAATGAGATCACAAAGAGTCAGACATGACTAAAAATGATTCAACAGTCATTAAATGACTGAAAAATCTAGTACAATCCTCTTATTTTACAGAGTAGAAAACTTAAGCCCAAGGGTAAGTGATTTACCCAAGGTCACCCAGGTAACAGGTAGACAAATTGAGATTTGAATTCAAATTCTCTAATTCTAAGCCCAATTCTTGGCTTCCTGGAAGGAGTAGAATTTGAGTTGACTAGAATATGAATTCAACAGCTAAAAGGTAGTAGGGAAGGAGAAAGGACACTCCAGGGGCAGGGAAGAGCTGGGGCAAAGCCTGGAGATCAGATTGACTTTAGCTTAGAACTCAGAGGGGAAATAATATGAAATAAGACTAAAAAAGACTAGATAAGCAGATTGTGGAGATCCTTGTATTTCAGTCAAAGGGAGTTTGAGGTTTCCTCCATAGGAAGTAGAGTCAATGATGATTTCTAAACACAAAAGTGAAATGACCATTCCACCCTGCCCACCGAGTCCCCACCTTCTACTCCTAAGACTGAAGAGTGTAATCTCGCATGTGAAACTTCGTGAATGATTTGTCCCAAGAAATAATGAGCTCCCTGTCACTGGAGGTTGAATGGCCACTTGCAGGAAATGTTTCAGAAATTATTTCTATTTTAGATAGGAGTTTTAAACTAGATGATCTCTGAGTTGTCTTTCTCAGCACTGAGATTCTATGCTTCTGCCAACCTCTAGGGAGCTGATAAGAATGGTAAAGTAAGCAATATGATGGCTGGGCTACTCAAAGAATAGGGGGACCAGGGAATTGGGGTGACCAGGTGTGGGCAAACATTCAGGTCTGACTAAGCCTCGTGGCATAAACACTCCTCTCTGGGTGAGTATTCTCTACCCACTCTGAACACTTAAAGGAAATAAACTCCATATTACTAAGTATTTTTCCTTGTAATTCATAAGGGGCCAGAGGAGTAATAATGTCCTGGGATTTAAATAAGACTACCCCATGATTTATAGGATCTTAAGATATCAGATTTGAAAAAGATCTTAGACATGGGTCATAGACTTTCAGAGCTGGAAGGAATCTTAAAACATAGACTATCAGGAGCAGCCAGGTGGCTCAGTGGATTGAGAGCCAAGCCTAGAGATGGGTTCAAATCTAACCACAGACACTTCCTGGCTGTGTGACCCTGGGCAAGTCACTTAACCCCTATTGCTAAGCCCTTAATGCTCTTCTGCCTTGAAACCAACACACAATATTGATTTGAAGAAGGAAGGTAAGGAATGGAAAAAAAAGAAAAGAACATAGACTATGAGAGCTGGAAGGGCTATTAGAACATGGAATGTCATAGCTGGGAAGGATTTTAGTGACCATTAAATCTAATTCTCTGCCTGGTCAGGCATGCACGGTGAAAAAAAGGCAAAATAAAACAAGCAAATCCTTTGGCTCTGGAATCAGAATACCTATCAAAGTGACTAAGGATATTACTTCCTCCTACAGGGTCTCTGAGAATTCCTTCTTTTGTAAAATGGAGATAATAGTTTGGGGATGATAATGCATATACTAATTTCATCACAGGACCAACGAGAAGAAAACTATAAAGTTTTATAAAAAGAGCAAATATGATATTGCTGTAGTCTGAGAAAACTGAGGCTCAGAACCCTCAGAAATGAGGGACTCGAGGGGGCAGCTGGATAGCTCAGTGGATTGAGAGCCAGGCCTAGAGACAGGAGGTCCTAGGTTCAACTCTGGCCTCAGACACTTCCCAGCTGTGTGACCCTGGGCAAGTCACTTGACCCCCATTGCCTACCCTTACCACTCTTATGCCTTGGAGCCAATACACAGTATTAACTCCAAGATGGAAGGTAAGGGTTTAAAAAAAAAAAAAAAAGAAAGAAATGAGGGACTCATTTGCCCAAGATCACAAAGCTAATAAGGTGTAGAGTCAGGAGAAGAGTCCAGTTTTCATTCCTACCCCAATGCTGTCAGTGACCAGGGAGCAGAAATCTTGCCCCTCGAAACAGTTAGATCCCCACACGCCTCATTGCCCTGCCCTGTCCTTTCTCCTCCTGTCCTTAAATTTGGTCCCCAGAGCACCCCCCCCCCACTCTCTAGGTCCCATGACTAGGAAGGGGAAAGACATTAGGAATAGCCTCTCCCTCCTAGGGTGAGGCAGCTGAACAAATGTATGCCCCCGCTAGGGATGGGGACAATAAAGGGGAAGAATGTGTGCAGAGTGAGGGTGGGGGCTTAAGGGAGAGCTGATGTCTTCATTGTTTGAGTCCTAGAGGACAGAGGGGTGCTCCTGCCAGGCTTGTTCTGTCTGAGGCTGAGGCTCTCCAGACTTTACTTGGGCTTGTCAGGGAAAGGAGAGGGGTTTACTCAGCTGGGAAAACTAAGTAGAAGGTGACACTAGCCCAGGCTTTCTGCCCCTCCTTCAGCAGCCCTGACTGTACCTCCTGTCAAATGTGGCCCTTTTGGCTCAGATCAGTTATAGTATTTGTACTTTTCAGCTTGATAATATCTGATATATATATGTATGTCTATGTATTTATATATGCATACACATATACAGTAGGACTTCATTTTAAATGAACTCAACACACGAATTCAGATGTACGTAATTGGCGATCGAAAAAAATAAAGGCAAAAAAAAATGTAAAATACAAAGTTTTAAATAGTACTAAACTCTCACCTTGGAACCAATATACGGTATTGATTCTAAGATAGGAGGTAAGAGTTTAAAAACAAAAAGAAAGAAAGAAAAATATTTATTAAATAGTGAGCTTTGATATTATGAGCAATTTTCAGCTTACAGAAAGGGTCTTGAATAAATATTGGTCATATTAAATAAAAGGTCCTACTATATATCCAAAAAAACTATTTTTAAAGCAAAAAATAATTTTAAAAAATTGGGGCAGCTGGGTGCCTCAGTGAATTGAGAGTTAGGCCTAGAGACAGGAGGTCCTGGGTTCAAATGTGACCTCAGACACTTCCTACCTGTGTGACTCTGGGCAAGTCCAATTGCCTTGCCCTTACTGTTCTTCTGCCTTGGAACCAATATAGAGTATTGATTCTGAGACAGAAAGTAAGAATTTTAAGGGGAAAAAAGCGACAAAAACAAATTATAGTAGCTTGGATTTAGATACACATTTTGCAAAGCACTTTTCTTGTAACAACTTTATAAGGAAGGCATTCAAAAATGATTCTCCTTGTTTATTATAGATGAGGCAAGTGAGACCCAGGGAGTCCCAGTGGCTTGCCCAGGGTACCACACTGAGTAAGTGGGAGATCCAGCACTTCTCTTCTAAGTCTGGAGCTTTGACCACTAGACCATGTAGCCCCTGAATAGGATGGGTCGGTTATCCCTGTTTGGCAGATGAGAGAACTGAGGCCCAGAAATCTGGAGTTATCTGCCCAAGCTTGACTAGTAAATAGCAGGGCTTAGGCAAGAGCCCAAATCTCCCAACTCACTCTGTGTCCGGTACTCTCTCTCCCTCCTGCCCTGGCATTTGCCAACCCTCTGGGAACACTCCTGGTAGAGGGGGAAGAATGACCAAAGACAAGCATTCCAACATTCGGCCTGCTTATTCTGACCACTGGCTCTCTGGGTGAGATGAGGGCCAGACTGCCTGGGGAGAGGGCAGGAGGGAAATGAGAGATGCAGGGTAGAAGTCAGAAGAAGGCAGTGGGTCCAGATCATGTGCCCACGGACCCAGGTGGCTTTGGAATGTACCCTGAGGGGCTGCCTGGGTAGGCAATAATCCAAGGCCATGAATGGAGAGCCCGGAGCTGACTTGAAGGGTTTTACGCTTGGCCAGCCTACAAGCTGGTGACACAGCAGATTCCAGAGGCCCCACCTGGAATTGCAGCTGGACTGGCCTGGCCTGGCCTGGCCTGGGAGGGATGGGTCCAGCCAGAGTAGGGAGTTCTCAGCCCCAGCCTGATGGGAACAGCTCCCACCCTCCACTCCCAGCCCAGGGGCAGTCATTGGTGCTACTTCCCATCTGAATTCTTTCTTAAGATCCTAGAGAATCTGTCATGGAAAAAGCAGTGGATTTAGAGTCATTGTCCAGGTGGATGACCTTATGCCAGTCATTTCCCCCTCTCTCACCCTCAGTTTTCCTTTTTGTAAAATGAGGGAATCAGACCAGGTGAGTCCAGCTCAAAATTCTACTACTACTTCAAATAGATAATGTAATATCCTCCTCTTTTTCTTCTTCTTATTCCTCCTCTTCCTCCTTGCATTGTCCAAGTCACCACCAGATTGAGACTATACCTGAGGCCCTTAACTTCCCCCCAAGATGGGGAGGACCAAGGCAGGTAGGTGATGGTTCACATCATCTGTCCCATGTGAGAGACTAGAAAATTATGAGTCATAGAACCATGGGATTCTGAGTTAGGAGAGACCCTGGAGTCATCCAGAATAACTTCTTCCTTGTCCTGATGCTCAGAAATGTTAAGTGACTTGCTTAAAGTCACAAAGGTATAAAGTGGCTGAAACCAGATTTGAATCCAAGTCCTCTGAGACTGGCCCTGGACTGACCTTAAGTTAATAATAGACATGAAAGGGGCAGCTGGGTAGCTCAGTGGATTGAGAGCCAGGCCTAGAGACAGGAGGACCTGAGTTCAAATCTGGCCTCAGATACTTCCTAGCTGTGGGACTCTGATCAAGTCATTTAATCCTCACTGTTTAGCCTGCGTCGCTCTTCTGCCTTAGAATCAATATACAGTATTGATTCCAAGACAGAAGGTAAGGGTTTAAAAGAGAGCAATACTGCAGAAGGGGAAGAAAAGGAATGGAGAAAGAGAAAACGAAAAAAAAGAAATTTTAAATGAATGTAAAAAATTTTTGTTTACTTGTAACTGAAAAAATAAAATTAAATGTAAATTTTTAAAAAGAGAAAGGAAAACTAGTAAAGGATATTCTAAGAGCTATGGGACCAAGCCTCTTGTCTATGTATCTGTCTGACCAAGATAGTTGTGTTTATGTCTGATCTTTGCAAAATCGTGTTTGTGTATATACTGGGACTGGGCGTGTATTTGTGTCTCTATTTATAGATTTGAAGTCTATTTGTATATGTGTAGAGGGAGGGCTAGGACTTAGGGGATGCAGAGAATCAGATTCTTGGACCTGGAAGGTTATCCAGTCCATCCTTCCACCAATTTCAGAACGTGATATGTCCAAACTCTGATATTTTGGGTCAGCTGGTGACTCCAGAGATAAGAGCAGTGGGCCGAAATTCAGGAAGACCTAAATTAAAATCCAGTCTCAAATACTCACCAACTGTGTGACCCTTGGGTAAGCCACTTAAGTTTTTGTTTATCTCAGTTTCCTCATCTGTAAAATAAAGCTAAAAAGCAGCTAGGTAGAACAGTGGGTAAAGTGCCAGACCTGGAGTCAGGAAGACTCATGTTCCTGAGATCAAATCTGGCCTCAGACACTTACTAGCTGTGTGACCTTGGGGAAGTCACTTCATTCTATTTATAGATTCAGTTTCCTCATCTGTAAAATGAGTTGGAGAAGGCAATGGCAAACTGTGCTGTTATCTTTTCCAAGAAAACCCTAAATGGGGTCACAAAGAATCCAACTGAAAACAACCCAAACAACAAAAATAAGGAATAATAATAGCACTGACCTTGCAGCTTTGCTGTGAGGATCAAATGTGATACTTGCAAAGTGTTTAGCACAATACCCAGCACATAGTAGCCCAGTATAAGTGTATATTCCCTTTATTTCTCCCTTCTAAAGTGATAAAAGCATAACATTTCCGTTTTGGAAAGAGGTCATCGAATCTAACCCAACCAGTTCCAGCTTGAAAAAATTTCAGCATCCTTCTCAGCTCTAACATTCTATGCTCTAAAACCCTCTATAACTTCTATATTCCATGTTCTTCTATATTCTCTATATATAACTTCTATATTCCGGGCTCTTCAAGCCTAGCTAGTCAATATTCTATGCTAGGATAAGGTCCCGATTTCTAAGCTATAGTTCTAAATAATAGTCTGACGGTAGAGCCTACTTGAGGCCACTCTTCCTGGCCCTGGGAAGATATACAGAGAAGGTAGGGTTGTTTCACGGTTTTTTTGCCTTTTTTTGTACCCCTTACCTTCTATCTTAGAACTAGTACTATCTATTGGTTTTAAGGCAGAAGAGTAGTAAGGGCTAGGCACTAGGGGTTGTGACTTGCCCAGGGTCACACAGCTAGGAAGTGTCTGAGGTCAAATTTGAACCCAGAACCTCTCATTTCTAGACCTGGCTCTCAATCTACTGGGCCACCCAGCTGCTCCCTAATGAAGGTAGTTTTGCTTATGTTTGTATATTTGTGTAGAAAGGTAGCCCCTTTCTCCTTGCAATTCAACACTTACTAGGGAACTATTGACCCATACACATAACCAGAGGGTAGAAGACTTTGGAGAGATTTAAACTTCCATTGGAGTCACTCAAAATTGGAAAATTGGAGAATATTTCCTGAAGGAGGTGACATCTAAGTTGAGCCTTTAAGGATGGGGAAAGCTTTGAATTTGGAATCCTTCTACTGAAAGGACTAGCGTCTAAAATCAGACTCTTTGTCTCTCTTTTGAGAGTTCCTCAATTTGGAAATAAGTGTGAAACTAAGTATATGAGACAGATTATTGCTTTCCCCCTTTTTTATCTTTCTAGTTATTGGAAGCAAAGGTTGGGGAGTGGAGAGGCAAGGTTGGCATTAACTATATTGGTGGAAGATGGAAATGTTCCTGAGTATAGGACCTGGGTGCAGATCCTGGCTCTGCCATAGCTTCTCTTCCCTTCCCTTTCAACTAGCTGCTTCCTCTTCCTCTCTGTTACTGAATCTCTTACCTTGACTTCCATGCCTTAGTGACTTTCTCACCTATGCAATATTGGGACAATCACTTAACTTCCAGGGGAGGGGAACAAACATTTATGAAAGCACCTACTATGTGCCAGGCACTGTGCAAAGTGCTTTACAACTATCTCATTGAACCTCCGCTTTCTCATCCATAAAGTGAGGAGGTTGAAGTCAAGACCCTTAAAGCGCCCTTCTGCTCCCAAGTCCTGTGACTCTGTGACTCTTGGGAAAGAGACCTCCAGCAACAGCCTTTCCATTCAAATGGTCCAAAGACCAAAGGAAATCCCTTTGCCTCTCCACTGCTTCTTTCCCCTTCCCTTTCAACTAGCTGCTTCCCTTCCCTCTCTAGAACTGATTCCCTTGACTTTTACTTCCATGTCTTAGTGACTTTCTCACCCTGGAATATCCCCTCTCCTCTGTGGCTTTCTTCTCCCATTGATGAGTTTTTCCTGGAGTTTCCATTTTGGGACGGGGCTCGGGTTGGCCTTCGTTGCCACCCCAATATATTTTTGACTCTCTAGACTTAATTTTGTGTCACTCTGCTCCCTCTAGGACCCTTCCTCCACTCCCCACCCTTTACAACTCTTTTATGTATTATCTTCCCTCATTAAATATAAGTACCTTGAGGGCAGGTACTGGCTCTCTTTTGATTTGTGTTTCTAATCATAGCAATTAGCACAGGGCTTGGCCCATTAGCTGTTCTGTGTCCTACTCTTTATGACTCCATTTGGGGTTTCCTTGGCAAAGATACAGAAGTGTTTGCCATTTCTTTCTCTAGCTCATTTTTCAGATGAAAAAACTGAGGCAAACAGGGTTAAGTGACTTGCCCAGGGTCATACAGACTTGAACCCAGGAAGAGGAATTTTCTTGACTCTAAATCTAGCACTCTATTCACCGCACCACATAGCTACTGTGTGCTTGACATATAATAAGTGCTTAATAAAGGCCTATTGATTGACTGGTCCAGCCTTTGTTCACACACTTTTAACATATCCCTTTTTTTTAAACATTTACCTTTCATCTTAGAATCAATACAAAGTATTGGTTCCAAGGCAGAAGAGCAGTAAGGGCTAGGCAATGGAGGTTAAGTGACTTGCCCAGAGTCACACAGCTAGGAACTGTCTGAGGCCAAATTTGAACCCATAACCTCTTGTCTTCAGGTCTGGCTCTCAGTCCACTAAGCCACTTAGCTGCCCCCCCATAACTCCCTCTTAACATCTGCCTCTCCGGATTCTTATTCTTAGCTGCCTTCAAGGCTTAGCTGAGATGCCACTTCTTTTTGAGATTCAAGATTGTTTCATTCTTTGTATTTGTGTTTCTAGCACCTAGCATAGTTCCTGATATATATTTTTTGGGTGAGTAATAATATCTTGTTGCTTTGTTGATTGATCTTCCCTACTCTTTAGTCCTTGCCCTTCTCTCAAGTTATCTTATATTTACTTATCTGTGTACATATCCTATCAATCACTCATTAGGGGAGCCGCTGGGTGGCTTCAGTGGATAGAGAGTCAGGTCTAGAGATGGGAGGTCCTGGGTTCAAATATGGCCTGAGATACTTCCTAGCTGTGTGACCCTGGGCAAGTCACTTAACCCCCATCGCCTACCCCTTACCACTCCTCTGCCTTGGAACCAATACATAGTATTGATTCTAAGACAGATGGTAAGGGTTTTTAAAAAAAATCACTCATTAGAATGGAAGCTCCTTAAGAACAAGGACTGTTCTTTATTTTTGTTTTTGAGCTTTCATTGCCTAGCCCAGGTTCTTGAGTATACATCTGTGGGAGGAACTCCTAGAATGAGAATCCCCTTCATCAATGCAGAAAGGGACTGGTCTATGAGTAGGTATATCATAAGGAAGTTGCCCAAGGCTCAGAGAGGGTAAGAGGATTTGCCCTGAGTCACACAGCTGGCATCAGAGGTAGGATTTGATTCCAGGTCTTCCTGGCTCCAAGTCCAACCTTCTACTTCTATGCCTTGCACATAGAGCTTATTATTGTACATGCGATTAACAAATGTCATATTGAATTCTTCGAATTCCACGTTCTTAGGAGGTTCTGCGATGGGACCTGGGAGCCCCCATAGAAACCTCAGAGGGAGATGAGTCTTTGCTCCCATTGTAAGGAAGGAGAGAAATGTCTTCCCATATTATAAAGCTGTATTGTTCCATAGAAATATTATTATTCAAGATGGTTAAGTTCTACAGTACTGTTCCTATAGCCATACTGCATTCAGTTGCGCTCTGTTTTCAATAGACATTGGTGTTGGTTGGCCTGGAAACCTGACCACCATTTATAACATTGTGTGTATGGGGAAATACTTGGAACGGAACCCCCTAACCAGTAGTGGAAGGGCTGTATCATAGAATCTGGGGAGGGCAGGGCTCCAAGAACCTCTAGAAATGATCTAGTCTGCTGTCTTCAGTTTGAAAGGGAGAAAACTGAGGAAGAGGAGGGAAATACCCCGACCCAGTCACCCAGAGAGTTTGTGTTGGAGACCCGCCTGGAACCCAGGTCTCCGGGCTTCTAGCCCATCGTTCTTTCCATGACACCGCTCTAGCTCCTAGCTATAGGAAAGTGCTTCTTGCTCCGGACATATACTATCAGAACATATATTCCCTTTTGCATCTTTATTTTTTAGGGTGTATTTGTGAGTCCATGTTTAAACAGAACTAAGGGATTATCTACGTTTGTGTAACATTTAGAGGTGCTGCCACATTGTTATAGGGCCTTACGTGGAGTAAGCAGGCCCTTAATAAATATCGACTAACTTGTGAGTGGAACACAGAGGATAATTTTTACATGCCTATCATTTGTGTTGGGCATCTAGGTGGCACCGTGGATAGAGTGCCGGGTCTGGAGTCAGGAAGACTCATCTAGCTGTGTGACCCTGGGCAAGTCCCTTAACCCTGGTTGTCTCAGTTTCCTCATCTGTCCAATGAGCTGGAGAAGGAGATGGTAAACCACTCCAGTATCTTTGCCAAGAAAACCCCAAATGGGGTCACAAAGAGGCAGACATGAATGAAACAACTGAACAACAAAATAATCTGTGATGAGGTCGAGGGTGGAGTAGGTGATACAAACTGGAGGATTTGAACCGTGTATGTGGGGGATAAGAGTGACTGTAGTTGGTTCAGGTATATAAGTAATATGGGGGCTGTGGATTTGTGGCATGTATGTAGTGTCAGGGTGCTGCTGAGTTTTCGTGTGTGTCTTCTGCCTTTATGCCTCGCACATATTCGTGCTTTTTATTGTACTTGCGGTTGATAAATGTCATCTTGATTTGTCGAATTCCATGTCCTTGAAGGGGTTCAGTAACAAGACCTGGGAGCCTCCTAGATAACTGAGAGTGGCTTAGAGAGATCTGAGTCCTTGCTCCCATTGCAAGGATGAACAGAAATGCCTTCCCATATTATAAAACTGTATTGTTCCCCAGAAATAATGGCATATGGTTTTCTGAAGGTTTCTAAGGGGAAGAGTTATAGTATCAGGTGTCTGAATCTGGGTGCAGGTGGACCAAAAAGACAAGAAGAAAGGGAAGGAGAGGCCCTCGAGGGTTGGGGGGGGGTGAGGTTGGTTTATTTTCTGAGCAGCCTGCTTCTCGGAATGCTTCACGGTCTGGTGAGCCCTCCCACCTCCCAGCCTATGGACTCCTTTTGCTCTGGCACAAGATGCAGGCAACAACTCAAGCCACAGCTGTGCTCCTGAGGGAAGCCAGATTTACTGTACTTCTCTCTCCCAGCTCCCTGCCTCCCTGCCCCTTAAAGAGAACTGCCCCAGGATTCAGGAGGCCAGGGGTGCCAAGCCCTCCCTACCCTGCCACTGACTTCCTACTGTTAATTGCTTTCCCTCTGAGCCTGTTTCCTTCTCTCTAAACTGAGTGGATTGTACTAGATAGTCTCTAAGTTTCCTTCAAGCCCTGGCATTCCACCTCCTTTATTCCAAGGTCCCTTCCAGTGATAACATTTGATGTCCTCAGATCCCTTCTGAATTTGAAGATTTATGATTTTCTAAGGAGGAGATTCTTCATTTTCTAGGATATTCTAAGGAGAGGATTCTCTGACTTCTCTGATCTTCTAAGGAGGGGATTCTCCATCTTCTATAACAGGGGTCCGCAACGTATGGCTCTCGAGCCATATCTGGCTCCACCTCCAGACCAGCCAGTCTGGGCAGAGCCCTAGGATGTGCCCCAGGGGGGCCTTCAGCCCCTGCCCCATATTCCAGCGCCTTCTGCCTCCATCCTCCTCCTTCCGCAGGCGTTTATGGCTCTCACGGCCAAAAAGGTTGCCGACCGTTGTTCTATAACCTTCTAAGGAGGAGATTCTCCATTTTCTATGGTCTTCTAAGGAGGGGATTCTCTGTCTTCTATGATCTTCTAAGGAGAGGATTCTCCATTTTTCTATGGTCTTCTAAGGAGGGGATTCTCTGTCTTCTATGATCTTCTAAGGAGTGGATTCTCTGTCTTCTATGATCTTCTAAGGAGGGGATTCTCCATCTTCTATAATCTTCTAAGGAGGGGATTCTCCAGACCCAGACAGATCCCTTGAATAAGAGGATGGGATAAGGCTAAGCCTGTTCTTAAAATGTAGAAATGGGACAGATGTTCCTGCCCCTCAGGGGTTCCGAATCTAGAATCCAAAGGTAGAACCATTCATTCAATCATTCAACAGAGAATAGTTGAGTGCCTTCTGTGTACATAGCACTGGGGGAGATGTAAATTTACATTTTTGGCCCTGAGGAGCAGATATCCCAGGACAGGTATAGAACACAAATACAGATAACTAGGATATGCAATACAGGGAGTGGTAGAACACTTAAGAAATAGCTAGGAATTCAATAGATCTAGAGAGAGAGGGGAAAAATATTCCAGGGTTAGACCACTTCATGAGAAAGGGTAGGTTTTAAGGACTGCTAAACAGGGGCCAGTCCTGCTGTGTGAGCCCCTATCCTCAAACCCTAAAAGATCTTTATTTTCAGGTTGATGAACTCTCTTTAAGTGAACAATTAAAGGTGCCCTTGATCAGTGAAAGTAAAATAGGTATTAGGGATAGCCTATGATGAATCGAAATTGAAAAGGACCTTAAAAATCATCTAACCTGACCCTCTTCTTTTACAGATCAGGAAATCTAGTCCCAAAGAGACTTTAGTGACTCTCCCAAGGTCACACATATTGTAAACCACAAAACTGGTATGTTCTTTCCACAACTCCACTCTGCCTCTCAAAAAAAGCAACTTTCTTTGCCCCTTCCCTGACAACTTCTCTCCTCTCCAGCTCCAACCAGTCCAGGGCAATCAGCTAGCTTTGCTCAGACAGCCAGGAGCTGCTCTGGATGCTGGAACCAGAGCTGAGTCAAGACATATGTTCACCCTTAAGCCAAGTGTGAAAATTGGGCTTCCCCTGTGTGATCAGCCCTTGGAGTTTCTGAGCCTTCACTGTAACCCAGACCATTTGACTTTTCCCCAACTCTCTCTCTGTGGGCTACAGAGGACAGGCTTGTCTGGCATTCAAAATGTGAGCATTTATAAAGAAAGAGTCCTGTTACAAAGTGTCTCTTGTTGGTTTGGCTCCCTCTGTGTTGTGTCTTAGGTGGCTGCTTTAGCTTGCCTACTTCAACTCTTGGTTTCAGTCTGGGGCTCACACCTGCCAAGCTAGGACGGCTCTGGCTCCTCCTTGCCACTGATCCCAGCTTTCCCCCTGTTTCTCCCCCCTGGGCAGAAGAGGCTGCTTCTCTCTGCAGGGAGGGTGTGCTTTGGCAGCCAGGGCTGTCTGGACTGTGGGAGCTGAGGCTGGGGACCTGCCCGGGCTGGGAATTCTGAGTGTCTGGAAGGGGTGTCTGGGAGAAAGTAGAGCTTGAAGCTCATCCCTTCCAGCCCTCTTCAGGTCCCCTCCTGTGTGTTCAGCTCTGGATCCTAAAGATGCTGAGGAAGGTCAGAGGGGGAAGCATCCAGACTCAGACAGGGCAGCCTGGACTCAGTCTTCGGCAAGAGTGAGGAAAAGGAAGATACTGCCAACAAGGCAGATGGAGCCGTCAGCTTTCAATTCAGTAAGTGTTTACTGAACTCCTTTTTTCTGTGTCTATCCCTGCTTTCAGCACGTGAGGGAAATAATAGACACAGCCTTGGCTCTCCTCTGGGAACTCATAATCTTCACTGGGACAAATATACATATGAAGTCACTAAAAAACAATATAAGGCAGCCATGGTGTAATGAAAAAAGGTCTGAATGGGCAGTTGGGAAAGGTTGGTCCAAGTCTTTACCCTACTGTTAGTTCACTGTGAGCCCTTGTGCTAGTAATGCTCCCTCTCTAGGTCTCAGTTTCATCATCTGTGAAATGGGAATTATACTAATTCCTGTCCTCTACACCTCATAGGAATCTTAAAAGGATCAAATGAGACACTTGGATGGACCTATGATCTAACAGATGTGTTTGTCTCCACCAAAGCAAATGACCATCCCGCCACACCTTTCAGTCTTGTGACTTTCTCATTGTGTCTTTTCACAAATCATCAGTGGGGAATCTTCTCAATACGCTGGAGTCCTTCCTCTGGTTCTTTGAAAGAACCCAAACCAAATGAAATGCTGAAGATGCACTTTGTAAATTTTAAGTAAGCCCCCAGATACATGCAAGGAACGATGATGGCGCTGATCACGGTCATAACTTCTCAGCCACTCTCTGAGATCCATCCCTTAAACACACACTATTAGGGGGAGTAGGTGAGAAAGGTCCTACTAGTACGGGGTCCATCCCTACCATCTATGGATGGCCTCGATATGATGAATAACTTCATAACCATCAGAGCTGTCAAGGAAGCCTTTGTGAGAACCTTTTTCTTCTCCCATTACTTCAGATGGTGAAGCAACAGCTGAATGAATAACCCAACAGAACCACTATAGAAAAAAATACTTTCATGTAAAGTGACTCTGGGCTAGAGCCTCTCTGGCTCCCATAATAGAAGACTAGGTTGTGCCCAAGGTCCCGTCCAACTTTAACTTTCTATCTTCTATTTCTAAGGCCCTTTCCAGCTCTGCCATTCTGATATTCTCTGTTCTCTACTCCAACACCCATTCTAACCATCACTGACACTCTCTGTTCTCTGGCAGTGTCTTAGCATGGATATTCTTCAGTACTTCAATGTGAATGAAATCTGATTCACATTTTCCTATCCTCACACATCTCATACGTAGAGCAGACTAGCCCAAGCCCAAGTACGCATGGGATGAATGAGGAAGAGGAGAAAAGAGTAGTCTGGGTGAGGGGGGAGAGAGAGACAGAGACAGAAAGAGAGAGAGAGACAGACAGACAGACAGACAGACAGACAGAGACAGAAAAAGAGAGAGACAGAGAGAGAGACAGAGACAGAGACAGAGACAGAGACAGAGACAGAGAGACAGAGAGAGAGAAGAATGGGGAGGGGAAAAGCCCATAAATTTTCTGGCAGAAAGCACACTTTCCAAACCCTGAGTCTTAAGTCTTTCCCTGAGTTGGAAAGAGGAGAGGGATTGGGATTGGGGTGGAGGTGGGGATGGGAGTTGGGGTGGGGAGGAGGCTAAGCACACGTCAGATGCCATCAGATGCCTGGAAGACCTGCCTGTTTTAAAATCCTCACTCACACCAGGGCCAGCTACAGTGTTTGAAGAGGTCAGCTTGCCTCCCCAGCCAGGCGGCAGCAGCCTCAGCGGCTCCCCTGCCAACCGGCGCTCCTCAGCCGGCTTTGGCTCTCTCCCCTCGGTATGCAAACTGGGCCCAGCATCCCCAACTCTCTCTCTCTCTCTCTCTCTCTCTCTCTCTCTCTCTCTCTCTCTCTCTCTCTCTCTCTCTCTCTCCTCTCTCTCTGTCTCTCTCTGTCTCTCTCTTTCTTTCTCTCTCCCCCTCCCTCTCCCTCTCCCTCTCTCTTCTTCTTTTCTTTCTCCCTCTCTCCCTCTTCCCCTCTTCCCTTATATTCTCTTCCATCCTTCCTATCCTTCAGGAAGGATGCAGCCTAAGAGGACTGGAGACTTTAGAAACCAAGAGATAGGATCCACCCCCTTCCTCCTCCTGCCCCCATTGGGGAGCTGAATCCATTTGGGATTGGATAGAAGTTAACTTTGTGGTATTGGGGGAAGGAGAGTTAAAAAGGTGGTAGGGGAGAAACTGAACCCTGACAGGAGCAGGTTCAAATTTCCTCCACATCTGGAGCCCCCAGCAGGAACAGACCCAGAGCTTTTCCCTGGCAGAAAATATGACCTGGAACATTTGTTCTCTTTGATTCATCAAGGTGGAGGAGGGGAGAGGTATGACAAGGGGCCGGTAGTGGTTGTTTTCAGAGAGGATGCTCCTGTGTTAGAGACATTATTGTAAATGAAGTCAGATACTCCTGTCTTTGCTGTACCCTTAGGAGAATCATTTAATTTTTCTAGGCCTTGGTCTGCTCTTCGACAAAATGGGTGGATTGCACTAGATGACATGTTAAATCTTTATCAGCTCTAAATCTATAATCCAATGAGTCCTTCCAATTTTTATGTTCTAAGGTCCTATTGTCTAAGTTCTATAGTCTGCTTTAGAATTCTGTTTTGGGGGTGCATGGGAGTATCTTTTGGCAGTTTTCTGCTAGGGAGGGAGCTTTCCTAGAGATTGGTTTTGATCAGCATTGTTTCTGTGTCTCTCTCCCTGTGTGCCCCATAACCTGTAGAGATCCTGTTCTGACCCTGAGGGGGAAGCATTTCAGCCTGGGAGGATCGGGTCCCTTGTCTGCCATGCCTTTGCTGCAGGGCCCTCTGTGCCTTGTTGGCCTGCTCTTCTGGGGGAGCCAGAGGGTGGATGCTCTGGTGCTTCCCAATAGCACACTGGAGCTGCCCCAGCCTGGGGCCATGCACTCTGGGCTGGCCCTGGCTCCATCCATGGCCAGGCCCCGAAGGAAGCGCCATATCTCAGCCCGGGACATGAATGCACTACTGGACTATCACAACCGCATCAGGGCACGGGTGTACCCACCTGCCGCCAACATGGAATACATGGTGAGTGACCACTTCCTGCTCATTCCCTTCTCATCGACTTCTGCATTCTTTCTCCAGGCCAAGTGTCAGGATGGGCTCAGATACTCTTCTGTACCCTTCCCTCTTCCTAGCCTGCTCCAGCCAGTCTAATTGTACAACCCTAGCCGTGAGCAGAGGGACAAGGATTCATATTCCCAGTTTATGTTTGGGACAGCCAAGGCTTCCTAGAAAAAGGAAAGTGATATGGAACAGGTGCCAATAAGTCAGAGGCCGGGCTGCAAATCTGAAGCAGCAGGCCTGACTCCAAGGTCAAGACTTTCACCCCTTGCCAAAGCTGGTGCCACCTGCCCTACATTTGGTCATTCTTTCTATTTTGACAAGGAAGGGATTCTTAACTTTTATGCGTCTTGGACCCCTTGAGCAGTCATCTCAGAAGAATATTTTTAAATGAATAAAATAAAATACATAGGGTTAAAATGGAAATCAATTGTACTTAAACAAAAGTTGTCAAAATAGTTCATGGACTGGGTGGCTCAGAGAGCCAACTCTAGAGACAGGAAGTCCTGGGTTCAAATCTGATCTCAGATACTCCCTAGCTGTATGACCCTGGCCAAGTCACTTAACCCCTGTTGTCAGCCCTTACCATTCTTTTGCCTTAGAACCGATATTAGCAAAGTATTGCTTCTTTTTTATTATTTTATTTTTTCCTAATTACATGTATTTTTAAATTTTTAAATATTTTATTTTATTTAAATTTTAAAATATTCTTTTAAAAAAAGTTTTGAGATCAAAATTCTCTCCCTCCTCCCCGCCTCATTCTCTCCTATCCCTCAACTCTCCCAGACAGGAAGCAATCTTATATTGATTTGACATGTGTGTGCAAGCCATTTTGACCCATAACAAACCACCTGGAAGGCTGTTCCATTTCTGGCTTCATTCCCATGCCTAACACCTTAGCACCAGATGAAAGGTGAGAAATTGAAAAAAAAAATTTTTTTTTAAGTTCATCAATCACGGGGCATCTAAGTAGGCACTTCCTAGCTGGGTGACCCTGGGCAAGTCACCTAACCACAATTGCCTCACCCTTCCCACTCTTGTGCCAATACATCATATCCATTCTGAGACAGAAGTAAGGGTTTTAAAAAAAAAAAGTTCGGGGTTTAAACGACCTTTCCCTGGAGGGAGGATGCATGATTGAGGGGATAGGCAGGGACCACCCCGCTGGGCTGGGAGGGGCAGGAGACAGAGGTAGGAGGCCTTTTCCAGAGCTCAGAATCCTAGACCTCCTGGGCCAGCAAGGTCCTTGGCTTTATCTCAGTCCCTCCCTCTGGCCAATTGTCCCAACCCCAGCCCAAAGAGATAGTCATCCAATCACTTCCTAGATATCTCTTCTGAAACAGATTGCAGGGTCCTCACAATGGCCCGTGTCTCCTACTCCTAGGGAGGAGAAATTCTATCTGGAAGGAGGGGTTCATTCATTGAGGTCCAGGACAAAGCAGGAAATGGCCATGGGGCCTGAGGGGGAGGGAGAGGGGAAGACGTGCCCAGTAGGGTGTCTGTCATTGGGAAGACTCAGAAATGGATTTAGGGATTTGCCTCCAAGTTTCAGCAAGTTCCTTTCCCTCAATTTGCCCTCTCTTATAGGAAAAGAATAAAAGCAATAACCCTCTTTTTAATAGCATTTTTAGGAACTACAAAATGCTTTGTAAGGTATGTGGCACTAGTATTTTCCCCATTTTATAGACCAGGAAACTGAGACTCAGGGATGTGGAGCAACTTGCTCAAACCTAGATCTAGCTCCTGCCCCAAGATCAATCATTCCCTTAGAACACACGACCTCTTCTTGGTTTAAGTGACTTGCTCCAAGGTCCCTTCTGCTAGAGCCAGCACTAGGCCCCAGGTCTTTCACTTCCAAGTCCAGGGCTCTTGAAACTGAACCCATGGCCAGGAATGAAATATCTTTTTGGAGTCAAAGGACCTGGGTTCAAATTCCAACAGAGTAGTCCTCTATTAACTTCTACCACTACCTGCCTATTGATTCTTGAGGATGTCTCGGTAGTCTTTTGGTCTACTAGATAAAAGATGTAGGGAAAGGAGAGACATGATCACTACTATCAAGTATTTTATTATATTTGTCTAAGTGTCTTCAGCTTCCTTCAAAACTAAAGTACGACCTCCTGAATGAGCTTTTCCAACCACCCCACACAATTTCTCCCCTTGTTTCCAGGGCTCCCTTTTGAAATTTCCATGTTCTGTGTTTACTTACATGTTCTAAAGTCATGTTCTTTCTTTCATTTTCAGGCTCAATTAATTAATCAATTAACTTTTACTGCAACTCAGGATACATTCATTCACTTGGTTTTTTAGTATTTTATTTTCCCCCAATGACATTTAAAAACAATTTTAAAATAGTCTTCTTCTTTTTTTTTAAAACCCTTACCTTCCGTCTTGAAGTCAATACTATGTATTGGCTCCAAGGCAGAAGAGTGGTAAGGGTAGGCAATGGGGGTTAAGTGACTTGCCCAGGGTCACACAGCTAGGAAGTGTCTGAGGCCAGATTTGAACCAAGGACCTCCTGTCTCTAGGCCTGGCTCTCAATCCACTGAGCCACCCAGCTGCCCCCTAAATATTCTTTTAAAAAAAAGTTTTGAGATCCAAATTCTCTCCCTTCTTCTCTCCTCATTCTCTCCCACCCTGTAACCCTCCCAGACAAGAAGCAATCTTATATTGATTTGACGTGCGTGTGCAAGCCATTTTGACTCCTAACAAACCATCTGGAAGGCTGTTCCCTTTCTGGCTTCATTCAAATGCCCAGTACCTAGCACAAGGCCTGGCCCATTTAGATGACACTTAGTAAATACTGATTGATTGATTGATTGACTGAATGATTGGAAGAGGGGATGGACCACTGGCAGAGGCAGCTTTCACAATTCAACTTGAGAAATTATTTTCTGACAATCAGAGCTATTTGGATGTGGAATGGGATCCCTTGTAGAGACAAAGAAGGGGCTTCCTGTTAACAGAGGCTTTCAATGGCTATTTGAAGAGAAAATTCCTACCAGGCACTGGTTGGGCGGATCTCCTTACAGTTTTTTTTTTTCTAATTCTTATATTCTGTGACTCTTCCTGCTAGGTCTGGGATGAAAGGCTGGCCAGATCAGCTGAAGCCTGGGCAACACGGTGTATCTGGGACCATGGGCCCCCACAGTTGATTAAATTCTTGGGCCAGAACCTCTCCATCCATTCTGGTCGGTGAGTGATTGGATTTTTTTTTAAATTTTTATTAAACCCTTACCTTCCATCTTAGAATTACTACTGTATATTGGTTCCAAGGCAGAAGAGTGGTTAAGGGCTAGGCAATGAGGGTTAAGTGACTTGCCCAGGGTCACACAGCTAGGAAGTGTCTGAGGCCAGATTTAAACCCAGGAACTCCTGTCTCTAGGTCTGGCTCTCAATCCACTAAGCCACCCAGTTGCCCCCTGGATTTTTTTTTTAATTTCTTCAGTCATCTCCCTCTTGTTCTCCACGTCCTAGAGGGAGAAAAGAAAAATGGAAAATGAAACTTTTGTAACAAATATGGACAATAAATCAAACAAGACAAATTTCCAGATTGACCATGTCAAAAAATATGTTTCTTTCTTTATATTTAATCTATCTCCTCTCTGTCAGGAGGTAGGCAACATTCTTCTAAATTAGTCTTCTGGAGCAGGATTGATCATTGTTTTGAGCAGAGATATGAATTCTTTCAAAATTGTTTGCTTTTCTGATTTTGTTTCATATAGTAAATTCTTCATTTCATTCTGCTCACTTCCGTCTATACAAGTCTGCCCAGGTTCTCTGAAACTGTCTCTTTCTTCATTTTCTGCAGCAAATAGTATTCTATTATATTCATATGCCATAATGTGTTCAACTATTCCCCAATTGATGGGCATCCCTCTTTTTCCAAATTCTTTGCCACCACAAAAATTGCTGGCATAAATATTTTTAATCCATTTAAGACCTTTATATCTTTCTTTGATATCCTTCCTCTTCCCGTGCTGGATTTCTTCCATCTAATGTACTTATTTCCTAATGCCAAAATGACAGGCCTCCGGCTTTCTATGTAAACTTCATTCATGATGCAATACGATAAATATTTCATCTCTACTTCCTTCCCTATCCTGCTGCCACTGATCATATCTCCTCTCCATCCTTTCCATAAGTGAGAGATTGTTATTGGGATTATTGGTTACTGCTTCCTCCCATAGTATGGTTAATCAAGAGTTGTAGAGAAGGTCCTGGGTCCTCCCCAGAAGGTCCTTTGAATTGAAGGAACTTTTCTTAGTTCAAGAATGTTAAAATACTAAAAGTTATAATCTTCTTCATGAAGTCTGAGATTAGGTCTGAGGAGGGGTTGTGGCTCATTGCCTCCAGTGATTCTAGTTTTCTCTTTCCAAAGAACCTGGTCTTTTACCTCAGAAAGTCATAGAATGTCCAAGCAGAAAGCCATATTAGAACATAGAATGGGGGTAGCTGGGTGGTTCAGTGGATGGAGAACCAGGCCTAGAGATGGGAGGTCCTAGGTTCAAATCTGGCCTCAGACACTTCCCAGCTGTGTGACCCTGGGCAAGTCACTTAACCTCCATTGCCTAGCCCTTACTTCTCTTCTGCCTTGGAACCAATACGCACTATTGATTCTAAGGTGGAAGGTAAGGGTTTAAAATAATAATAATAAAGAACATAGAATATTGGAGAATAGAATATAGAATGTGGAAAATAGAACATAGAATATTGGACCTGGAAAAGCTTAGAACCCAATAGGATCATAGATATAAAGCAGACATCATCTATCCAACCTTCTCATTTTATGGATGAGGAAACTGAGGCCCAAAAGGATAAAGTAATTTGTCCAAGGTCATATAGGTAGTGACAAAATTGTTATTCATATCTAGCCTCTCAAACACTAGGTTTAGTAAACTTTTTGTGAGCACTGAGGAAGGGATCTTCTATTTCATCCAGCCTTCTTATTTTATAGATGAGAAAACTCTCCTATAGAAGAGAAGTAAATTATCAAGATGGTTCAGTAAAAGAATGTAAAATCTGGAACTAGAACCTAGATTTCCTGGCTCTCAGTTCACGATTCTTCCTATTCCATCTTTCTCATAATCTTTCTTTCCTTATTATGCCTTTTCTTTCACTACCAGGTACCGATCAGTTTTGGATCTAGTAAAATCTTGGTCAGAAGAAAAGCAACACTACTCATTTCCCAACCCAAGAGACTGCAGCCCCCATTGTCCATGGCACTGTAGTGGCCCTGTGTGCACCCACTACACTCAGGTACATCCAGGGTTGGGGAAGAAGGGGAGGCCCAGTTGAACAGAAGAGATAACCTGGTCCTTTGCTGACCTTAGAGGGACAGACACATCTCTTGAGCATTATGAAAAGAAAAGAGAAAAAATGGTGGATTTGGAAGGAAAAAAGAATTGATTAAGCATTTACTATGTAAAAAGGACATTGTGCTAAGGCTCTGGAAGTACAAATAGAAAAGTAAGACAGATTTGTCTTTCAAGAAGCTAGCAGTTCAATGGGGGAAATAATATTACTAGGGGATTTTAATTGAAGTTTATTCATTTTTCAGTCCTGTTCAATTCTTCATGACTCCATTTGTGGTTTCCTTAGCAAAAATTCTGGAGTAGTTTATCATTTACTTCTCCAGCTTATTTTACAGATGGGAAAACTGAGACAAACAGGATTAAATGTCATACAGAGTCACATAACTAATAAGTTTCTGAGGCTAGATTTGATCTCAGAAAGATGAGTCTTCCTGACTCCAGGCTTGACACTCTGTCCACTGTACCACCTAGCTGTCTCCATTAGGGATTTGCCTGGGTTTTTTTAATAGTTCTGTGGTCCATTTGTTAAATAGACGTGCTTCTGAAAAATTAGTCACAGAATTTTTGTGCTAGAGAAGAATATGTAGAGTAAATTGAATTCTGATAAATCAAATCCTACTGTAAGAGCACTAGAGGACTCATTAGTTAAAGAAGTACTGCAATGAATTATTCTTCTTCATTTAAGAAAAAACCCTTGCCTTCCATCTTAGAACCAATATTGTATATTGGTTTCTAGGAAGAAGAGCAGTAAGGGCTAACCCAGCGATGGTGAACCTTTTAGAGACTGTGTGCTGTGCCACACCCCTCCCCGCACTGAGTGCCTGCATGCCACCCCCCTTATTCCATACAAGGAGGGAGAAAACAGTCCCTTTGGGCTGCTAGATGGAGAGTGGGTAAAATGAGGAATGTTCTCAGTGAGTATAGAAAGGGGAAGGGGAATGGCCTGAGCACTCTGCTCCCCTCCAGCTCTGCTTCCTGTGAGTTACCCACCTTACCCCTGTGTGCTCCCATTGGCTGCTGGGCAGAGGGACAGGGGATGTGAAAAAAATGTTGTCAGATGTGATGGAGAAGGGGAGGGGAGCAGTTCAGTCTGAGCCTCTCTTCATCTCTAGTGACCAACTCTGGGGTGGGGGTGCAGCCTTGTGCCCATAGACAGTGCTCTTTATGCCATCTTTGGCACATGTGCCATAGGTTCACCATCATGGGGCTAGGGCACTAGGCCATGGGGATTAAGTGATTTGCCCAGGGTCACAATAGCTAGAAAGTATCTGATGCCAAATTTGAACCCAGGGCCTCCTGGCTCTCTATCCACTGAGTCACCTAGATGCCCCTCAATGAATTCTTCTAAAAATGAAAAATTATTTATAATTTGTTAATAGCTACACTGAAATTTACATTTTATGAAAGATTGGATTTTCATATGTTAAATTAGAGTGAAATATATCTGAAAGCCATTGGGGCCTTTGAAATGTCTCTGCTTACTCCCAATGAACTTCTAACTTCAGAGCAGCCTGAAACTTAGTTGAGATCAAAGTGGGGACAATGGAAGGTCCCCTGTCATGACACATTACAACAAAACTGGATTAGATCTCTTCATTACAGATCAAGGAAAAACACCAAACCTAGCAGCTTCTCCCATGACCCCTCCCCAGAAGTCATTGCACCCAGAGCCTGGCATGGGAGTAGAATGCTCTGGTGAACCTCCAATGCTTCTTTTCTTTGTTCCTTCCCAGATGGTGTGGGCATCCTCCAGCCGGTTAGGCTGTGCTCTCCACACCTGCAAAAATATCAGCGTTTGGGGGAATACCTGGCGCCAGGCGGTGTACCTGGTATGCAACTACGCCATCAAGTAAGTTCTTAGGCAGAAGGGAATGCAGAGGTAAGGGGCAGCTGCATGGAGGTAAAGTCTGGGTCTGATATGGGAGAGAAGCGGCACTTAATGCATAATAGGAATCTTCCATGAGAATCCCCTTCTGATGCCTTACTGTGGTGGGAACAAAGATTTGTTTCTGGGTTCTCAAGGATTCTGGTGTATTTTACTAAACTGGAAAACCTTCAGGTTTGGGCTTTAATGTCTGTCATCCAAGAATCAAACTAGCTAAGTTTGGAGAAGCTCATCACCAAATGAGCTGAAACCATAGAAGAAATTCTTTTAAAATTTCCAAGTCTTAGAGGCAGGTAGGTGGCTCAGTGGATTAATAGCCAGGCCTAGAGTCTAGAGATCTTGGGTTCAAATTTGGCTCAGACCCTTCCTACCTGTGTGATCCTGGGCAAGTCACTTGATCCCCATTGCCTAACCCTTACCACTCTTCTGCCTTGGAACAAATAAATAGTATTGATTCTAAGATGGAAGGTAGGGGTTTAAAAAAAATTTCTAAGTCTTATTTTTATTGGGAGAGGAGTAGCCACATAGACAATATAATTCTGTACATCCATGACTACATAATACAATCAAAGGAAGTGTTAAACTGGGCTATATTATGTATTAGTTGGGAGGTCACCTACTTGCAAAGGATGGTATTGTTGTTGCTGTTCTTCCGTCATTCTTTTATGTCTGACCTTTGTGTAATTAGAATCTGTTAAAAACTACAATTCCCAGCACCCCACTCTCCTCACTTTATGTGCTGAGGTAGGGAGGATATAAATTTGGTGTAGTCCCGCCTCTTGCTCTCTTGTCTTCCTGTCTTGGCTTTGGTGGAGCGAGCTTTTTAAACAGGCAAGGAGAACTTAGTCATGTGGTCTTAATTTTGTTAGATAATTACCTTTTTTTAAATTTTTATTTCCCTTTTATTCCTTTTACTTCAAGTGATTATTAATAAACTTCATAAAAACAGAATTCTTGGATTGTTGGAAATTAATTTAATTAACTCATAACCCCATGGACCATCACTATCCATGGGGTCTTCTTAGCAAGGATACTGGAGTGGTAGCGCTACCTAGTCCTATTACACAAACAATTCAAATTCCATGAAAAAGAATTCCACAAGCCTGGCTCAAGTTTGTAGTTGTGGCTGCTGTGCCAATAGGTGAAGGAGTTCATGGAGAGATCTAGGTAGCTTTGGCAACTTCTCCAACACAATGGAGCCTGTAGACCCAGGCAAAAAGAAAGGTTCACACTTTTGAGAGCCTGTAGTGTGAACTCACTAAATCCCCAGGTGTGAAAGAAATTCCTAGGGTCTCAGGGAGAAGGATAAGAATGTAAGCAATGGCTAAAGGAAGATCCTAAAGTTATAGAAATTCTGTAACTACTGGAGGCAGATACTCCTGGGGCTCTATAATTCTTAACTTCCTTGGGGCTAGC
The DNA here is from genome assembly GCF_016433145.1 of Gracilinanus agilis. Lineage (NCBI taxonomy): Eukaryota > Metazoa > Chordata > Mammalia > Didelphimorphia > Didelphidae > Gracilinanus > Gracilinanus agilis. The sequence goes on along the minus strand of NC_058131.1, from coordinate 240,623,302 downwards.
CACCATCATAACCACTTTCCTCAACAAACACAGATCTTTTTTTTCCTTCAGTGAAAATCATTGTAGAAGTAGACTTCATTTTATAAAATATGCTTATTTAAGAGTTCAATTTTGCCAAATCATTAATATTCTAGGTAATGAGGAGTAGAAAGAATTCCAATAGCCTAAAAATATAACTCCATGGAAGTCATAGTCCTAGATGATACAATATTAGAATAGGACTTTAGGACCTTAGACACCACTTTTATCTGACACCCATTAATCATTTTTCAGTGGAGTAAATTGAGGCTAAGAGAGTGGGAATAACATACTCAAAATCATATAGCTAGTAATAGTAGAACCAGTATTTGAACACAGGCCTTCTGACTTCAGAATCATCATTCAAACAAACACTTGTAAAGCTCCTACTGTGTGTGAAGCAATGCTGAAGGTGCTGAGGCACTTAGACTAAAAAAATAAAATAAACCCTGCTCTCAAGGAGCTTATATTCTGTTAAGGGTAAAAAAAGAAGACAGACAGACAGACAGATAGATGCAAAGTAAGTTGAAGGTCAATTAAATACCAGGTAATTAGGGAGAGAGGGCACCAGCAATTTAAAGAGAATCACAAAAAGGCTTCATATAGAAGTTGGTGACTGAGCTGTATCTTCATGGAAGAGAAAGATTCTACAAAGTGAAAATGAGGAAAGAAGGAATTCTAATCATAATGAATAGCCAGTGCAAAAGTATGGTGATGGAAGATGAAGTTCTCTGGAAAGGTCAATTTGACTAAATCATATAGTGCAAGAAAGGAAGTAATATGCAACGAGACTAAAAAAGACAGGCTAGGGCTACTTTGTGAAGGACTTCAAAAGTCAATAAGAAAATTTGTATTTTCTTAAAAGCAATATGAAGTCACTAAAGTTTATTGAGTAGAAGAGTGATATGATCAGATTTGCATTTTAAAAAAAATCATTTTGGCAGCTGTGTGGATGATTGATTAGAGTGGGAAGGGACTTGAGGCAAAGAGACCAAAACTATTGCAGTCATCCAAATGAGGGGGGATAAATAAGGGCAAGTCTAAGGATACAGCTATGTGAGTAAAAAGAAGGACTTAGATTCAGGTTCTTTCTGTTATTCCATGTTGTTCATTTCTAGTAGGTTTCTTCCTCCCTTCTTCTTCCATCTTTCTTTTCCTTCCCTCTCTCCCTCCCTCCCTCCTTCTTTCCTTTCATCTGTTTCTTCCTCCTTTCCTTCCTTCTTTCCTTCCTTCCTTCCCACTTTAAGTTTCAATGATATGTTTTGTTTTTACATTCCATACATTTACAGACAGTTCCTTCTTCAGGAAAGGCATCTTGTAAGAAAGTGAGATAGCTGAATTAAACTAATAATACTGTGATCTCATCTGGTGCTTGTAACATTTCACATCTGCAGCACTCCATTTCTATTTTTAAAAACCCCAACAGAAATTTAATTTCTTTCTCTCCTACTTCCATTTCACTTTAACAAAACTAATTTCTTATCACAAATATGTATAGTTAAGCAAAACAAATGTCTCATTCTCCCCCCTAAATCCATCCCTCACTATAATGATTAGCAGGTTTCTTCAATGGTCCTCAGGAGCCATGGATGGCCATTGTATTGATCCAAGTTTTTTGTTTGGTTCCTTTAGAGCTCTTAAATTGTAAAAAAAAATATCTCTTGGTTCTGCTTATTTCATTCTTCATCAAGTTTATAAATATCTTTTAAAACATTCATTTTTATAAAAACGATGTTACAATATGTCTTTCCAGGTCTTCTCTTTATTTTTAAACCACTTCTTACAGCACAATAGTATTACATCACATTAATATCCTAGAATCTATTCAACCGCCATTTTTTACCACCACAAAAAGTTGCTATAAATATTTTTTTCATTGCCAATTAGATAAATGGCCTTTAAGTGCTCACTGCCTGGTCTTAGCCCCCTTCTAAATCTATCCATGCTGGCATTTATTTTCTTCCTGATGCCAGAACTTCCAAATTTAGAAATTTCCCCTGAAAGATCTCATCACCCTTGGAGGATGAAGGCCAGGGAATTTATCACTTATTAACCAATGAATAGTATTTGTTGATTTGCCTGTTCTGAGCAAAGTGAGAGGAAGAGGATACAAAGATCCTTAGGGAGTTCATAGTCTAGTTAGGAAGGCAAAACTGACACATGTGCAAACCCCACTAAGCTTCAAGTAGTTCAAGCACCCACTGAATGGACTAACCAATTTGGACCATAGGAGCTTAGCATGAGGAGAGATAACTGAAGTCTTGGGGTAATGTAAGGAGGATCCCCAGAGATTGTGAGCTGAGTCTTGAAGGATGGGAAGGATTCAGGGATGTAGAAAGGAGAGGGGAAGATTCCAGTGGGGAATGGGAATAACTTGAGTAAAAGTGTAGAAATAGGGTTTGTGGTTTGTTTGTTTTTTTTGAGAGAGAGTGAATAGTCCCAGGAATATTCAAAGGACTAGTGGAAAATGAGGCTAAGAAGTCTGAAAGGGTAGTTTGGTGTTACACACTACACTGTGGAGGGCTTCGAATGCCAATCAAAGGAGTTAATTATTCTGTAAGGTCCTTGGACAACAGAGATATAATACATAATCCTGTTATGGTTGTAACTCTTATTCATGAAGGTTATACATTCAATTGGATTAAAAACTTTGGCAGGTTCTACTAAGTTGGAAAGGCTTTGGGTACAGACCTGGAGATGGACCATAGATCCTCCATCTGAGAATCAGTTTAGTTATATTTAGAGAGGCTCATCATAAGAAGAATGGCCATAACAATTCATGATACTATCTACTAAAGTGGGGAGACAGGATTGGTGTTGAAATCACAGAATTTTGAAGTTTTGAAGTACTAGAGAACCACTGAAGACTCTTGAGGAGGGAAGGGCTGATGATCCCGGGTGTGATTTAGGAATAGTAACTTGGTATTGGCCTATAAGTCAGAGTGGAGAAAAGAGAGACTTGTGGGAATGAGCACTTTCCTGCATTGACAACAGACTGATTTAGCTCTTCCTTGACTTTCTGGATCTTCTTCATTTTATTTCCTTTAGAAAAACAATATGTTCATTTCCCAATATACTCCAACCCAGGGAACCTTCTCTTATAAGAAAGGAAAAATTTTCAGCAAAACCAGTGAAGTGATCAAGAGGTCCCATCTGTGTATGCAACCTTCTTTACCTGTAGTCTCCCACCTTCCCATTGCAATGCGGGAGAGGGGAAGTGAGGGTGTATCTCACCTTTTATTCTCTAAAACCAAGATTGTTCATTGCAATTAATCTAAACATAGCTTCTTTTAAGGGTTACTTTCATTTACATGAATGGAACTGTGGTGTCTTGGTTCTGTTTTCTTCATTCTACAACATTTCGTATGGTTCTTTCCAAGATTTGTCTGAGTTTCTCAAATTTTTCATATCTTACAACTGCCAACAATATTCCTTTATGTTCCTGTCCCACAATTTCCTTTTCTCTTTCCAGGGGCAACTGGATTGGAGAAGCTCCATACAAGATGGGGAAACCCTGCTCAGCCTGTCCCCCCAGTTATGGTGGAAGCTGCAACAATAACATGTGTTTTGCTGGGCTTCGATCCAATCGACTTATCTGGTTCTAATCCCTCTAGAGCTGGGTCTGGGCTCCCCAGACAGGACAGGACCAGCCAACACTCCAGAAGGGTGCCACATGACCCAAAATACAGTGACTATGTAGAGTAGAATAGTTATTTATAATGGGGATATCACCTCTGGCTGTCCTTACCCCACCCCACCTCTCTACTCTAGGCCAGTCATCCTCTTTAGGACCTCATTTCAGCAGTCCTAGCAAAGACCAGGTAGAAGACAAGACCATCAATATCCTACTTCCCAGTTATACTTTGTTTTTCTTTGCCTTCAGGTAGGTCATAGCTTTGCTGATTCTTTCTGATTCTCATCTCAGGTTTATCCAGTTTTTTAGATGGTCAGGTCTTGAAGGGACCTTTGGGATCATCTAGTCCAGTAGTCCTAACAGTTTATATTCCTTAAAGCCCTTTCAACAATGACAACAACAACAAAAAAGGTTGTGAACTGCCAAGGCAATTTAATGTTATTCATGATATTTTGCAATTATTTACTGCTTAAGATGCCATTAAAGAATTTTACTCAAGTCCCTCAGACCACCATTGAAACTTCCAAGGGATCCATGAACCACTAAATGGTAACCACTGATTTAATCCAACCCCCTCATGAAATGGAAAATGACGCCCAAAGAGAGGAAATGATTTTTCTAAGGTCACATATTATGTTAGTGGCAGGGTCAGGAACAAAACAGCTCTCCTGAAAAACCAAATACCTAAGTTGACCTGAGAATGAAGACCTCAGATTTAGGGCTGAGAGAGACTTTTGTAACCCTCCCCCCACCCAATCCAACTTTTCCCCTCTATTCTAAGGATGAGGGAACTATGATCTGCCTAATGTCACACAAGTATAGAATTTGAACCTAGGTCTCAAGGCATGAATCCAAAAACTTATTAGCACATCGACTTCCTAGGTCATCCCTTCCTAACTCTCCCATCCTATTCATAAGCTCTTCTCCTACCTCCTTCACTACCATGATTGGAGTGGCGTCTAGTAGCCAAGTCAGCAGCTCACATCTAAGCAGAAGTGGTTGTCATCCCTTTCAGACATTCCTATACATAGATGCACAAATTCAGGTCTGCTCAACAAGTGCTGGGATATAAAGTGGGAAGGGAGAGACAAATCCCAGGGTGAGGTAACTGTCTTGGGGAACAGCCTCCTTCCTGTTGGAGAACTCTGATATCCCACAAAAGACCCATAAACCATAGTTATCCCACACACACATAGACACTTATTAACATGACCCCAGCTATGGATGAACCATAGTTGTGCCAGGAACCCATAGGTGCCATCCAAAGCTCATCACCCTGACAACGATGGACTTTTCTTCTGGAGTTTCCTCAATAAAGGGACCAGAAGAGGCAGTTGGATTGATTCTTTCTAAAGTATCCCAGACCTATCTCCTTTGGTGGTCAAATGGGATGGAACGTAGTTGGGGGGAAAGGGTGGGGATGGGGGATAGACTAACAGGAGAATGGTGAGAAGCTTGGTGATTGGGTCTTACAAGACTTTTTGGGCTTCTAAGATTGAAACGGGGGGTGGGGTGAGGCAAAAAGGGACCCAGGAAGTGGAGGCTCCCCAAAAGTATGATTAGGCCCTTGATTTCAAAGAACAGAGTATGTGCACAACTGTAGGAATATATGTACATATGTTTCTTCATGTATGTCCAGGGTGTCCAAAAGTCATAGTGCTTTAAAAGTCTAAGCTTTTGGGCAGCTGGGTAGCTCAGTGGAGTGAGAATCAGGCCTAGAGACAGGAGGTCCTAGGTTCAAACCCGGCCTCAGCCACTTCCCAGCTGTGTGACCCTGGGCAAGTCACTTGACCCCCATTGCCCACCCTTACCACTCTTCCACCTATGAGACAATACACCGAAGTACAAGGGTTTAAAAAAAAAAAGTCTAAGCTTTAATAGCTTCTAACCTCACTAAGACTTTTGAGACATCCTGTATACATGCTTGTAGGGTACTTAATTTTATATATAGGGCATCAAGGTCATAATACATTTCCATGCTTTTATTAATACAAAGGAAATTAATACAATATAAGCCTGACCCCCTTTTCCATTTGGGGCTCCAGTGTTCTCATATGGAAAATAAGAATAGCCTACTAAGCAATTTGCAAAGGGCAGCTGGGTGGTTCAGTGGACAGAGAACTGGGCCTGGAATCAGAAAGACCTGAGTCAAATCTGGCCTCAGACTAGCTGCATGACACTGTGGTAAGTCATTTAACTCTGCCTCAGTTTCCTCATCTGGAAGATTAGCTGGAGAAGGAAATGGTAAACCACTCTAGAATCTTTGCCAAGAAAACCCCAAATTACATTTTGTTTTCATCCTCACTGTAGCCCTGTGAGGTACATATGTAAATATTATTATTCCCATTTTAAAGATTAGGAAATAGTCTCAAGGAAGTCAAATTACTTTGATTGTGATTTCGAGATTATAGAAGTTCATGGCAGACCCAGGACCATGAGATGGCAGGATACAAAGTTGGAAGGGATGTTAGAGAGTATCTAGTCCAAACATTTTAAAGAGAAAGACACTGAGACCTAGGGGAACGACAAGGGGGAAAAGTACTGGTTCTTGAGTCAGAGGACCTGGGTTTAAATGCTGAAATGATTTCTATCTGTGTAACTTAACCTGCCCAGGCTTCAGCTTCCTTTGTATGATGAGAGGACCAGACTAGGTGGCCCTTGGAGTTCCTTTCATCACCATACCAATTATCTTTTCAATCAATCAATAAACAATTATTAAGGGCCTACTATGCATCTAGCATTGTGACAAGCAGTGGGGATGCAAAGACAAAATGAAAACAACCAAGAAGTTGACATTCTATTGGAAAAGTCAACATGTACCTATGTAGATAGCTAAAAAATGAATATAGTATAGCATTATCAGGCCAGTTTGGTGAGCAGGACCATTCAACCGCTCCTATTTGCCCACTTCACCCTACTACTGAATCATTGCCTAGATGATTTTTCCAGAATTAAACACTCTTTTTTTTTTCTTAGAAGTTGTTATAAAAGAATTGGATCATTCTTTCTCTCTTTGATTTTGCTTTATGTCTGGAATTTTTTTTAGCTATGGGATATCCAGTTTGAAATGTCCAGTAATTCTCAAAATTGGAATTTAGAAGAGAAGTCCATATATACAAATTTAAGGTTCACCTGCATAAGGTTCACTTGCAGAGAAAACAAATAAACCTATGGGAACTGATACAATCTTTGAAAAAGAGTAGAAAAAGAGAAAATTGGAGATCCCAAGATAGTGCCTTGGAGTATAACCAAAAATAGAAGACATAATGTGGATCCAGCAAAGGAGCTGAAGAAGGAGTGTTCTTATCATTTTATGTTCCCATAAAGTGATTTTCCCAAGCCCAAACAAATAAGTAGCAGAGCCAAACCCAGTGCTTTCTCCTTGAACTCTAAGGTTCTTCCCTCCCAGCTCTGACAGTTTATTCTAAAGTCTTTTCTAGTTTTGAAATTCTATATGCTAAGCATTAAATCCTACTTTCCAAATTTCATGCAGCAAGGAAAGAAAGAAAGAAAGAAAGAAAGAAAGAAAGAAAGAAAGAAAGAAAGAAAGAAAGAAAGAAAGAAAGAAAGAAGGAAAGAGAGAAAGAAAGAAAGAGAGAAAGAAAGAAAG